>NW_016803481.1:5413105-5450733 GCF_001698545.2 Rhinopithecus bieti | reverse complement strand
TTTTTTGAGATGGAGTCTCGCTGTGTCGCCCAGGCTGGAGTGCAGGGGCGCGATCTTGGCTCACTGCAACCTCTGCCTCCCAGGTTTAAGCGATTCTTCTGCCTCAGCCTCCTGAGTAGCTGGGACTACAGGCACACACCACTATGCCCGGCAAATTTTTGTATTTTCAGTAGAGATGGAGTTTCACCATATTGGCCAGGCTGGTCTCGAACTCCTGACCTTGTGATCCACCCACGTCAGCCTCCCAAAGTGCTGGGATTACAGCCATAAGCCAGTGCGCCAGGCCCAAACTCTCATTTCTTTAAGGCTTAAGATAGCAAATGCATTATCTTCTCATGAGAGACGGCACCTGTTGTTGCTAAATAGCATTTGTAGATTTGCAGAAAGTTGCACTGAGAAGACTCCATAGGAGCTCATCTAATTTACCACATTTTCCAAATTATCTCCCACCTTCCACCTTATTTTTATGATGAAGAATCTGAGAGGAAAAAAAAAAGTTGGAGGAAGTCACAGCATTCCACTAGTTCTCATCTCTCACCAGAAAATGAGCGGGAAAACATCTCTTTGCTGCGGAAAAGAACCAGGGATGACTTGCTTCTGATGCCTCTTGGCATGACAGAGTAACCAGAGGACTCAGGATACCAGACAGGGAAATTGAGGGAGAGACAGGCCAAGGAAGACTGTGCCAAGCTCCAGTGCCAAAGATTCCAGAGGATCAGGGAGAAGCAGGCAATGGGAGTGGGAAAGAGCATAGAGCAGAGATTAGGCAAAGGGATGAAGGAGGCCAACATTCGTTGCCTCTGTCCCTGTTTCTTGCATCCACTTCTGAATGCTCTGTCCAGGTAGCCCTGGTGACAGATTTTCTCTCAGTACTACCAGCAAAACAGAGAAATGCCTTATTGGCTAAGGCTCCAGGATGCACCCCACCTGAGAAGCAATCTCTTTAAGCCACAGCAGGGCTTAGAGGAAGATTCCCAAACTTGCCTTGTCCTCCAAATACTGAAGTATCTATTTAAAATACAGAGTTTCAGGCTTGTCCCTTGGAGAATTTGATTTAGTAGGTTGGAAAGGCTCTGAGGAATCTGTATTTTTCACAAACATTCTGTGATTCTAGTATCAAAAAGTTGGGGACATATGGGCGCAATAAAGAATGCAGGCTTTGCTGTGGCAGAGATGAGGCCTACTCATCATGTACCTTGGGCAGGGATTTTGAAGTTTCTGAAACTCAGTTGCCTCATTTATAAAACAGAGATAATAATCACAGGACGGAACATTCAATTGGATCCTACAAGTAGTCTCTAGTCATAGGCATGGCATGACCTGCATTCAATAAATACTAGCATCTAGTTCATATCAACTATTTTCCTTGGCAGTACCTCTAGTTTTAAGACTCAGGGCACAACAGATAGTTCCTCATTATTTAGAAGACTAGCCTGCTTAAAAAGAACAATGTTGAAAACTTCCACCAAGTGGTAAATAAGAATTACTGAGGTAAGAACCCAGATATCAGGCTATATTTGCTGAGCACAGCTACCAAACATAGACAAGAGGTGACCCCCAAAGAGATTCCTATGTTGTAAAATATAATTAGCCTCTCTTTGTCTCCGGACTGTGTTCTGCATAGTTGTATCTACTTCTGCCTCATCTACCCCTGGCTGTGTTTGACTTTATGTGATGTGGTTCCATCACCCAGACTTTTTTTTTTCCAGCTGGCTTCAATCTGGGATTTGGAAGTAATGCATTGACTACACTTTGCCTCATCCTTGACCAAGAATTCCTTCCAGCATGCTGCCCTTCCACCACTGTCCATGGCTCCAGCTTTTCCATTCCAGGCTTTCATCCTAAAACAACTTTCTCTTGAGGGCAATATCACAGTAACAGATACTAGGAATGGACTGAGGTTGAAAACAGTGTCCATGTGTTGTGGGCTTTCAATCTCTTCCACTCAAAATATGTCACACGGGATTCCACTAGATACAAAATGACAACGTAAACATAACAGGGGAATTTCTATGGGAACTAACATAGCATGAACTTACATCTCTATTTAATTGTCAGTGGTTGATATGACATCATTTTCCCAAGTCAGGTTCCGAAGATTAGCAAGAAAAGGAAAATAGGAGAAGAAGAAGAAAGAAGAAATAGGAAACGCTCATAATGAGGAAGATGAAATGTTTAAAATCAAATATTTCTCCTCCAATCTTGCATTACAGACCAATCATGTGCCCTTAGCAATCTATTGGAGTTTAGGGACTTTTGTTTACTAAGTATCTGAAGGTAATAGTCCAATGAGATGAACAGAGATAGGACATGTGATACCTATGTCATGTAGCTCAGTGAATGTATCTCTGTAATGTTCACCTTCTGTAAGAAGAACAGGAGGACGAGTAGTGGTAATACTCCAGTGTCTTGGAAATACACTGCACAAAATTCCAGAAATGATAATTGTATGCAACAGAAAATAACATAAATCACTTCAGTATTTCTATCTGCATTTATGTAAAAAAAACACAGACTATCATCTTCTTTGCAGAGGTTGGGTAGGAAATAGGTGACTGTTCAATTTCATTCTACAGTTACTATGTCTTAGAAAATACTTGTCTTTGAAGCATTTATTTCTAAAAATCGTCTCAAATATAATGGCCCATTTTCTTAAGCTAGCAAGTAAAATATAACAAACCCTGACAGGAAAATGAAGGGCAAGGAAGTCCCACCTACCCTTGAAAAAGTTAAAAATAAAACTATCTGATAGGTGAAACCTTCCAAGGAAAAGGAGAAAAGGTTTTGAGAAGATATTTTTGTCAGAGGAGTCTAAGATTTTTTTTTAGTATATCTTTGTAATTTTCTTATCTGCTTTCTCTCCCATTTCCCTCTATTCCTCTACCAACCAGTATTTCCCACTACTTATAGACTTAGTGTTTATTAATATACTATTTAATTTGGTGTTTAGCTTAGAATTTGCACTGAAGGGAAAAGAAGCAGGAAGGAAGTAAAGGGGAAAAAAAGAAGAGGAAATGGACGTTGTATTAGTCCGTTCTCACACTGCTAATAAAGACATACCTGAGACTGGGTAGTTTATAAATGAAAGCGGTTTAATGGAATCACAGTTCCACATGGCTGAGGAGGCCTCACAGTCATGGTGGAAGATGAAGGAAGACCAAAGGGACGTCTTACATGGCAGCAGGTAAGAGAGAGCATGTGCGGGGGAACTCCTCTTTATAACACCATCAGGTCTCATAAGACTTATTCGCTATCACAAGAACAGCAGGAGAAAGACCCACCCCCAGGATTCAATTACCTGCCACCAGGTCCCTCCCATGATACATGGGAATTATGGGAGCCACAGTTTGAGATTTGGGTGGGGACACAGCCAAACCATTTCAGGGATCAATATATTTTATGTGCCTAACATGTTTCAGGCATTGGCTACTAGTTTCTAGGCACATTAGCACATCCTGTGCTCACAGCCATCCTGTCTTATGGGTACTCTGGTTTCCATTTTGCAGCTGAGAAAACTGAGACTCAGAAAGACTGGCTTATCCAAAGTCACAAAAATACTGAATACAAGTGCTGATATTTTACTTCTAAATCCAAATCTGACTTCTTCTATTTCATCAGATGTGATTGGCTTGTAAACAAACAGCTGCCCACTTCACCTTCCTGGCCGACAGAACCCTAGTTTTATTCAGAGAACCACTCCTTGGGAAAAGTTATTCTATCCCAGCTCAGGCATTATTTTGGATAAGTTTAAACCGATCAGGCAAGTCCCAGTTCCCTTGCCAATGTTAGTTTTCAGGGTATGTATACGACCCAACTCAATCCACTGAGATATTTGAAAAGTTTTCCAGGAGAGTTCTGGGAAAAAGTTACTTGCTCTTAAAAAGTGAGCAAAGATGATGTTGTTATTTGATCAGATATGGTTGCAATGCCTGCAACAGTGGCAACTATATTTTGACCATGATGGCTCAAGCCTAAGAACAAAGTGAACACATCAAAGACAAAAAATTGTAAGGTGAAAGAAAACCTGTCACTGAGCTACTGAATTGACCAGCCATGAAGCTGCTCTACCCTGACACTCTCACCATGTAGCATAACAAATCCCCTAAGACGTTAAGAGCTGAGTTATCTGTTACTTGCAAATGAAAGCATCCTAACAGATAGAAGCCTCATTGTGGGAGATATAACAGATGCAGTGTCAATCCAATATAGAAGCAGAAAACACTGCCAGTTTATGAATAACTAAAATGGTATGAAAATAAAGAAGCCACATGTGGAAGCAAGTGTATAAACACACATAATACTAGAACAGCATCTCAACAACATCCTAGAGCAAAATATCCTACAAATGTTAACAGTTCATCTATCTCCTTAAGTCTCAAAGTCTCACAAGGCTCCATTACATTGCTTCAGTTTTCCTGAGATGTCAGGAAAGCTCTGAAAATACCAAAGCCTGGGCTATCTCTAGGGATTCCAATTTAATTGGAATATAGAACATCACTGTTCTATAAACTTCAGCAGTGGCATTGTTTCAAATGCTTGATTACCTCCAGAAGATATCTGAGGCTTGCCCCTACTGAACTACGTACATCTGTATTCCCTTTCCCCAAGAATATTTCAATTTTTCATGGAGCAGGGGTGGGGTAAGAAGAGACTGGAGCAGATAACAGTCTGCTGTTCATGGCACTTGGAGGTCGTGGCACTTGGAGTTCTGGGTGGTAAACGAGGAGCAGCACTGGCTTAGAAGCCAGGAAATCTAGGTTTCATTGCCGGTGTCATCGGTTACTTGGGATCATGGAAATCACCTGCTGACTCTGTATAATCATGTCTTCAAGGATAAGACAGAGCTAATTATTCTTCTGCTTCCCTCTTGGGTGTTGTGAGGATCAAATTCACTATGCATGTGAGATGTTTTGTAAAAGGTAAAGCATCACACAGGTGTGAGATGTTGTGCTTTGTGAATGAACAGCTCCAACTTTAGAAGTTTCCAGGTTGTCACCCACTAGTTATTCTAGGCTTGAATTACTTTGCAATAGCTCAGGTTTTCTTCATCTTTTTCCTCATTAGAATTCCTTGGGGAGTTCTTAGAAGTCACCAGTGTCCTAACCTGCCCTCCAAAAATTCTGATGTAAACTGTCTGGCATGGGGGCTGACAATTAGCACTTTTTAAGGCTTATATGTTGTGTCTAATGGTCAACCGAGGATCTCCAAATCCAAATGCTTGTAAATAGCAGTGTTTTGTTAGGTGGTGTGGGTTTGTTCTGTTTTGTTTTTTGCCTTCCTCATCCCTGACCTCCTACTGGAGACCATGAGTCAGCTGCAATCTCCCATAGTCCTGCAGAGGATGGATGGCTCTGGGAGGCTGCCCTGGTCTCCTGCTGCCTTTCTGATCTCAGCTCCAGAGTCAGGAGGGAGCGTTCTCCTCTGAGTCATCATCCCCTATAAACAACTCTACAGTTGGGTTGCTAGTCACCCTGACCCAGCCACAGAGACCTCCTGCTTGGTTTATTCCATTCATGGGCTCTGCTGAGGCAGCTCTCGCCTGGGCCTCTAAGATGTGCAGAGCCTATCTAGTTACCACCTGCAGGTCATTTAGAGGCCATGCAGCAGAGAGAAAGAGGAAATAGAGAAAATCTTTACTTCCCTATGCCCTATAGTTCTCTGCAATTGCCTTTGTTCCACCAGGCTCATCATCAATTCATAGAATAAAAGGTGTAAATAAACCTTAAGAACAGGTAGGGCATTTCCTACCAATGCAGGATCTTCTAGCCCGTTGGGCACCACCTTTTCACTTGGACTTTGTAGAGGAGGGATAGGGAATAGGCAGGTTAGGAAAACCTGATGGCCCAGGAAAGTTTGGGATTGAGAAGTCCTCTTCTAGCAAAGATGCATCCTGGAGTATCCTGTAGATGGTTAGGGAAGACAGAGACCCCTACCTCCTACAATGCTGAGAGAGGACTTCCTGAAACCCCCAAAGTCCTGTGGACCAGCTATTCTCACTGAACTCAGGCACCCTGTCTCTTCCTCCTCAGTAGACTCATCAGTAGTTTTCTTCCTATGATGATTACTAATATTCAAGTCATTAACTCATTCACTGGATTGTGAACTTCTTGGCACATCTTTGATTCCTCTTGGATTATCCAAAGGGGCTATCACAGCCATTGACCCTCAGTAAAAATTTGTGAATGAGTGGATGGTGAATAAATAAAGGAGTGAATGAATGGGACTAATCAAATTGTTTTTCTCATTCCTCTCTAAAAGCAATAGTTACTTGTAAGGGTTAAGTGTTATCTTACAAGTAGATGAGTAGGAAGAGAGAGGACTGAGTAAATGAGTTTTAGGAAGATAGGCCCTGCTCTCTGACTGCTATTCTGACCACATCTCACCGTTTCATCAACCCACGGATTCTCTGTCCTTTTACTTATCCTTAAGTGAATGAATTTTGCTCTGCCCTGGGCTTCTTGCACAGACACTAGACATGTTCCCTATTGAATTCTACTGAGATTCTTTGTGGATTCCTACCCACTCTTCTACTGCAATTGTGGTAACTCCAACTTCAGGGAGAAGGCTTTTTCAGTTGTTTTATTTTGTTTCCTGTTTTATATTTTCTCCCTGTTCATTTGCAGCATATTTTGGCTGTCACTGGCAAAATCACTTCAAGGGATTGCCATGTCGGGACTAAATCTGGAGGCAATGTTCTAATCTCCAGTCATTGCATAGAGACAGTGAAAACCAGTTCCCTGGGGAAGGTGGTGAACTGAACATTGAGACCTGCTCTCATCTGGCATTTTCCTAGGTAAATATTTGTAGCATTTCCCAGGAAAGTAACACAGTGATATCTCATGCCAAACACTGACCTTTCCTTATTTCCTATCAGTAGTTCATTTTGCAGAGTAAAGAACCATGCCTAGTTTTATCATGAGGCCACTTTATTTGAAGAGTTTACTTTTTTACTTGGGTTGGCAAAATAGCAGAGTTTAAATCTTAAGAAGATCTGATTACCTAGGGCAGTTTCCACCCTTACTTTTCCTCGCACATTTCTTTAATCAGGAATCAGATTCTAGTTGTCTTTAGCGCAAGATGTGTCTCAGGCTACATTTTTGTTTTTGCTCTCCTGGACCAATACTTTTGTAGAAACAGAGCAATTATTAATGGGGTAAGGCACAAAGATTTAATTTCAAGCCCAAACACTGATGTAATTCAAAATTAATTAACATTTACACAGCACCTACTATGCTTCAGGCAGTTTCTATCCCCATGTTTCATTGAATCCTCAGACAGGTTCTGAGGTAAGTGTTAGCATATCTGATTAACAAATGAAAATACTGAGGATTAATATAATATTACACACCTACTTATTTTTAAAGAGCAAATAAAATCATATATGGGAAAATGACAACTATGTACAATGATAAGGAAACACAGGATAATTGTAATTATTTCTGCATGATAAAATGTGAATCCTAGTGAGTTTATTCTTCATATATTTTTGCTCCCACTTAGTGATTATGTATTATTTCAAAAGTGGCAAGTGATACCTATTTTAAAGAGAATGAAAAAGCAAAACAAAACTCAGAGGCTGTGGTTGTTCATGAGTGCACTGTTAGTAAGCTTCTGAGCCAGGACTTTCCTTTTTCTAATGGAAAGCACTGCTCGCTATTCCACAGTGCCTCTGAAAGGGAAGTAGTTTGTGAGGAGCAGGGGCACAGGAAAACACTCCCTGTGGACCTGCCCTGCCCTGAGACTGCACCATATTGAGCTCTGGGCCTTACCTGAGAAAGCAGATGCGAGAAGGAGCTTTTCTCCTGTTATCAGAAGTGTTTCACCAGAGCAACTCCATCCTGAAGAGGGGCTGGGTAAATGAGGCTGAGACCTACTGGGCTGCATTCCCAGACAGTTAAGGCATTCTAAGTCACAGAATGAGATAGGAGGTCAGCACAAGAGACAAGTCACAAAGACCTTGCTGATAAAACAGGTTGCAGTAAAGAAACCAGCCAAAACTCACCAAAACCAAGATGGTGATGAGAGTGACTTCTGGTCATCCTTACTGCTACACTTCCACCAGCGCCATGACAGTTTACGAGTGCCAAGGCAACGTCAGTAAGTTACCCTGTATGGTCTGAAACAAGGAAGCATGAATAATCTACCCCTTGCTTAGCATATAACCAAGAAATAATCATAAAAATGGGCAACCAGCAGCTGTTGGGGCTGCTCTGCCTACAGAGTAGCAATTCTTTTAATCCTTTACTTTCTTAATAAATTTGCTTTCACTTTACTCTATGTATTTGCCCTAAATTCCTTCTTGCTGAAGATCCAAGAACCCTCTCTTGGGGTCCAGATCCAGACTCCCTTCCAGTAACACTGTTGCCTTCCTTAAGCTTCCTGATGCTCTCACTGCTAGATTTAGTGTGATACAAATTATCCCTATTATCCAAATTCCAAATCCAAATGATCTTCCCTTTCATTCAGAGACATTGAGTCAAAGCATTGGTATGTGTCACTCCAAGTGCAAATTCACTTTCAAAGCATATTATGGAATGAGTTCTGAGCTCAGAAATGAGGGCCAGACTGAAGAACATTTGAGAGGCACTCACGTCATGTTGGTGGCTGCTTGTTGCTATGGCTGGACTTAGCTGACTTTTTGTACAGCATGTCTGGTTTCCCAAAATTCACTCATTTGCATTACCTGATCTTTGTGAGCCTTGGAAATAGGCAGGCATTAGTCAGATAAGGAAACAGAGACCTTGAGAGTCTGAGTGACATTTTTTACTTAGTTCAGCTCCTCTGTCCAAAAACATTCAAGATGGCTTAAAATAAGACATTTGTACAATGATAGTAGTCAAACAGAAATTTTAAAATCACAGCCATAAAAAAGAGAAGAAAGTGGATAATCCAACCAGGCGAGCTGATATACATGATACAGATATTACCCTGAGTTTCTCTGCATCCAGGACAAAAAGGGAAACATGGGAAATTAGCACACTCTTATTACTGGAGAGGAATGGGGGAGGAAGAAAATGCCATTTTCTCAGAGAAGCAGAGTTCTTTTTAACTTGGTTGTAAAACCTAAATGGAATTCTTTATAGGAGACATTGAAAATTGGCAATGACCTTGACAACAGATTTTTACAACAGATTTTACAGCAAATACACCAAAATGAATTTCATATGGCTTTTTTTTAAGCTACATATTTTAAGCTACAAATTATTTTTAAGCTATAGGGACTTTTTTTTTTTTTCATGAACTAGATCATTAAAATCTTACAAAAGCTCTATGAAGTATTTACTATCACATTTTCCAAATTCAGAAATGGAAGCTTAAAGTGATTAAGTTGCTCTCTGAACATCCCACAGCCCATAATTGACAGAGTTGGGGCTGGATCCCAGGTCTGACATCTTAAATTCTGAGGATAAGTAAAACGCAATCACACAAAGGCAATCTGGCAAATTGTCCAAAATGTCTCCTAGTGGATTGACCTAAGCCCAAAATAAAACTTAGATCCCAGAAGTAAATGAACAATATATTGCAAATTACTTTAAGAATTAGTTCTCTAGCTGAACTTTTAATAAAGTCTAAAAAGCAAACACTTAGGCATCGTACACTGGCAAAGGCTGCTGGTTGATGTTACCCTGTTTACAGAAGGTCATGCAGGTGGATTGTGTCCTGCCAGGTTAGAACCCAACTCCCCCACTACTAAGTCACAGACCTTATTATAATCAGATAAATCTCTCCCCAACTATGACCTTAGACTCATAGTTTCTAAGGTCAAGGAATATACATCCAATATTTTTCCCATATTTTTTAAATCTGATACACAATAGTCCTCCTGTGTGTCTGGTGCTTCACAGGGAACTGAGATGACTGAAGCTGAAGAAGCTTCAAACAGGATGGGATTATGTAACAAGCCCTCCTGGATACTGAGCAGTGCTAGAAGTGAACTGGGGACATTCTCCCTAGGAAAAAGCCAAGAAGCAAGATTCACAGGGAGATAAATTTCCATAGCCTTAGTGTTCTCTATTTTATTGTCCACACAATGGTTTACATCCCTGAAAACCTGCCATTGAGTCCTCAGCTGCATCCCTGAGGCACTAAGGCTTAATGAACTCAGCTATGACTCAGTCAAATCACTCCCAGAGTAAAGGTTTCACTGGAGAATGTAAGAGTCCTTTTGCAAAGTTAATTCTTTCTGAAAGAGGAAGAATATTAGAAAATAGTCAACCATAAATTAAGTACTTACATAACACCAGTATTTCCAATTTAGTGTAGCAAAGAACTATGTCGCAGGGATTAAAAGTACATACTTTGTAGCTGAATCGCTTTGGTTCAAATGCATATCCTGCCAGCGTCTGAATTTGTTACACTGGCAGTTATTTCTAGGCCTCAGTTGTGTCATCTAGACAATGATTATAATAGTATCACATTATTGAGTTGTTCTGCATATCCACTTTATTACACTTAAAGCAATTAGTAAGTGCCTGAGACATAGTAAGTGTTCAATAAATGTTAGGTATCAAAATTCAAGGAATTGAAGTAAAAGCTGAATGAGCTGTAAAATTAACGTAAGACTATTTTCTAATCCTCAAGGAATGATTTTAAGCAAAATACAAATGATGGAGTAATTCGCTCCTAATGAGGCCGTATTTGTTAGCTTTTGCTGTGTAACAAACCATTGCCCAAATATCATGGCTTAAAGCTAGAACCATATTTTAGCACACGTTTTTACATTTGTCAGTTTAAGTTGCACTCATCTAAGCAGCTCATCTGGGCTGGGCTCAACAGATTTCAGCTGGGCTTGCTCGTGTTTGACAGACAGCTAGTGGGTTGCCTGGTTTACCATTGTCTTTTCTGGGACACCCAGATTTACTGGGACTTTTCTCTCCATGGTCTTTCATGTCGTAGAAGGCATGCCCAGTCTTATTCACGTATCAGTAAAAATGTTTCAGGAACGGCATAAAAACAAACCCAAAGGTACAAGTAACTGTTAAGTTGCTGTTTGAATTAGGTGTGCTACTGTCCCACTAGCTTATACTCACATAGGACTTTCCAAAGGTTTGAATACAGGGGGTGTTAGTAAATGGAGTATCACTGCATCAGCACACTATAGGGGGCATCAGAAAATAATCTGTGGGAGGACATAGTGGGAGTTCTAGTACACATGAACAAAGGTTGATAAAGAAAAATGGGAGGAGTATTCTATATACAGAAAGTATCATGACCTGAGATACATTGGGATGAACACATATAGCGTGAGGCACACTAAAACTCCCAGGGGGAAAGAAGTGAGGTGTGAGCTTTGATGGTCATCTCTAGCTCCAAGCTCTTCTTTCTGTCAAATAGTTTATAAACTGTCTTACCACCTACCCACATAATAACTGTTCCATAGTGCAGCATTCTAAACAAGAATTCCCAATTGGGAACTAGACATCCTTCTTTCAAATATTTTTTGACTCTTTCATCACTAGAGATTATTTTAAGAATCATTTCTCTAGCCCGACTCTTAATAAAGTCTAAGTAGCGAACACTTAGCTGTTGTATTGATAACACCACTCCATGCCACACCCCAATAACTAGGGTCCTCAGGCCTTCCTCTCTTTTCATCCCCCGCTTGCTGAATGTATCCCAAATGTGGCTTTCCCCAGAAGCTACTTCAGACACAGCTCTGGCCCTGTATTTGCTTGAAAATAAATTAGGATTCACAACACAAAGGACTTTCCATTTAACAGGGTTCACGCTTCTGAAACAGTTGTGGGTTTTTCTTCCTGTTATTAGACAGTATTTATGTTGCAATTAACATTCTGTCTTTATCAAAGAAAAATCAACAGTAGTACAAGAATTATAGAGCCAAAAAATGCATGATAACCAGATTTAACAATGCTGGATCATGGATACTGTCACTTCCTGATACTTTCCCCTTATGTTCCCCATCCCAATATTCCAGCTCTACTGTTTCATAAATAAATTTGAAAATCTCACCCTTTGATAGAGATTTTGAAAGAATTTTTATATCATGTACATGTCCTATGACACCTGGAGATGAATCTAGTCCTCTGGGAACCCATGAGAATAATGAGCATCAGGTTGTCTATCAAACTCATACAGCAGGAAGAAAGTCCGTGTGGCTTGTCTTACTCTATCCTGATAAATTCTGTTTCCCCTATTCTTCAAATCCACTCATAAAATCTCCCTGCATGATGATTAAGACTATACCCTGAAGATTCAAATTGACTGAAAACTTGGGAATTTATGCTCAGATTTAGGAAACAAAAGACATAGGAGTTTTAAGTAAGAGCCATTTCAATATATGGCATGTGTGTCTTACATTGTGACTTACTTTATTAAATAAGTCCGGGCTATGATATTTCAAGCATGGATTCTCCAAAGCAAATCTAAGTTGCATGTAGATAGGGTTGATTTGGATTTTCCAAACTACATGATCTTTCTGTAAATATTAGTGATATATTACCAAAGGAGCCATACAGACCAACCTGCAGCCCAGTTGTATAATAGAAAATGAGATCTAACATTCCACAAATGGCCAGGAAGTACAGACAAGAGAAATCAGTGAGGAGAAAAATGTCCAGGTGCTGCCTGTTGATTGACATTAAATTTGAACATACTTTACCTTATTTATTGATGGACAAGAGGAAATCAAAGCAAAATTAGACATAAATATACTACAAAATATGTAGAAAAATGAATTAACTTAGAAACATAAAGATTAAAATAATCTACTCTTTGTTATTAAAGAGGGGAGAGGGGAGGAAACCTATTTGGCATTCTCAACAGATTTTTAAAACACTAACAAAAAATAAAATGATCTGATATTAGCAAAAGATGGAGTAAGGACTCTGAAAGTTCATACCTTCAGAAAATCAATGAAAATCTGACAAAAAAATCAGAATCAACTTTTTATACAAGCATACCAAAAGTTTGAAATAATGCACAGAACACTTATTTTAAAACACCAGTTAAATCTTGGTAAGATCTTGTGGCTTTTTAATTTACCATAATTCTAGCTCTCACTTTCAGCTCAGAACATTATTTAAAAAATTCTAATTTCTGGTACTTGTAACAGATGGAGCAGAAGCCATTTATTTTCACAGTGTTGAACTTTTATGTTTTGACTTGTCTGTTGGCTCCTTGGAAGACCAGATCAAAAGGCTTGTCTTTATCTTGCCTGATTCAGAACCCACCTAGTGCTAAAGCTACTACCTGGAGTGTGTTTACAGGAAACATTCACAGGCAAATAAATATTTTAGTGACTGCTGCCTCAGGTAATGGATGATACTTAAAAGAAAACAGACTAACCAAAAGGTTTGAAGGAAAGACTAGAAAATAAGATGTATTGGAAAACAAGGGCTTTGATAAGCTATTTCTGGAAATTTTGAAAGCTAAATGTATGCTCAGAGCTATGTGCATTCTCAAGGAAGACCCAGTAAGGGCTGAATCAATCACCAATGGCTGATCTTGATGCTCTATGAAAGCAGGAAGGCAATAGCAGAGTTTTAAACTGCCTGGCTAAGTGCTGAAAACACACCACACACACACAAACACACACACACACACACACAAACACATACACAGCTCTGCGTAAAACCGGAAGATGTTTCGGTTTCAGGATTTGAAGAAAAGTTCTGCTCTATCATTACTTGACCACTAAGCTAATGAAACAGAGACCTCAGTGGCCACACATAACAAAAATGAAAACTTTACAGATTTGGTTCTGAAAGTCACTAAAACAAACAAAATGTTACCAAACAAACAACTACTACAACAATCAGCAACAACAAATCCTGAAGAAGAGAAGAATCTGGTTATCAGAGTTGCCACCTTACAATTCTAAAAATGTTAAATTTGAAGCAATAAAATATCAGGCATGCAAAGAAACAAAAGGTATGATCTATAAATAGAGAAGAAAGTCACCAATGGAAATTGTCACTCAAGGAGTTCAGATGACTTATTATACAAACACCTTACATTATCTATTTTAAATCATTTAAATATATTCAACGATTTAAAGAAAATCGTGTCTGAGTAACTATAGAAACCATGAGAATAATGTCTCACAAAATAAAAAATACCAATAAAGAAACAGAACTTAAAAGGTAAGGAGAAATTCTGGAGTATGAAAGTACAACAACTTAAATAAAATGTCACTAGAGAGGATCAAGAGCACACTTAGGCAAGCATAAGAAAAATCAGTGAAATTGAAGATAGGTCAATTGAGATCATCCATTCTGAGAAATATAATGTTTTAAATGAAGGAAATAAATAGAGCCTAAGAGACTTGTAGGACACCATCAAGTATACTGGCACAAAATCATGAGACTCCCAGAAGAGGAGAAACAAAAAGGAAAAAAATTTGAAGAAATAAGGGTCCAAATCTTCCAAAATTTGAATTAAAAATAGTAAAATACACATCCAAGAAACTCAAAGAACTTCTAGTCAAAAAAAAAAAAAAAAAACTCAAAGAGATCCATACTGACACATAATAATCAAAGTGTCAAAAGATAAAGATAAGGAATCTTGAATGCAGCAAGAGAAAACTACCTCATCCTGTGGAAATGACCCTCCATAAGATGAACGTCTGTTTTCATAAGACACCACAGACGCCAAAAGCAGTGGGATGACATATTCAAATAGCTTAAAATAAATGAAAACTATAAAACAAGAATTTTATATCCAGTAAAACTTTCCTTCACAAATGAAGGAGAAATGAAGACATTGCCAGATAAACAAATACAGAGAGTTACTAGCAAACCTGCCTTCTAAGAAATGCTAAAAATCTTTCAGTGTGAAATGAAGAGATACTATATAGTAACTTAAATATATACAGAGAACACCAGTAAGTTATCTACATAGATAAATGTAAAAAACAGTATTAATGTATTTTAATTGTTTTCTTTTCGAGATGGGGTCTCACTCTATTGCCCAGGCTGACCTTGAACTCCTGGGCTCAAGCAATCCTCCCACCTTGGCTGCTCAAAAAGCTGGAATTACAGGTTCTGAGACACTGTGCCCAGCTGTGAGAGGCACTGAACCAGAATGACTCCATCTTAAATAGGGGCTCAGTAAAATAAGACCGAGACCTGCTGGGCTGCATGCACAGTAAGTTAGGCATTCTGAGTCACAGGATGATAGGAGGTTGACACACGATACAGGTCATACAGACCTTGCTTATAAAAAAGGATGCAGAAAAACCAGCCAGCCAAAACCCACTAAAAACAAGATGGCAGCAAAAGTGATCTCAGCTCGTCCTCACTGCTCATTATGCTAATTATAATGCATTAGCATGCTAAAAGACATTCCCACTGGTGCCATGAGAGTTTACAAATGCCATGACAAAGTCAGGAATTTACATTATATGGTCTAAAAAAGGGAGGAACCCTCCCTTTTCTGGGAAAGGAGAATTGCCCACCCCTTTCCCAGAAAACTAATGAAGAAGCCACCCTTGTTTAGTGTATAACTTTAAGTGTCCTTAGTGGAGCAGCCCACACCACTGCTCTGCCTATTGAGCAGCCTTTATTTATTCCTTTACTTTCCTAATAAACTTGCTCTCACTTTATGAATTCACCTCAAATTCTTTCTTGCACAAGATCCAAGACCCCTTTCCAGCAACAAAGCCATATGTAATTTTTAAATTTGCAATTCCTTTGTTTACATCTGATTTAAAAGACAACTGTGCACAATGATAATTACAAGTCTATGTTGGAGAACACATGGTGTAAAAAGATGTGTTAACAATTTGTGAAAATAACAGCACAAAGGGGAAGATAATCTAGGCTATAGCAGTAATGCTTTAGTGTACTATTGTGGTTAAGTTGGTATTAACTCAAAAAAATTAAAATGGCACACTAGGAAATATCTATTTAACTCAAAAGGAGACAATAATGGAGGAAATGTGGAAGAAAAGATAATAAGACACATAGAAAACAAATATCCAAGTGCAGAAGTGTATTTTTATCAGTAATTATTACATCCAACATATATCGATTAAACTTTCCAATTAAAAGGCAGAAACTGGCAGAAGGGTTAAAGGAATAATAACAACAAAACACGATTCCTCCAGACTATATGCCATCTATAAGAATCCCACTTTAGATTCAAAGACACAAATGAATGCAAGCTAAAAAAAGAATGGAAAAACATATCCCATGCAAGCAGTAATCAAAAGAGAGCAGACAAAATGGACTGCAGGGCAACAGTTGTTATGAGAGGCAAAGAAGGACATTATATAAAGATAAAAGGATCAGTCCATCAAAAAGTTTTAATAATAATTAAAATATATACAACTAAAAGGAGCGCCAAAATACATACATCAAATCAGACTAAATGAATGAATAAACAGTTTGATAATCATAGTTGAAGACCTCAACACCCTGCTTTTAATAATGGACAGAATGACACAGATAATCAAGAAAACAAAATAATGGAACAACACAATAACCCAAGTAATCAATAGAACATTTCACTCTGTGACAGCAGAATACACACTCTTCTCAAGTGCATCTGGAACATTCTCCAAGATACACTCTGAGTCAATTCACAAAACACATCTCCTAAGTTTAAGAATGTTGAAAGCATACAAAATATGTTTCCCACCACGATAGAATGTGTAATGCCCCGATCCGCGATGACCCAAAAGCAACCACCAGAGTCCAGAAACAAAGCCAAGTGGCAGGGATCGCTTTATTTCGAGTTCGAACTCGGTTCCCTCCAGCTAGGTATCAGATCCTAGGGAGATACCTCGAGGTCGGTGTTCAGCCGTCTTTTATAGTCAGACACAAACAAGTTAGAGCAAGTTACAGAGTCACTGGGGATTTTTACAGTTGTAGGTTTACAATTGGCTGACATTTAAAGTTAAACATTAGTCAGTTGCTCATTGGTTCCCGCCCTTTGACCAAACCACAAATGGCCGCTTGCCCTGCTAGGGATTTTCCAGATAACCTTGTTGTTTTAGCATTAAGGGGAGTTTCCTGACTTTTCTGACCTCTGATATTCCTGACTTTTCTGACCTCTGATATTCCTGACTTTTCTGACCTCTGATATTCAGTATTTGCCCACTCCTCAAATGAAATACAAATTATTTTTGGAAGTTTTGAAAATTCATGAATATAATGAAACTAAACAACCCACTCTTAAAAGATCTATGAGTCAAAGACATCATCATAGCAGAATCAGAAAATACTTTGAGATGAACTAAAAGAAAAAAAGCATACCAAAACATGGGAGGCAGTGAATGTAATACAGCAAATCTGTAGTTGCAAATGCTTTCATTAAAAAGGAATGCAGGTTTCAAATAAGCAACCTAAACTTCCTCCTTTAAGAAAAAGAACAAACTACACCCAAAATCAGAAGATGTAACTAATAAAGACTAGAGAGGAGATGAAACAGAGAATTTAAAAATCAATAGAGAAAACGAAACCAATAGTTGGTTCATTCAAAAGAATGACAAAAGTGCCAAACTTTTAGTTAGATTAATCAAGAAAATAAGAAAGAAAACACAAATTCCTAAAATTAAGAATAAAAGTGAAGGCACTCGGCTCACGCCTGTAATCTCAGCACTTTGGGAGGCCAAGGCGGGTGGATCACAAGGTCAGGAGATCGAGACCACAGTGAAACCCCGTCTCTACTAAAAATACAAAAAAATTAGCTGGGCGCGGTGGTGGGCGCCAGTAGTCCCAGCTACTCGGGAGGCTGAGGCAGGAGAACGGCGTAAACCCGGGAGGTGGAGCTTGCAGTGAGCCGAGATTGCGCCACTGCACTCCAGCCTAGGCAACAGAGCAAGACTCCGTCTCAAAAAAAAAAAAAGTGAAGGCACTCAAACCTACTTGAAAGAAATAAAAAGGATTATTAGCGAGTACTCTAAATGATTGTGCATCAACAAATTAATCTTCTCATCTCTCTTAGGTAGCTTAACTTTTTAAAAAATGCTGAACTATTCAAAACTATATAAATAATCTCTTAAAATATGTAAGGTCCTCCTTTCTGAACTAAGTAATATTTTTTAAAATCCTATTTCTAAATACACTTTGAAAAACCCAATGATAGAACATGGGGCTAGAGAGGCTTACTATATCATTTTTAGAGCTTGGTCACTTTGGATAATGGCTCAGATTGCCCCTGGGAACTCAAAGGTCTCACCAACACAAACACACTCATGCTTATGACATTCCTAGGAAAATCTGAATATTTGAGAATTTGAAAATTTGATAACTCAATTCCCATAACACTTTTCATGATCAAATATTCAAAATTGATTTAACATATTGATGGACCCCCAAAAGAATGACTCAACATTGTTATTTTTTAACGCTTTGTTATAGTATCCAGCAGGCAATGGTTGTTTTTCTAAAGCTTGGAATAAAACTGCAACTGACTGGGAAGCCTGAAAGGACTCATCCCCTTTATTATATCATAACATCTCTTGTTTCTCCTGATTTGTGTTTTTATTTGTTTTTTGTTTTTTAACTATACTTTAAGTTCTAGGGTACATACGGAGAACGTGCAGGTTTGTTACATAGGTATACACGTGCCATGGTGGTTTGCTGAACCCATCAACCGGTCATCTACATTAGGCATTTTTCCCAATGCTATCCCTCCCCTAGTGCCCCCAACCCCCAACAGGCCCTGGGGTGTGATGTTCCCCTTCCTGTGTCCATGTGTTCTCACTGTTCAACTCACATTTATGAGTGAGAACATGCATTGTTTGGTTTTCTGTTCCTGTGTTAGTTTGCTGAGAATGATGGTTTCCAGCTTCATCCATGTCCCTGCAAAGGACATAAACAGGGTCATGTTTTTAAATCTTGTAATATTGAGAATTAAACAATTCCTTATAATTTAAGCCAGTTGGGTGTCATTCACTAGGCATTAAGGCATATATTAATCTTTTCTAAATTGTTGTTTATTAAAAGCTCTGAGACATTCAGAAATCAATAAAAGTAGAATCAATTATCTTTTTATCTCCTTGTATGTTCAGGAAATGAATCAGCAAGCACAGCAGTGAGAAGCTGTTCAGCTTTTTTATGAGTTAACTATGCAAGCGGTAAAATGTTTGAGAGAGATATGGAGATTTAAGCTACTGAACTCATATTTAAAATGTAATCGACAAACATTCATGACAATTAGTATTTGCAGAAGCTCTTACCATTTATCAGGCACTTTCACATGCATTACCATATTCAATCATCACAAAAAAATCCTGAAACAGATATTTTTGTCTTAAATTTAAGATACAGAAAGATTAAATGGCTTGGTAGGAGACACCATGTCAGAAGCAGACTCCTGGTTCCATGCCAAAGCTCTTACCCATTTTTGCTGAGTCATAGCAGAATCCACACAGCCATTATTGAATTTTGTCTCATCATGAAATATGTTCTCATAAATGTTGATTATAAATGCACTTTCCCTGCAGGACATTATCATTCTTGACAGTTTTTAGTTCTTAGTCACACTACTTAGAGAAATTATATTTTGCCACATATAATTAATATCCCCACCAAATTATAAAAACCTGGACTTTGTAAACTTCGTTGGGCATTTTAAAATCATAAACTTTAGACAAGTATAACTAAAATTAATTAATTATCTGCAATATCAGTTATCGCAAATGCGTGAAACCAATTCTGAATTACTCACACTCATATCATCTATGGCATTTTTTAAATCCTAAAAGTATTTATTCCTGTCTCTGAGAATATTTCATATTACAACACCTGAATCAGGAAATATAAATATAGATATTGGCTTAAAAATATAAAATTAGGATAAAGGGCATAATATGTATGTTATATATGTACAAATACCTTTTGCTACTTTCTTCCAACTGAATTGATAGTCAAGAGTTGACAAAAAAGTTATTAAAATAGACATAAAAACACATAGAATGTATATGACTTGTATATATACACATAAACGTAATACATAAATATGAATACATATGATGGATATGTACATACACACATTATATAATTATTATGAATGTATATACACATATATACACATATGCATGAGCTCATACTGAACCCTCCAATGACAAATCAACAGCAACAGAGGATTCATTCTAGTCTTCCCCTTTTCTATAATACCTTTCATCAAAAGTGAGAAAACTAGCTCACATTATACTCAATCTATTTACTTGATTTCCCAGTCATAAAATATACAGAAAGCAGTTTTAGAATTGTTAACCCATAGCAATGCAAAAAAGCCAAACGTAACCTAACTAGATCTCAATATTTGCACTTGGTCTTAGTCAAAAGGCTGAGAAGCAATGAGATCTCAATATTTGTGTATAGCTTCTTTTTCTCTTTAATCTAAGGTCAGAACTCAAAATACTATGCTCAGAAGCTGGTAGGGTTAGATTTTCTCTTCATTCAGTTTGATAATGTTACTCATTTAAAATACAATTACATTAAACTTATTTGGTTCCTATCTTACTTTATGGTTCTTTTGTGCATGTACATTATCTTGACTGCAAAGAGTCAAAACTATCTAAAAAGTATACATCTATCCTTCCTTATCCACAGCTTCTGTATCCCCAAATTCAACCAACTACAGATTGAAAATATTTTTAAGAATGATAAAAAATGACAATGAAAATAAAAGTATAAAATACATTATAACTATTTACATAGCATTTACATTATATTAGATATAAGTAATCTAGAGATGATTTAAAGTATATGGGAAGATGTGTATAGGTTATATGCAAATACTAGCCATTTTATATAAGAGACTTGAGCATCTACAGATTTTTGTATTCACGGGGCTTCTGGAACCAATCCCCCAAGGATACCAAGGCACAACTGTACTTAGAAAAGTGTCACCCCCATGCTATCTTTTCTACCTCACTCCTATCTGACAACCCCTGTAGGTTGTCAATCTCATTATTTTCTAGTTTGCCTTTCCTACAATTCATTTTGCAAAAATAAACAGATATAGGTATCATTTTATATTTCCTTTTTTTTTTTTTTTGCCCAAAGTTAGCATACTATACTCTTCTGCACTTTGTGTCCTGCAAATCACTCTATATACGCTCATAGCGATCTTCATCATCCTTTCATAGCAGCTTCAGGACATTCTGATAAGTGCACATACCACAATCTGTTCAATTAATCTTCCATTTATGGCCATTCAGGAAGTTCCAGCATATTAAATTACAAAAAAAGTAATACAATAAACATCTTTGTGTAAATGCATTTTTACACTGTAGGAGATACGCCTTTAGAATAAACTCCTAGAAAGAGAATTTCTTGGTGAAAACGTAAACTAGTATGTAGTTTTCTTAAATATCCTCTTCTATAATGGTTGGACCAGTTAACATTCCCATTGGCAATGCATGTCAGTGCCTTCTCCCATCCTCAGCAAGTCTTGATTAAGGTTTTATATTTCTGGAGGTCAGAAGTCAAGAATCAAGATTCCCTGAGCTAAAATCAAGATGTCAATGGGGCTGTGTTTCCTCTGCAGGCTGAGGGGACAATCTGTGTAACTGGGTCATTGAGTTTTCCAGCTATGACAGCTCCCTGTGTCCCTTGAATCCTGCATTCCTTTCCCTCCATCTTTTTTTTTTTTTTTTTTTTTTTTTTTTTTTGAGACGGAAGTTCACTCTTGCCACCCAGGCTGGAGTACGATGGCACATTCTCAGCTCATTGCAATCTCTGCCTCTCGGCTTCAAGCGATTCTCCTGCCTCAGCCTCCCGAGTAGCTGGGACTACAGGTGTGTACTACCATGACTAGCTAAGTTTGGTATTTTTAGTAGATATGGGGTTTCACCATGTTGGCCAGGCTGGTCTCGAACTCCTGACCTCAGGTGATCCACCCTCCTCGGCCTCCCAAAGTACTGGGATTACAGGTGTGAGCCACCGTGCCTGGCCTTCCCTCCATCTTTAAATTCAGCAATGTCACATCTCTCTTTCCCTTCTTCTGCCCTCATACCTCTCTCACTGCAGAAAAATTCCTTACTTTTAAAGGACTCACATGATTACACTGGACCCACCCAGATATTCCAGGATAATCTCTCCGCCCCAAGTCCCTTACCCTTCATCACATCCGCAGTCCCTCTCATCATGTACAGTAATGCATACCTGGTGATGAGCACATGGACATCTTTAGGGGCCATTGTTTTAACTAATACAGGTATTCTATCATTCAGTGTCGAAATTTCTCCTTCTGGAGATGAATTTGCCTTTCATCTGAGTTATTTCTTCTCTTCTTTTGGTAGAATCTCTTAAGCCTCCCATTTCCTTCTTTCTATGCCCACAGGCTTGAGGGGCCACTGCAGCTCTGATGAGATTTGGGTTTATTTTTCTCAGATGTCATTTGAAGTTCATGGTATTTTCTGCCTCCTACTAACATAATGGTGAAATCATAAGACATGTGTGGGTTTGTGTGTGTGTGTGTGTGTGCTCCTTGTTGTACTTTTTGTTTTTTATTTATCTGTACTTTATGTTCAAGAGGGATTGTATATGGAGAGATTTAGATTCAATTCACCACAACATTGCAGTTTTTTTTTTTTTTTTTTTTTTTTTTTTGACACGGAGTCTCGCTCTGCCACCCAGGCTGGAGTGCAGTGGCCGGATCTCAGCTCACTGCAAGCTCCGCCCCCCGGGTTTACGCCATTCTCCTGCCTCAGCCTCCGGAGTAGCTGGGACTACAGGCGCCCGCCACCTCGCCCGGCTAGTTTTCTGTATTTTAGTAGAGATGGGGTTTCACCGTGTTAGCCAGGAGGGTCTCGATCTCCTGACCTCGTGATCCGCCCGTCTCGGCCTCCCAAAGTGCTAGGATTACAGGCTTGAGCCACCGCGCCCGGCCAACATTGCAGATTTTATGACTATGAATGTATGATTTAGGAGATTTCTTAGGACTGTCCTAGGTCTTTGATACTGTTACTATAAATGCATTTTGAAAACCAGAATACCATATTACCTCTGATCATCAAATATGCCAATGAAGAACAAAGTTCCAGGAGCATTGTTTACAAAATAGAAGGGATAAAGCAGTGCTGCAATCAAGCAATGAGAGCTCATAACTACAATGTACTGCAGGCACCCACTAGAAGCAAACACCCACTAGAAGACAAGACCTTCCGATGAATTATAATTGTCACTTCACACCTACTCCCTACAAGGAGGCTTTTATCTGCAGTTGCTATAATCAATAGTGCTTTGTTGCTGGCAAGCATTATATTTTTATAGCTGCAAAATGGAAACAGAAAGTTTTAAAATCTCTCACTATCTATGTTTGAATATCTCACTATCTCTTCTCTGTTCTCTTATTTGCAAACACTGTTCATGTTCTCTCTGATCACTTTACAGATGCTTTCTTATTTCAAGAAATATTTCATTATTTTATCTATTAAGAGAAATGGGCAGTGAGTCAAGTTTCACAAACCAAAAGGGCACACTGTATTAAAAAGCTGATTTAGGCAAGTTGGGTTTCATAAAATTTTTTATTAACGGTGTATTTTCAAGGAATATGTGAAAATAAAATGACACAAAGAGCACACCATGAAGAGCAGCTTTAAATTCCCCCTTCCTACTTTTAATTCTTAGTTCCTCAGTTTCATACTCAAAATAACCCGCTTGCTGTTTTCTTATTTATATTTTCAAGGTTCATTCAGTTACAATTGTATGTTCACACGTTCTCCTTTGTAATATACAAATACGAGCCAATGATACTACTGAGTCTTCATTCTTTATACTTAGGTACCTTGTGATCTTTCCTTATGTGCATATATAAACCTATCTCGTATCTTTTCACAGCTGCACGGTTTTACTCTGTGTAGTGGTTAATACTGAGTGTCAACTTGATTGAAGCATTGTTTCTGGGTGTATCTTTGAGGGTGTTGCCCAAGGAAATTAACATTTGAGTCAGTGGACTGGGAGAGGCAGACCCACCCTCAATCTGGGTGGACACCATGTCCAGCGCAGCTAGGATAAAAGCAGGTTAGAAGAACTTAGACGGACTAGACTGGCTTAGTCTTCTGACTTACATCTTTCTCCCGTGCTGGATGCTTCCTGCCCCCTAACACCAGACTCCAGGTTCTTCAGCTTTGGGACTCTCAGACCTTCGACCACAGAATTGAAGGCTGCACTGCTGGCTTCCCTGTTTTTTAGATTTTGGGACCCAGACTGGCTTCCTTGCTCCTCAGCTTGCAGGCAACCTGTTGTGGAACCTCACCTTGTGATGGTATGAGTCAATACTCCCTAATAGAGTACCTTTATACATACATCTATCCCATGAGCTCTGCCTTCTAAAGAACCCTAATACATTCTGTATTAATAATCTATAATTTATTTTAAAACTGTCCTATTAATGGATTTAAATTTTTTATTCAAACTTCCTATTACACACATTTACTTACTCCAAATCAAGTGTTCTTTTTTTTTTTCTTGTTAAGAAGTAATAGTAGAAACTCAGAGCACAAAACAGAATCTGCTGAGCAGAAAAATAATAAAAAACATGGGGTCCATTTCCGACATGCAAAAGGTTTTGGAAATCAGCACTCTCATCCTGACAAGAAAAGCAGCTCAGCAAAACTGAAAGATCATAGAGAAAACCGCTATCCTGAAAACAGTAGATATGGATGAAAAGAGAGAATCACTGGAAAAATTAGTTTACTCTGAGCAGAAGCCACTGATAAACTGGTAGGAACACTTGAATCTTAATTTTTACAAATTACTAGAAGCTGAATGTGAACTACTCTGAGAGGTAGAAACATGAGACTATGAGAGTAAGACCATAGCTGTGGAGCTGTAGTCTTAAGGGGACTTTCCATTTGTTATGGGTTTCACCTCCAGGAACCCTACCAGACTTTCACAGTGAAGAGCTGAAAGATTCCTTCTTGGTTCTGGAAGAGAAGGAGAAAAAGTAATCATTTCAAAATATGCCAAGATAGTTCTCCATAAGGAAGTCCTGCTCTCCAGGTTAGCCCACCTAGGGAGAGTTCTGATGTCCAAGAGAAGACAGAGAATGGGGCAGTAACATACTTGGTAAAAGCTGCAACTTCATAGATTTATAAATTTGAGGTCACCACAACCCAAACTGAATAAATACAAAGAAAATATGCCTAAGCACATCATAGTCAAGAGTGTCCAAAAACAGTAAATTCTCAAAAAAAAAAAAAAACAAAAAAAAAACAGAAAAGAATACGTTATATACCTGGAAACTAATTCAAATGGTCATAGACTTCTTATCAAAAATTAAACAGGCAGGTAGTGTTATTTCAATATAAGTTTTGATTCTGTGATCATTATTTTCATGCATGAACTTGACTGGACTAAGGAATACCCAGGTCACTGGTAAAGCATTATTTCTGGATATGTCCATGAAAGCGTTTCTGGAAGACACTGGCATTTGAATTGGTGAACTGAATAAGGAAGATGCACCCTTACCCAATGTGGGTGGCTATCACCCAACTGAGTGAAGGCCCCAGTAGAACATGGCAAATTCTCTGTCTCTCTCTGAGCCAGAACACCCTTCTCCTCCTGGCCTTGCACATCAAGTTCTTTTGCTGGTGTAAGTACTGGAATCCAAAGGCAAAATGACTTGATGTGCAACGCCAGGAGAAGGGTGTTTTCTTTTTCCTAGGGTTAATTTATTTCCATTTTGATTCTCAATTCTGTGCTCTCTACTCAAGGCCCTGCATATTTAATGAGCTCTTTTGACTTTGGCTAGAGGAACTTGAGTGTTTCCCACCCTGGTGTGAGCTCTGGAAGTTGTTCATTTTACAGCTTTCCAGGAATTGCTTTTTCCACAGACATTACTTTAGTCTGACCTCTTGGGGTTTCACTCTACCCATGTGCAGAGTCTTCAACCAAAGACCATGAGGACCCTTATCCATATTCCTAGGGTCCTTTCTATGCATCTCTCTCTTATCTTGGGTGCTTTCCCAGAAATTAGAGTCACTTGGGCTTCCCTAAACTTTGGTCTTTGTCTTTTTGACTCAGTGAGATTGGCTAGACTCTGCTGGAGACAACGTTGCTCTGAGCCATGGTCAGGAATCATCTCCATGCAGAAGGCTTTGTGATGAGTTCACCTCACTTGTTTTCTTGATTTCTTTCTTTGCAGGAATGACAATCATGTGCTGTCTGTGGTCCCATGTCTAAAACCTATCATTTCTTTAAAAAAAAAAAAAATAGTTACTCCAGTTTTTAGGTTGTTTACACCAGGAGATCAGTTCTGTGCCAGTTTGCTTTTATGCTAGGAACAGATAGTCACTTTTACTGATTTTAGTCATGTTAGTCTACCTCTTGGTTTTTCTATACTTTATAATAACCTGAAACTTTTCACTACCTTAATGCTTGTTTTATATGAAATTACTAGATTCTGAGGCATCACGGGTAATTTACTTCTCTTCCACACCCACACACTGCATTTAGTGCCCAGCTTCTGTAAGAAGCTTTACATTTTCTACCTTCTTTGTGATCATTCCTCGCCTACACTCTACTTCCATGTAGCCATGCAAACTAGCAATGGGTTTTTGAATATCCTGAGAACTGTTAGCATCCCCCACCTGCCAGCTGATTATAGAAAAACCATCCATGCAGAATTCCTATCTCCGAAACTGTTTGGTTTACCTTTTGATGTTGGGAGTTGTTTGAACTCTGTCCCTTCAATATACCAGGCATTGAAGATAAAATTGTGAGCCCAAACAGGGTCCCTCCTTCTGTGGAAATTACAGTCTAATGCAAGACAGCCATTCATCATCACATGAACCAGTGGATATTTGAAAGTAAGGATTATTATAAAGATAAGATAAGCTGTGCTGTAAGAATATAACCCAGCTCTATCTGAGAAACCCAGCTCTCTCTGAGAAATGCAGGGAAATCTTGGTGAAATTACTATTGATATGAAATATGAAGCTCGACTAGGAATTATCTTGATAAAGGTGATGGTAGGAAGGTGGGTTGAGAGAGGTGTTCAGGTAAAGGGAACATCTTGTACCCAAGGCTTGTGTTTAGAAGAAGCATGGTGCATTGAAACAACACAAAGAAAGGAGACACGGCTGAAACCAGAGTGTAAGGTTACACTGGTGAGACAGGCAAGCACATGGTGGTTTATGCTAAGGATAATGGCCTTTACCTTAAAAGAACAAGAAAATTGCCAAGGTGGGAGGACTGCCTGAGGCCAGGAAATCAAGACCAACTTGGGCAACACAGCAAGACCTCATCTCTACAAAATAATAATAAATTATCTCAGGGTTTTAAGCAAGGCATTTATCGGGGGAAACCCACCCCCGATATTCAGTGTGGGTCTTTTGTATTTTCCCTAAGTGTCGGCTGCTCTGAGAAACAAAGGGAAAGAGCACAAAAGATATAAATTTTAAAGCTGGGTATCCGGGGAGACATCACATGTTGGCAGGTTCCGTGATGCCCCCAAGCTGTAAAACCAGCAAGTTTTTATTAGCAATTTTCAAAAGGGAGGGAGCATACAAATAGGGTGTGGGTCACAGAGATCACATGCTTCAAGGGCGACAAAAGATCACAAGGCAGGAAGTCAGGGTGAGATCACAAGGTCAGGGTGAAACTAGAATCACTAATGAACTTCCATGTCCTGCTGTGCACGCACTGTCAGGGTTCAAGAGCAGAGAACTGGTCTGACTAGAATTTGCCAGGCTGGAATTTCCTAATCCTAGCAAGCCTGGGGGTGCTGCAGGAGACTAGGGTGTGTTTCATCCCTATCTACATCTGCATAAGGCAGACACCCCTGGAGAAGCCATTTCAGAGGCCTCCTCTGGGAGTGCATTCTTTTCCCAGGGCTGTTAATTTCCTTACTGGGGATAGAATTCAGCGATACTTCCCTTACCCGTTTTCGGTAATAAGAGAAATATGGCTCTGTCCTGCCCCACCCACAGGCAGCCAGACTTCAAGGTTATCTCCCTTGTTCCTTGAATATCACTGTTATCATGTTCTTTTTTCAAGGTGCCCAGATTTCATATTGTTTAAACACACATGCCTTACGAACAATTTGTGCAGTTAACACAATCATCACAGGGTCCTGAGTCAACATTCATCTTCAGCTTACGAAGATGATGGGATTAAGAGATTAAAGTAAAGACAGGCATAGGAAATCACAAGAGTATTGATTGGGGAAGTGGTAAGTGTCCATAAAATCTTCACAATTTATGTTCAGAGACTGCAGTAAAGACAGGCGTAAGAAATTATAAAAGTATTAATTTGGGGAACTAATAAATGTCCATGAAATCTTCACAGTTTCTGTTCTTCTGCCGTGGCTTCAGTCGTCCCTCCATTTGGGGTCCCTGACTTCCTGCAACAGGCATTGAATTCATCAATTTGAGTTATAAAAAGATTATCATGAGTTTGGTATTAGGGAAAGATTGAAAAGAAGAATGATGGAAACAAAATAAATAGACCTGCTGGGCACAGTGACTCATGACTGTAATTCCAGCACTTTGGGAGGCCAAGGTAGGTGGATCACTTGAGGTCAGGAGTTCAAGACCAGCCTGGCCGACATGGTGAAACTCCATCTCTACTTAAAAAAAAAAAGGCAAAAATTACCTGGGTGTGGTGGCACATGCCTGTAATCTCAGCGACTCGGGAGGCTGAGGCAAGACAGTTACTTGAACCTGGAAGGTGGAGGTTACAATAAGCCAAGGTTGTATCACTGCACTCCAGCCTGGGCCACAGAGAAATACTCTGTCTCTCCCCACCCCCTACCACACCCCCCACAAAAAAATAGCTAAACCATTAACCCGGATAAATAATGGTAGCCTGAACTTGAGAGTTAGCAGTGGATGGGAGGAAAAGGTTTGGGAGATAAAGTTGTCAGGGAGTGAGTTATTTTAAAGAAGCACTCTTGGGCTCTCACTTGTGGAAGGGAGGAAAGCAGAGCAGGGTAGAACAGAGGGGGATGTGGAGTTTTGATATGGGGACTTAACAAAGAGGAAGGATGAGAAAATAACAACTCGGGGGATTAACCAGATAAGAGTGTCATCTTCTAAGAAAGGGAAAGAAAGGCAGGGTTAGTGATGTCTGGGTAGAAGAATGAATGAAGACTGAGTCTAGTTTGTATGTGCTGAGTTGCGGATGCTGTGGGTTCACTGAATTATAGGTGCTTTGTGGACAGCTGGGAATATAGAGATGGAGCTCAGGGAAGTCAACGTAATAATTGTGGATGAGTTTTGCCAATGGACATAACATACAGTCTGTAGAGATGCTCCCACCCCATGAGTAACTCTTTGCCCTACTACAGGAAGTGCCACTGACCAAGGGCCTTCAGTTATAGCTACTTCAGGAATATTTTCTTTCTTTTTTTTTTTTTTTACAAAGATTGCCTTGTCCATTGTTATGCCTATTTCCAAGTTGGCCTTTGGCCAATGACTCACAAATGGTGGCATATAAAGGCCGGGGCATCATGACCATTCTAGCTCCAGAGCTTCTCACATGGTTGGCTGAGGTGGTGACTGGGCCCTTATCACAGCACAACTTCCTCCTTTACTCAATCTTGCCTCCGTTTCCTCCCTTCTATAGGTGAGGGCCCAAAAGTGCTTCTTAAAAAACAGACCACATGCCAACTCTGGGGAAACCAACTTTAATCACAGTGAAAGTGCAAAGAGATCTTGACTGAGCTTTAGTAAGTCCAACATGTTAGGCCCTGATAAGAGAAGAATCATAAAACAAAACAAACAAACAAAAAAAAAAAACAGAGACAATATGACTGGACTAACAGACCTAGAAGTGGGCAAGAGTAGATGTCACAGATGCCAAGAAGCTGAAGGACTGATTACTGTGTAAACTGCAAAATATATTTGTATTGGATATATGGATGAGAGTTCTTTCAGAGCAATTGTAAGAGTGGAGAACCAATCTACAGTGGGTTGAGAAAGGAATAAGATACGCAATAAAGAAAACAGTGAACACAGACACTTCTCTTGAGAAGCTCCTCTGTGAGGGGAAAGAGAGAAAGAAGTGGTTGGCAGAGGTCAAGAAGATCAATTCTTAAGAGGACAAAGTTTCATGTTTAGTTGTTCATAGAAAGAAAACAGTTGAAATGGAGTTAAATTTTTAGAAGAGATACAGAGAGAACAAGATAGTAAGTTGTTATATTTGGAAAGCTTAAAAGGTCAAGAAAAATTAATTAAAACCAGCAGGATAAATTGATGAAGGGGCTCACTGCAGTCAGATTGCAGTGGAGTGAGGAAGAGAGGAAGATAAAGGACTCTCCAAGGTCAATTTTTGTTTGTTTTAATCCAACTTCAGCATGTATACTAATCATTAAAGGGCTTAATAAAAACAAAGAGTCCAGGATAATTCCCAGAGACTGGATTCAACAGAAATGCAATGGAGCCCAGATACTGCATTAATAAAACCCCTAAAACCCCTAAGTGATTCTGATACGGATGGCTCCAAACTGTTAGAGGAGGACACTAAGGCATTGTAGGTGCCACTAGTGAGCTCTCCAATGGCTCTCAGGGGAGTGCCAAGAGACAGCGCCTGTGTGTAAGGAGGAAATAAATATGTTAACAGCCCCCTAGAGCCCTCTGGGTAGGGAATTGCCTTGACTTAGCAAAGTACTTGTCTGGGAAGTAGAAGGCAATTCCCAGAGGCCTTGGGGACTGGGAATGGAAAGTAATGAGAAAGTAAAGAAATAGGTATGTTGCCGGGAGTTCGAGACCAGCCTAGCCAACATGGCAAAACCCCATCTTTACTAAAAATACAAAAAAATAGCCAGGCATGGTGGCAGGTACCTGTAATTCCAGCTACTCAGGAGGCTGAGGCAGGAGAATCACTTGAACCTGAGGGGCAGAGGCAGAGGCGGAGGCTACAGTGAGCCGAGATCACGCCATTGCACTCCAGCCTGGGCAACAAGAGTGAAACTCTGTCTCAAAAAAAAAAAAAAAAAAGGAAAGGTAAAAAGGTAATAGGTACATTGATACATCAAAGAAATAAACAAGGGAGGGAATGTGTGGGGAAGAAGTGGGGAGACTTTAAAAGGTTACCATTCAAGGGAAAAGATAGCCTCTGAAAAATAAAAAATGATGATGGAGTGACTTTTCAGATCTGAGTTGCTACTATTAGGAAGGCACCCTTTGACTCCAGACCTTCTCTAAAACCTGACTTGTCTACAAGAGACACATGGTGAGTAAAGAATGAGCAGGTGAGGGAAAGTGTGATAGGCCCTGTGTGGGTTTCTCTACCGAGCCTCCTGATAACTGGATGGTCCAGGCCATGGTGTGAGTGGGTAGACAGTGTCTGCAGAATAAGGAAGTGCCATCGAGCACCACTTGCTCCATGGGACCAAATCTTCCTTTTCCCACACTATTCAAAAACTCAATTACATATTTATTCATCTATTCAACAAATATTGACTGTAAATCAATGGTGCTCTCTATAGTATGGATTATAAAGGGGCAAAAGCAGTCATAGTCTCTGTCCTCATGGAACTTGCAATATAGTGAGGAAGATAAAAGTGAGTAACTCTACAAATATAATTACAATAAGGTCCTAGGAAGACGAGACACATGCCACAGTGAGTTATTAATAATAGAAGATGATCTAATATGGGGGATCAGATCAATTTTCCAGATAATTGAACTGAGAGCTGAAGGATGAGTTAGAGTTAATGGGGTTAATAATATCTTGTCATAGTGTCCTTGAGAGGTTTAACTAAAACACTATAGGAAAAGCCTCAGGCCATGGCATAGTTCCTTGATTCTACTATAGTATGAATGAAGACACACTGATTTAACAACAGATTTGTGAGGGGTAAAGAAACATGGTCTCTTTATAGGCACACATTTAATGTAAGATTCACTTCACTTCTGAAATATGAACACCATAGGGACTGAGGCTCAGTATTCTTTATATTTCAAGTCTGGCATAGTGCATGCCACATAGTAGATACTCATCAAACATTTGTAAAATAAATTAACATCTGTTCCTCTTGTCTCTCTTTTATCCTTCCTTCTCTCTCACGTGTTATCTCATTTCTCTTGTCAAGTACAGATTTGTTAAATGCATTCACATTGAAATTTTAAGGATTTATGTATTCATCTTTCATAGAGCATTCTCACTTTAAAAGCTGCTATGGAAAAGGTAATGATCACACTTGGGAAATAAATGCATTACTGTGGAATTTTAGGTATTTCTACTAGAATTATTTTGAGAAGAAAGCCTACTCAGAGATATTTGAATTAGAACATGTAAAAAGAAACGTGTATTAGGATATCCATTACTTAAACAAAGTATCGGTTCCTTTTCTGGTGACAACACTGTCCAGTGCAAGCAGACAGAGTAGCACTCTGCTCCACGCAGTTATTCAGGGATCTAGGCTCCTTCCACCTCTGGCTTCACCTTTTTCTGGGTTCTTGAGTTTTCTCTATTCAGTAACAGGATAGAAAAAAGACTGTGGAATTTACAATGAGGATGTTGAAGGGTCAGGTTGGAGAGAGACACACATCAAATCAGTTCACATTCCATGAACCAGGACTTGGATTCATGGCCACGACTAACTGCAAATTGAATTTAAAATGACTTCTAGCCAGGTATGGTACTCACACCTATAATCCCAGCACTTTGGGAGGTCAAGGTGGAAGAATCACTTGCGCCCAGGAGTTCAAGACCAGCCTGGGCAACATGGCAAAACTCCATCTACACAAAACATACAAAAATTAGTTAAGTGTGGTGGTGCACACCTGTATTCCAAGCTACTTAGAAGACTAAGGTGGGAGGATCGCTTAAGTTTGGGAGGTGAAGGCTACAGTGAGCCATGATCATACCACTGCACTCTAGCCTGGGTGACAGCTCAAGACCCTGTCTCAAAATATATATATTTATATAATGAAGTCCAGGTAAGGACTCAGTACAGAGAAGGGAACACAGATCTTGGTGAATCCTAGAATTCTCTGCTATGCTTCTATTCCATCTGTATGAGACGGTCACTGCTATTGTGCATTTATTGGCAGTTTTTTTTTTTAAGTTTTGNAAACAGAAACAAGGTTGAAAAAAAATCCCCTGAAAAGGAATATCTACTTGCTTTCTGCTACCCCAAAATATATTTGGTTAACCTGAATCAAAGCCTTTATTGATAGTCATGTTCTAGACACCCCCTTCATCTGGGCCAATTTGAATCTGTGAGGAGAAGAGATACAAGTAATGTTGCCTAAACGTCATTTGGAGGGCAGGGATACAGAGGGCACACACACACAAATACTGGTAAGATAACCTTCTCTTGTGGAAGTAGGGTTGTTCATATATATTCATATATAATATATATTCATATAAATATATATGAATATATGTTATATATTCATACATATTATATGTTCATATATAGTATATATTCATATATATTATATATATATATCATATATTTTTTCCAGGTTCAATTGATAGTTCTAACTGGATTTAATCGACTCTCCAAAAGTGGATGCTAGAAAAGTCTCCCCAGGTAACTCTGGTTCAGTTAATTCAAGTATTGATGTTTCAATACCACTGAACAAAGTCATTCATAATCCCATGCAAAATCTTTTGAAGGAAGGAAGAGTGAGATGAATCTGAGCCAAAATCTTTTAAAGTGTAAAATGAAATCAGTCAAAAAATTGAAGGTAAAGGAGGAATTAAAAGATAGGCCAAAAGGCTGAAAACAAGAAACAAACCCAAGGTTGAGTATTAAGAAGCATAGGAAGAGAGTGAGAGCAAGTTAGGAGTGAAGAGCTAAGGGTCCTGAGCCACTGCACGTAAGGGAGAAAGGGGATTGCGAGACTTGGGACTATTTGGAGGAGCATATATGAGCCAGTCATGCAGATCATCACCCACGATTTTGCAAATATAGAAATTAAACATCAAAGACATTATTTTCCATTATAATTCAAGATTCAAACCCATCTTTGTCACATCATGTTCTTTACATTTATACCAGGACTGACCTGAGATTAAAACCTAATTTCTGGCCACAAACAAAGTACCACTAACTGGCCACATAAGAATGGATTCCAGAACAGGCAGTATGGGGACACACTCTAAGGTGGCCCTTATGGTCTCCACCTCCTGGGGTTTACTCCTTTATCTAATCTCCTTCCTGTAACTGTAGGAAAAAAAACTTTGACTTGCTCCTGATTGATTCAATATGGCAAAGGTGATAAAATGCCACTCCAGTGACTACGTTACTCGGGTAAGACTTTGTCTTATAGTAGAAGGGCTTTTTCCCTTTCTAGCTTTGAAGAAGTAAATAACCATGTTATAAGAGATCCTACATAGATGTCTACATAGCAAGGAATGACCAGTGGTCCCTAGGAACTGAGAGAAGCCAGAATGACCAGTGGTCCCTAGAAACTGAGAGAAGCCAGAATGACCAGTGGTCCCTAGGAACTGAGAGAAGCCAGAGAAAAACTGGTGTTCTGAGTCTGACAGCTTCAAGGAACTCAATTCAACCAACAACACGAGTGAGCTTGGAAGCATATTCTTCCCTAACCAGACCTTCAGATGAAAACATGGTCCAGGTGACACCTTGATTGCAGCCTGGTGAGATCCTGAGCTAAGGGACCAACTAAACAGAACCCAGATTCTTGAACCACAGAGACTGTGAGATTATAAATATGCATTATTTTACACTGTTACATTTGCAGTCATCTGTTATGCAGTAATAGAAAATTAATGCAGGGACCTCATTTGTTCCTCTGAGTCATGCAGGTCTGACATGGATTGGTAATTCTAATCCTTAAAACATAATTGTTCAAAATGAGTTCAAAAATAAACAGCACACACATCAACCTAAGTGTCGATTCTTGTTTCCTGATTCCCCAGAAAGGGGTCTTGCTGGGTCTGCTATGTTCATCATCCTTCCACGCTGATGTTTTCTTCTTGACAGATTTACTAGATAAACCCTCAGTTTTCTTGTCTGTGCAGTTACTGAAATGCTGCCCTAAATTAGCTTCATGCTTGATTGGCTTTTGAATGTACAAACATCATTCCAAACTTCACACAGACGGATCATGAAAAAAAGAAGATGGTAAAATGAATAGAAATAAGCCCAACATTTCTTATTCAATTGTCTAAGGGTCTAAGAAGCAGCACAGCACGAGGTCTAGTGGCTGCCAACCCCATGTACCTGGGCTGCTGAGCTGAGGAACACTTGGCTCCAATCCCCTCTCCATGGCCAGAAATAACAGGTCCTTGGAGAGCAAAGAAATGTTCAGAAACAGCCTGGAGTGGGGCTTTGAACTGCTGCACTCTTCAGCTGCCCGGAACAACTGACAGATGGAGCAGGTTACAGAGCCAGGTGGGGAGGCTGAGTTGCTATGTAGCTTCCCGCCCATCAGCCCATCCTTCTGTTGCTCTGGGATGTCCCACAGGAGCCCAGACACAGCAGGGACTTGAAAAGATGGGAAACACCTTAGCAGTAGCTTCTAAGTCAGTCACAAAGTGTAGCCAGCCTTTGGGAATGGGACAAACTGCCACCTTTGCTTTGCAAAAAATGAGTCAGGTTGTACTCTCCATAACAGGAAGAGGGAGCTACCTTAGACTGTGGGGGAGGAGTTGGCCATATGTTGGCTTCATCCTATAGGCAGGATTAAAGAAACTCCCTACAGAGGCCCATAACATCACTATCTCAAGCAAATTAAAGTAACTTTTGGAAAAATTACATTTTATAATTTTAAAAGATTTCTTTATTGTGGTAAGAACACTTAACATGAGATTCACCTTTCTAACAAATCTAAGTGTACTATACACTGTTGCACAATGTTGTGCAACAGATCTCTAGAGTGTTTTAATCTTGCTCAACTGAAACTTTTTGCCCACCGATTTGCAACTCTTGATTTACCTCTCCCCCAAGCCCCTGGAAACCACCATTCTACTTGGCTCAAGAAAAAAATAATTTTTTTTTTATTAATCAACACCATTTCACCTACCTTAACCCCCAAATCCATCTTATCACCTTAATTCCAAGTCTTAACTTTCTATCAGCCACTAGTTCCCCCACCAAGACATGAAGCTAACCTTGTATTTTTTTCTACCCTTTACACCTCTTCCTTTCATTTTTCTCTGTGGTCACATCTTCATCTATGCAACAAATGAAAACTCATACACGCATACCCCTGACATTTGGAAATATATATTCCTAGAATGAAAGGGGAAAATCAAAGGAGTAGAAGGATCCATTAAAGTTCAAATTGAGAGAAAAAAAAAAAACCTGTGGCAATACAGATAAACAACTAGAAATAGATCCTAGAAGGAAAACCACTTTCATCTGCAAATCAAATCAGCAGATGTTTAATGAACACCCACTACAGTCAACACACTAAGCTAGATGTTAAGATATAAACACGTTTCAATTACAATTTCTTCCTTTAAAAGTTTATGATTTGTTCGGGGAGCTAAAACAAAGAGATTAGAATGACAACATAGTATACATCGTATAGTGCATTTTATGTGGATTACTTTTTATAAACCATTTTTACATTTGTAATCTTGACTCACCCTTATTGAAAGCTTGTAGTGAGGGCTTTTTTTTTTCTTTTAAATACAGTCTCAGAGACACTGTGATGTGCTAAATGTCACATAGCAAACAAGTGTGTGACCCGAATCTTAAACACAGCTGTAACTAAATTCAATGCCTTTTGCAATGTATGCATCTGTTTCTAAATGAAACAAACTATAGGTAGGAAAGATATCCACCAATGGGACAAACTATGTAGAATCACATAAACAAGCTTGGCAGCAGATACGGAATTTGAGCTGGCCCTGAAGAATGAGTAGCTTTAGGAATCAGGACAACTGGAGAGGGCACTTTGGGTTGGGGAAATGTTGAAAGCAAGGGCTAAGAAGTAGAAATAAGAGTTAATACATTTAAGGCCCTCTGAGTATTTATAAGTTATTGAACGTCACCCACATTTCATACTTGCAATCATTTTCTGTGTCTGTAAAATAAGAAAATGTCTTTTACTGGGTACATGCAGCATAGGGGTCGTTTTCTCCTTCGAGGCAGGAGTAGAATGGGGGCAGTTCCAAACACAGAACAGAGCGCTGGAAACCCCCAGCTGCTAGACATCAGCGGCTTCAGAGTCAAAATGGATTCTGAGTAAACCAAGTTTTATGTATCTAATTAGAAAGTATAGCTTTACAGCTCCAAAGAGTATGGAAGACTCACTTGTGCATATTTTATATGGTAGTCATAAAAATTAATTGAAAGTCTTTCTTCAGCATCTAAAGCTGTGTTTGGCTCTTTATTTCACCTAAACATTTAGTACTTATCATTAAAGAATCAAGTTCTGGACACATTACTTTTTGTATTTTGAACACTTCAAATTCATAAGTGATTCAGTATTATGTTTTTCTTTTCCTTTCTTTCTTTTTTTTTTTTTTTTTTTTGTTTTAGACAGAGTTATGCTCTTGTCGCCCAGGCTGGAGTGCAGTGGTGTGATCTCAGCTCACTGAAACCCCTTTCTCCTGAGTTCAAGCAATTCTCCTGCCTCAGCCTCCCAAGTAGCTGGGATTACAGGCACGTGCCCCCACACCCAGCTGATTTTTGTATTTTTAGTAGAGATGGGGTTTCACCAGGTTGGCCAGGCTGGTCTCAAACACCTGACCCCAGGTGATCCACCGACCTTGGCCTCCCAAAGTGCTGGGATTACAAGCGTGAGCCAACATGCCCGGCCATTTTTCTTTTCTTTT
>NW_016803481.1:5367243-5409886 GCF_001698545.2 Rhinopithecus bieti | reverse complement strand
CCTTTTTTTTTTTTTTTTTTTTTTTTTTTTTTTTTTTTTTTTTTGGATATATGAGCAAATGCTTTTTGTATTTTGAACAATTTGAATTCACAAATGATTCAGTATTATGTTTTTCTTTTCTCTTTTTTTGATATATGGGCAAATGCAGTCATTGATGTTCACAGATGTTCACTATATTTTATGGTTTCCATTAATTGCAGTTGTGATAGCAAAAATCTTCAAAAAGTAACACAATCAGGCTACAGATACTTCAACTGGATATGAACCGTCTCTTAGCATCTGATGCACTGTGCATATGCGCAATGCTGAGCTCATTATTGAATGATTAGCAGAAGCGATAGAAAAACAGAGGATGGGGCATGGAAACAATGAGCGGATTGTCTCAACTGAAAATAGAAATTCATGGATCTTTCTAATTTGTTAATCTATCAATAAAAGATGCACAATGACATATTAATTAAATCAACCTTACTTACCTGTTCAGCTAATCACCTTTTATTGAAAAGAAAATCATTATCTTACGAAAGACTTCCTTTTAAAGATGTATGTTAGTTAAAGTAAACTTTGAAATCAAGTTTGCTCAGATAAGACATAGCCTTGAAGTAGGAAAGAAAATGCCAGAAGGGAAGGATGACACCTGCGATGCCTGCTCTGTGCCCAGTGCTTTCTATGCATGACTTCAGTTCAGTGTTCCACAAGCCTGGGAAGCACATCACATTATTACATTTCCAGTTTCCAAGTAATCTCACTGTGACGCATAAGAAAAATAATTTTTGCAGAGCCCAGATCTAACATGAAGCTATTCAAGCCCATGCTCCCTTGCTATCTATGGCCTCCCAAGAAGAAATGAAAACAATGATCCTTTCTGGGAGGGGGCATGTGCTCTGTGCTCCAACCCTTCAATGTACTCCTTGCTCACTGCCTACACTGGTGTAAGATCATCCAAATAGAGAATTGACTTTTCCTGTTATTGCCCCATTAGGAGTTACTACTATCATTACTTAAACAATCGAGAAGATTCTGGAAAATTCTCCATTTCATCATAAGTTCCTGAATAAAATTCAGATAGGAAACAGATTTATATATGTATGTATAAACACATAAAGTTAAATGCAAGTAAAAACATAACAGTAGGCAAAATCTGTGCAGTTATTTTTTCCTTACCTAATTGAAGGATTACTCTAAAAGCCACTATACAAATACAGAAGTGGACACATCTATCTTCATCACAGAATAGTAACACTGATACAAAATTAAAATTGTAAAACACAAAATTTTACTGAGCTCCATATCAAACTTTTAAAACATGTCTGTAATTCAGTTCCTTCTACTCAACCCTATGGACAATTACTGCATTTGCAGATTTTCTGGATGAAAAAAGAAGATATGATTTGGATAATGGGATTTTTTTACAATGATTTATCTTCATGCAAATTTTAGTGCCAAGAAAATAATCAAATATGTATTTCGTTCAAAGAAAAAAAACACACAAATGGCTAAAAACTGAATAATGGTTAAGCAAATTTAACAATGAAATATTATTGTCATTGAAGATGGCAGGTGAAATAGACTGGTATATGAAAAAATATGCAATACAAAGTAGACAGTATGAAAAACAGGGTCTTGGCTTATTGGAACTAATGTCCTTAGCACAGGATGAAGGGTAATGCTTTGTCTGAATTTTGGAAAAATTACTCAATTCCCATCCCACTCCAGCTTGAGAAAATGAAAATCTCAATACCAACCCAACACAGTACCCCACCTTTATTCACTCCAATATATACTTGACTGCACCTGATTTTATGACCAGTGTTGTGGCATCAATTTTGGAAGTATGAGAGTAGCACCATCACTTGGGGTCAGTCTTTAACAAGATTAGAAGGGAGGGGCTACCTTTACCTTAAATTCTACTCAATGCAATCTCATAGTCAAAATAATGTGAGTAGAAGAGCAATTTGAAAATGAAATTAGGAAAGCAATTCCATTCACAGTTGCATCAATAAAAATAATATAATCAAGATAAAATTAACAAAAGGAATTTAACCCTTGTACACTGAAAAGTGCAAAAGTACAAAATTGTTGAAAGAAAGTTAAAAAGACCTAGATAAATCAAAAGACATTCCATGCCCATGGATTGGAATAGTTCATTTTAAGATGATAAGAATGCCCAAAATCGATCAACAGATCCAACTCAGTCTCTATCAAAATCCCAGCTGGTTTCTTTGCAGAAATTGGCAAGCTCATCCCAAAATGTATATGGAAATTCAGGGTACCCAGAATAACCAAAACAATCTTGAAAAAGAACAAAACTGTCAGACCTAACATTTCCCTAATTTCAAAACTTATCATGAAACCACAGTAATAAGAAAGTGTAGCACTACCATAAAGATAGATATATAGACTATCGGGAAAAAAAAAAAAAAAACAGAAACTGAAAGACTGAAAATAAATCGATTTTCAACAATAGTGCCACAACAATTCATTGGGAGAAGGAATAGTCATTTTAATAAATAATGCTAAAATACCTGTACAAGAATGAAGTTAGACCGTTAGCCTATACTGTATACAAAAATTAACTCAAAATAGATTATAGACCTAAACATAGGTGCCAAAACTATTAAACTGATGGAGAAAACATAAGTGAATATTTGAGACCTTGTGTGAGGCAATAGTTCTTAGACATAATAGCAAAAGTACAAGAAAAAGAAAAAATAGGTAAATTCAACTTCATGAAAATTACAACTTTTTGTGCTTCAGAGATCATCATCCAAAAAAGTGAAAAGGTAATGCACAGAACAGGAGAAAATATTTGCAAATCATACGTATATTCAATAGGGAATTTTACCCAAAATATATAAAGAATTTGTATAACTCAATAATAAAAGGAAACATAATTTAATTTTAAATTGCCAAAGGAATTAAATAGACATTTCTCCAAAAAAAGATGTACAAATGGCCAATAAGCACAAGAAATTATGCTTAACATCATTAGTTGTTAAAGAAATAAAAAGCAAAACCACAATGAGACGTCATTTTCCACCTTCTAGGAATTCTGAAATAAGAAAGACAGTCAATACCAAGTGTTTGTAGGATGTGGAAAAACTGGAACCTTCATGCATTGCCATTAGGAACATAAAATGATACAGACTCTTTGGAAAACCATCTTGCATTTCCTCAACATGTTAATCACAGAGTTACCACATGACCCAGCAATTCTATTACCAGGAACTGCAAGACTCCTCAGTTCTTCTCTAACTTGAGATGAAGAATTTGGCCAAGAAGCAACTAGTAATCTAAGTGAAAGGATTAAGAAGAGGACACTGCAAAAGGGGAGCAGGCTGACCCCTCTGGAAAACAGCTCTGAACTGGTCTACTTGGAATAATAGCAGAAGCAGTGTTGATTTAAAGAGACAGTACACTCTGAAAGAAAAGTAAGAGTAGGCTGCTGGAAAGAGAGTATGAGCCAGCAGCAGCCAGTGCTGAGGGACTCTGTAAGAATCTTACATAATTATTCATGACGGAGTATGAGGAGGTGTCACTTGCAACCCTGTTTTAGGCAGAAATTTCTGAAACTGGGTAATTTATAAAGAAAAGAGATTTAATTAGCTCACGGTTCCACAGTCTGTACAGGAAGCATGGCTGGAGTGGCCTTAGGAAACTTACAATTATGGTGGAAGGTAAAGGGGAAGCCAGCACATTTTACATGACCAAATCAGGAGGAAGAGTCAGGGAGAAAACACTACACACTTTAAAACAATCAGATCTCATGAGAACTCATGCACTTTCATGAGAAGAGCAAGGAGGAAATCAACAAAACATGATCCAGTCACCTCCAACCAGGCTCTGCCTCCAACATTGGGGATTACAATTTGACATGAGATTTGGGCATGGACATACACCCAAACCATATCAGGCAGTCCCCTTGTGGGCACGTGCTCTGTGGTTGTGCATGCTAACACATATGTCACGTGTGTCATTAGCAGTTCAAATCTCCACCCAGGTGTGTGGCTTTTACTATTGTAATGAGCAAAAGAGTACTCTAGGGCAAGTTATTGGAGAAGTACACATGTTCATCAGTGGGCAAAGACCCTACACCATGATTATCTCCAACTAGAGTCATCCCCTTCACGGCTGGAGGAGCCCAACCACAAGGCCATGCATAGCCAATGTAGCCAATGTCTTTTTTGCTGACTGTCAGTGGGCAGTGTTGACTCTCAGTGGGCAGCATCTTCAGGACTTCTTTTCCCAGGGGCTCTCTTGCCCTGCTCATTTCTGGCTATCTGCCTATTCTAACAGTTCCACTGCTAGATATATACTCAAGAGAAATAAAAACATACGTCCAGACAAAAACATGGACATGAATGCTCACATCAGCTCTGTTCATAATAGTCAAAAGTGAAAACAAACCAAAACTCTATCAAGTGATGAATGAATAGAATGTGGTATAACTATACCGTGGCATATTATTCAGCAATAAAAAGAAATATAGTATTTATATATGCCACACATGGAAAAACCTTATAAATATTATGCTAAGAGAAAGAAGCAAGACACTTGAGCCACATATCATATGATTTCGCTTATATGAAAAGTCAAAAGGCAAATTCATAGAATTGATAAGTAGTTTCCAGAGAATAAGAAGAAAAAAAAAAACTAAGAAGTGACTGGTACTGATAAGGACTTTCTTCTAGGGGTGATGAAAATATTCTAAAACTAAGTAGTGGTAATCCTTGCATAACTCTGTGACTATACAGAAGTCAGTGAGTTGTTCACCTTCAATGGGTAAAATTACGTCTTATTAAATGTGAATTATATCTCTTGAAAGCTGTTATTTTATGAAAAGTATGAAACATCAAAGAAAAGGTTTAAAATTTGAATATATTACGGCTAAAGCCTTTAGTTTATCAAAAGGGCACCATTACAAGAATGAAAGGCGAGCCCACAGAATAGAAGACATTCACAAAACATGAAGGTCTGGAAAATCAGTCATCGCCAGAATTTAGAAGGAATTTTTGGAAATTAAGAAAAGAGAGAAAAGCAAGCCAGTAGAAATATGGGCAAGACTTACGCAGATACTTCACAGAAGATGTCAAATGAAAAATAAACCTAATAAAAGATGCTCAGCATCATTAGTCATCAGGAAAGTAAAAATTAAATTCACAAAGTGAAGCTGCAACGCACTGATTAGAATAGGTAAAATGAAAATGAGAGAAAACATCAAAAGTACAGGAGGATTAGGAACAAAGGGAATTCTGATATACTACTTGAGTGATAAAATTTTTCATTTTTTATTTCTTTTTTTAATTTTAAAGATGGGAGAATCTCGCTCTGCTGCTGGTCTCGAACTCCTGAACTCAAGACATCCTCCCACCTCAGCCTCTCAAGTTGTTAGGAATATAAGCATCTAGAAAAACTCTAATTATCTACTAAAAGTTAACATACACATACCATGATACAACAATTCCTTTTTTTAGGTATATGTGCAACAGAAACTACACCCAAAAGGCCAGGCATGGTGGCTCATGAATTTAATCCCAGCACTTCAGGAGGCCTAGGCAAGAGGATTGCTTAAGGCCAAGAGTTTGAGACCAGGCTGGACAACACAGTGAGACCCTGTATTTACAAAAAACAAATTAGCCTGGCATAGTGGCATATGCCTGTCATCCCAGTTACTCAGGAGGCTAAGACAGGAGGGCTGCTTCAGCCCAGAAGGTTGAGGATATAGTAAGCCATGATTGCACCACCACACTCCAGCCTGGGTGGCAGAGCGAGACTGCATCTAAAAACAAAACAAAAAAAAGAAAGAAAGGAAGAAAGAGAGAAATTACATCAAAAGAAAAACGTGAGAATGTTAATAACAATACCATTTGTAAAAACCCTGAACTGGAAATAACCCCCAAATCTATCAAGAGTTAAATGAATAAATAAGCTACGAAATATTCACTTAACAGGATGTGAATGAACTGCTATGTACAACAAACTGGATAATTCTCACAAATGTAATATTGAACAAAGAAACCCATTACCAAAATGAACATATTCTATGATTTTTATCCAAATAAAGTTTAAAATCATGAAAACTTGTCAATAGTAATAGAAAATGGTACAGTGGTTACCCTTATAGAAAGGGGTTTTGACTGGGAAGAGATACAAGGAGGGTTTATTGAATGCTAGGGATGGTCTATTTATTTCTCAGGGTGGAAGTTAATCAAGCTATACACTTAGATCTCTATATTTAACATATGTATATTAACTTCAACAAAATGTTTGCCTTAAAAATTCACACAGTCATTACACAAGTTTGTCACATATCACATATATTTTAGAAAAGTATTCAAGAGTTTGCCAATACATTTTTCAAGACAGAAATCATTTAGGTCATGAATCTCTGAATATATAACTTACTTAATTTATTAAATCGGAGTAATACAAGTTGTATAATGTGTAAATCACCTTGAAATTTCAATTCACTATTATAAATAACTCCCAGATACAAGTGGAAATTAAATCATCTTTTACAGAAAATATAGAAAATGATACAGAACATCTTACTCAGAACAACCCATGGAGATGTGGCCCAAACCACACATACAATCAAATTATTTTGACTTGTCTCATAATTGTAAGATAAAGATGAAAAATAAATGAACTAAATTTTCAAGTCAAGAATCTATAAGATCATCAAAAAAAGTCTAAGGCAAGTAGGAGGTAAACAATATTGAAGAGAAAAGCAGAAATTAATAAATTTGGAAATAGAACATCATCGATAAATTATCCCCTAAACTTTAAAAGCTAATAATAATATCTTTAAAAACACAGAGACAGGAAAAGAGAAAAAGGGATCCTGTGTTCCTAGACACCACTCTTCTCTCTGCTCCTCCCTAGTAAGAACAGTGGCATTCAATCTGTGATCCAAAGAAGGGCTGAGCCATATCTGTAGAAATGCTCCCTAGATGGATTGGACATTGCATCTGTCTTGTTGATAACTGCTTATTTATGGAGAGAGATGTTATCTCAGAATTCTACTACTCACGTGACCTTAGATATCCAGAAAATTAAACAAAGTAAACAGGTCTGTTCTGAATCCAGTTCACATCACTTACACGATTCAAGTCTACACACTTAAATTAAGTGTTTGGGTAGCAGCTATGTTAGATAAATACTTTGGTGGTGTTGAAAGAGCAGTGAGTTTAGACCAGAGTCAGAAAACTTGGGACCATGACTTTTTCATTATTTATCTTTTATCTTGGACAAATCACTGTCCTTATCATTGTACTTTATTATCCTACTTCCCTCTCAGGTATCTTTGAACATTGCCCCCCACCTGCCCATCCATGGAAAGATGGGATGAACTGCCATTTGTGAGTAGAGGGAGGACCAGAGAGAGAAGTGTGGTGTCTAGGAAACACAGGATCCCTTTTTCTTTCTCTTTCTCTGTATGTTTTCTTAAAAATATCGTTATTAGCTTTTAAAATTTAGGGGAGAATTCATTGATGATGTTCTATTTCCAAATTTAATAATTTCTACTTCAACCACCTTAATAGAACAGCATACCATCTCTTCGTCAGATATTTATCAAATGTCCTTGTTCAGTGCCATGGAATATTTCCTTTGCAGGATTTTGTCAGAGATTGGTGACATGTTTTACCCACTGTTTACTTTTTTCAAAAGCCCAACGTAGACAAACAATCTCCAACAAGACAGTCTCAGTGACATGTTATCTATATACATCTCTAGGCATTTTAAGTGGATAATAGTTACAAGTTAGGTTATAGACATATGACATACCTAGATCACACTAACTTAGCTTATTGCCCAGGAAATAATCATGTTTACCATAATATTTGCAACTAATTTGGAGGTTCTGGCATATGTCTTAGACTCAAATGAAAAATAGCTCTACGAAGAAAATAACTTTTTATTCATTTAGGGTTATTGTTGGGACATTTTCCATCATGGTATTTATATTAGTTCATTTTTACACTGCTATAAAGATACTACCTGAGACTGGGTAATTTATAAAGAAAAGAGGTTTCACTGGCCAAGTGCGGTGGCTCACGCCTATAATCACCGAAGTCTGGGAGGCAGGCAGATCACCTGAGGTCCAGAGTTCAAGACCAGCCTGACCAACATGGTCAAACCCTGTCTCTCCTAAAAATACAAAAAATTAGCTGGGCATGGTGGCACATGCCTGTAATCCCGTCTACTCAGGAGACTGAGGCAGGAGAATTGCTTGAACCGGGAGGGGAGGTTGCAGTGAGGTGAGATCGCACCATTGCACTCCAGCCTAGGCAACAAGAGCAAAACTCCATTTCAAAAAAAAAAAAAAAAAAGGAGAAGTTTAATTGACTCATAGTTCCACATGGCTGGGGAGGCCTCAGAAAAATTACAATCATGGCAGAAGGTGAAGGGAAAGCAGAAACCTTCTTCACAAGGTGGCGGGAAAGAGAGCAAGTGAGGAAGCACCACACTTTAAAATTATCACCTCTTGTGAGAACTCAGTATCATGAGAACAGCATGGGGGAAACCGCCCCCATGATCCAATCACCTCCCACCAGATCCCTCCCTCGACACGTGGGGATTATGATTCCAGATGAGATTTGGGCGGGGACCCAGAGCCAAACCGTATCACTATTCAATACTTCCTGCATGAAGTCCCACATGACAAATTCATTCTGAAACTTAGCAAAACTTTGTCTTCTTTGAGGTATGGATATCTGACTTGTATGTCTTTCCGATAGATATTAAGTATTATGTAAAACAGGTTATTTCTCATTTTAATTTTGTTAGAGCCTTTTTAGTCAAATTCGGTGTCCAACGACATGGTTAATACTCTGGCCAATTTATCTATTTTTGTTGGAGAATGAGTACAATCTAGTGGCTAAGAATGAGCTCTACGGAATCACATTACCTGCATTCAAATTGGAGTTCAGCCACTTACCAGCTATATGACCTTTGACAGTTTATATAGCTGCTCTAACCCTGAGTTTCTTTATCTATAAAACTGGGATAACAATAACACCTACCTTATGGGATTTTGTGAAGATTAAATAAGCAAAACCACGTAAAACACGTATTCTCAATACCTGGCACATTGTACTCCATAGTTTTTTCTCATTTCATATTTGTCCTGTATTATAAGCTACTTCTAATTTACTTAAATGCTGCCTTTTAACAGCTAACATTTACTGAATGGACACTAACCACGAGCTGAGGTTACAGTGTCTTCACTGCTCTACACCGAATCTCCACTAATGGTAAGTTAATTAGTCATGAGAAATAATTTTATTAGCTGTTAGGTTTGTAGCAAAAAATTCCCTGCAAGAAAAAAGACCCAAAAGGTAAGATCCTATAAACCATGTAATTCTCACCATCTGATGGGTGGAAATCATAAAATTTGCTATCTCATAAATTTGTGGGAAAAAACAAAAGACATTATACATACATGCTAAAGGGTGTTAGGAATATTATTCCTCTCTGGTTTAATATGGATGAAAATACTATAAAATATGAGTACAGAAATAGTCATTCTATATAAGTAAAAATAATTCTAACTAAACAAAACAGGAAAAATAAAGTTGCAAGGAACTGGATGAGCTTATCCAAAAGGAAGAGAAAAAAGTGAGGACAGCACATTCTCCCCAATTTCTGGGGAGAGCACCAACACTCAAAAACATGATTGTAGGAGAATCACTTTTTATTTGTATGAACTTGAGGCCAAGGCATCAATGTTGACTGATCAGGAATCCTCTGTTTGGTGAGAGTATGTATTTCCTTGCTGTTGGTCGTGTATGTCAGGGTCCACCAACACAATATCTTAAGGCCTAATCACTTTTGTAACAAGTATAACCCCGTGGAATTCATGTTCATTATTTTTCAGAAGACAATCCAAATTCTTTAGCATTCCACTCTCTCTTTTTTTTTTTATTGTGTTATTCCATTGATAAAAAATATCTAGAGTAAGAAAATCCATAGAGACAGAAAGCAGATTTGTGGTTGCCAGGGATTGGAGGCAGGAGGGAAAAGGCGGTAACTGCTTAATGGGTGCAGGATTTCCATATGGGGTAAGGAAAACGATCTGGAACAAGATAGAGGTGATGTTTGCACAACATTGCGAAGGGACTTAGTACCACTTAATTGTACACGTTCAAATGGTTAAAATGGTCAATATTTAAGGTCATTCTTTTTATTAAGGCAAAATCCACAAAACGTAAAATTAACCATTGAAAAATGTGGCCGGGCTCACGCCTATAATTCCAGCACTTTGGGAGGCCGAGGCAGGTGGATCACTTGAAGCCAGGAGTTGAAGACCAGCCTGGCCATCATGGCAAAACCCTGTCTCTACTAAAAATATAAAAATTAGCTAAGCGTGGTGGCACACACCTGTAATCCCAGCTATTTGGGTGGCTGAGGCATGAGAATCTCTTGAACCCAGGAGACAGAGGTTCAGGGACACGGGATCATGCCACTGCACTCCAGCCTAGGCCACAGAGCAAGACTCTGTCTCAAAAATAAACAAATAAATAAAAATGAAATGTAGCATTTAGTGGCCTTTTGTATAGAGTATATGCTTAGCATAAATGTACCACTTAGTGGCCACTTTAGTGTAACACTTTAGTATAAAATGTTAAATTTTATGTTATGTACATTTTACCACAAATGAAAAAAAAATTTACTCATTCACTTGTTCATCCTAGAATTCTGGACTATTTTGGACAGATGCTGAGTGACCCAGGGGTTTACTATTTTTTTTTTTTTCTTTCTTAATTTCAACAGCTTGATGGCTTTGGCAGATCCATTAGACACCAGTTAATGGCAATGCCTAAAAGTCTCATTCCAGCAAGGTGGTCAGGCATAGTAAAAACAATAATCAAATGTATTCAAATTGCATTGCATGTCCATATATCACACTCATTATTTTATTTACTAAACTCTGATAATAATAAGCACTTACTATGTACTAGGCACCACTTTTAAGTGCTTCATATATATTATTAACTTTGGCAATCACCAGCCTATGAAGCGTGACCACTATTATCTTTCATTTTGTGAATCAGGAAACCAAGGCACAGGGAAGTTAAACAACATTTCCAAATCACACTCCTGTAAGGAGTAGGGCTAGGATTTGAAACCAGGAAAACTAGGTCCAAAGCCCACACTGTCGACCGCTACTCTCTGCTGGCTTATGTGTATTAGTGTTTGAGATGCAAAATGAAACCAGAAACAAATACAAAAATTGAACTTCAAAGTAACTGACTGATATGTCCCTTTCTCTTTGTTTATCCATATGATTAACTCCTCCTATTTTCAAGCTCATCTAACGTAAATGCTGCTTTACCCTCAGATAGAAATAATCTTTCCTTCCTTTGTGTTCCCACGAAACTTGTACATTCTGCTAATCATAGAACTTTCCACAACTGTTTATAATTTTGGTTTGTCTCTTTCTTTCCCTACTGAGCATAATTTTTTTTTTTATTGGAGAAACTGTGACTTCATGCTCCTAGTACCTAGCACGGAGGAACAGAGGAAGGTGGGAGGGAGGGAGGGAAAGAGGAGAAAAGAATGAGGGAAGGAAGGAAAGGGAGGAGAGAGGATGGGTTTGATTCTTATTTTCCCCATATTAAACAGTTTTTTAATATATGCAATATTCAGGAGTTCTAACTATTTCTCCATTTAGATGATTTATATGTGAAGAGGCTAATTTAGTGCTGTAAATTTAGAACCAATGCATGAAAACATTTGTTAAAGTGAAAGTGAGACAGACAGACAGACAGACAGACACTGACCTGGAAGGAAGAGGAAGAAGAGAATAAAATAAGGGAACAGGCAAAGGAGTTTTGAGGATACTTTGAAACTGCTTAGCCAAAGAAAAGAAAGATGGCTCCTTCTTTCCTCCACTTTCGTCCAAAGGAGATACTTAGCTGATTAAAGCAGGAGCTGGTTCACTTCCAAGAGATTGCATCAGTATTTATTAACTTTTACCCTATCTACAGATTGAGGTATGCAAACATTTCACTTGTTCAAACACCTCATGTCCTAGAGACAGGCATCAATTGCAATTAATTTCACCCCTTTGCTGACTACAGCTATGATCCCTCTGCCCTTCACCTGTCTTGCTCTTTTCTTTCCGTTTGCAAATTTCACTGACCTAATCAACAAAATCATGCAATATAGCCTTAAATTTCCATTTTCTCTGTAGTCACAAGCATCATCTCTTCTCCAAACAAAAATTCTGGCGATTTCTACTTCTAAACATCTTACCCAATGGTGCCAGGAAATTATTGTATTTTATTTCTCCTTCATCTAAAACATTAGTCATCTGCACCAACCTGCAGCTGCCTCACCCATGATACTACTTGTGCATCTGCTTAATGTGCTGCCAAATTCTCTTCTAGCTGTATATTTAAGCAACATTTTCTACTCTGAGAGTTTTTTCAGCTGGGCCAAAGATTTGTTTAACTTTCCTATAAATGTCATTCCAGTGGCTGAGATGGATTGGTTTGGAGGCACCCAGAGCCATTACCAGGCTGACCTAAGAGACCCAAGAGTCTAGCAACAGAGCCCATGTCTTGGAGCTGGCAATACACAGCCTCTATGGATTTTAAATAATGAAATGATGAAAGCTATTTAGTACTGCAGTATATTTCATGCATTAATCTAATAGCATTTTTAAAGCCAATTCCCTACTCTTGTCTCCCTGGAATAGAAAAGCCATCTGTACCAACCCAGAATAATTTATAAAAGACTTATGAAAAAACAGAGGTGTATTTTCTCTCCTTTATGATTTCCTTTGGTTTTATTTTTTGGACCCATTTTCACCATATTTTTTCTATGTATGATTTTATTTTTCTGGTTTAATTGCCTCATGAACATGACTTTAAAATAAAGTCCATGAAACCGAGCTCTAAGAATTGAAAAAAAGAAAGCCCAACGTTTCCCACTTTACCATACCTCATATTAAAACGATGGGATAAAAAAAACATAGGTTTTAGAATTCAGCAGCTTTCTTCTGAGATGAAGTCACTTAACCTTGATAAGCCTTAGTTTTTTCATCTGTAAAATGAAAATGATAATACCTACTTTTCCAGGCTATGTGAGAATTAAATTCAATAATGAATATGTACAAAGTCTCTGGTGTCAGGCACATACGCAATTCTCTGTAAATGAAAGCTGATACTGAAGAACACATGGGTCTCAGATAATTTTTTGAAACTCTCTTCTCTCTGATTACTGCTTTAACATCTCAGCGAGTCATTAGGGAGGGGAGAAAGGACGCAGGGCACCAACACCACAGCAGTCTACTAATGTGATAGTTGCCCAGTCTGCAATAATTTATCCCTTCTGGACTGTCCAGGTGGTCACACCAGCAGCAGGTCAACTGGGCTTCACCAGGGGAGCCTTGGCAAGGCAGATAGGGGGAGACGGGAGATAAGCTGGTGAACTGAGGAACAAGTTAGGCTTTTTCAATGAGGCTTTTCTTTCAGGTCGTTAGGAACCCATTTTCCTAAGCTGGGTTAGAGTAGTATGTGGGTCTCCAAAGACTTTTTTTTTAATATGTTTTTTCTCACCTTAATATAAAACTAAACTTAGTTTTCTAAATTCATTTTCAGCATGTTTGGGGCTCTAGAATTTTCATTTAAAAAGCCCTCAAAGTTTCAGCCTCTCCAATATCTGTTGCGTATGTTTCTTAAACATCAGACAATTTAATTTAGAGTATACTAAAAACAACAAGATAGTTGAAGTTCATTGCCACCTGGTTTTACACTCTCGGGCCACAGTGTGTTAGGCATCTGACACTGAATTCCTCTAAGAGAATGAAGTCAGTGCCTCCTCCTTACTGCACTCTGCTTATAATTGTGGTTATGTGTACCTTAATCATCTGTTAGATGAAATGTATCTTGAAAGCAGGGCTCATTTCTAATTTACTTGATCAGCCTTTACAGTCTCCTTACAGTACCATGCAAAGTACAATGAATGCTTGCAAATGAATTTTAATTACCCAGAACATGGAAGTGAGATGTTAGCCTGACCAAATTTACATACCCTTATAACCGTGTTTGCAATCTGTGCTTTATTTACGAAAAAATTGAGGAGCTATGAGGTTGCACCTGTTTCCCCCACTTAATTTCCTTACTTCTGCTACGAGCAAAAGCCAAAAAAAAAGAAAAAAACCTTACCTCTATTACCTTACTTAAACTGGAATCTTGTACCCTACCCAGGAGAGAGTAGACTGGAGCAGCCATTTGGGAAATCAGCCTGTCAATCTTTGTGAAATTGAGTTTGTATAGCTATGAACAACCTGACATCCCAACTCTGCTAACATGTCCCAGGGAAATTCTCATACAAGTCCGCAAAGAAACTGAAATGAGAAGAATTATTGCATGTTGCTTATTATAGTAGGGAATTGAAGTTAAGCGGAGTGCCCATCACTGAATACGTTGTAGTGGATGCCTTCTGTAGAGTTCAGTGCAAAACCATTGAAAGAAACAAACTAGACATATGTACCACACATAGTCTATTTTAAGAAAAAGAAATTGACAGGTATCCTTTACATAAATGAAATACACACGCAAAACAGTACTGATATTTTGCAAGGATGCATACAAATTCAAGGTCATGTATGAAAGACTTTACAGCATGTGGCCACAGGGAGGAAATGGGAGCAGGTATTTAATTGTGAAAGCAGACAAATTTTTAGAAGTCCATTGTACAGACCTGTAAGGACGACAGTAAGTCATAAACTGAGGGGGATGACAAACTCAAATCTCTGCACCTTGAGTTCAACAAACAAAAATGGGAAAAAAATAATAAAAAAGACGTGTTGAGAGGGTGGGAATGTGGTTGTGTGTATACATATGTGTGTATGAGCTACTATATACATGAACACTTTTCTAGGAATATACACAACAAACTAAATGTTGGTGACTTTTGGAAATAGGAATTGGAGATTAAAAGAGAGGGAAAGAGGAACTTTTTGTTACTTTCACATTGTTAGAATTTTTATCTTATGTCTATGTAACATCTATTTAAATATTAGTTTGGCCTTTTTAAATTAACTTCTGCTCTCTACTCTTCCAATTTCACCTTCAGTCATTTATTCCCACATTGGTATTGGAATCGTTCTAAAATGTGCATGTGATCCTATTAAATTTCTATTTAAAAACCTTCTGGTGGCTCCCATTGCCCATAAAACAACATCTAAACTCCTAGCATGGCATGAAAGGCCCTTTGTAGTCTGCTCAAAACTTTCTAAACTTGAGCCAATCTAAGTCCATGAGACTTTTACTTTAGGAAAATCAGATACCCACCTGTTTTTATACTGCCAGCTACCATTGCATTCTAAATTTTTGCTCATGCTTGTTCTCTGTCCAGAAGGCTATCCCCTGATTTTATTGTCAGATAAATTCCCACATACCCATCAATGCCTACAACATAACTTCTTTTTATGAATTCCTCTCTGGCTCCCTGATTTCTTGACCAGGCATTATGACCTGCTGCTCCCACATCTATTTCTCTGTCACACTTTAAACAAGCTTCAACTAAAGCCAAGCCTCAATGACCTGGGGTTATTTGCTGCCATGTCTGTCTCCCTGGTTAGAAAGTGAGGTTATGTTTTTCTCTGAATGTTGAAATCCCACTACCTTGCAAGGTAGAGTTCAATGCAAAACCACTGAAAGAAACAAACTAGACGTATATATACAGCACATAGTCTATTGTAAGAGAAAGGGCCTGACTCACACACAATGGATACACAACTGTTTGTTGAATTAAACTGGAAATTATCTTCTCAAGTTGTGCCATTCAGTGAACTGTAAAACCATCTACCTGAGCCAAAAATAGAGAAAAGTCAAGAGTTATATCCTAAGCTTAAATTTTAAAAGACTTTGATGAGGCTCACACGTTTGGGGGGAAAAATAGGTATAGAGTCACTTATCCCTGCTCCTCTCCTCTAAATACAATTAAACATTCTGGAAATAATCCAACAATGACAAAAGGACTCTGAAAGATAGAAGGAGGAAGACAAATTTACTAGAGACCTCAGGACTTAAAGAATGACATGGGAATGAGATCCCTGGGTTTTCTTTCTATCTGCCCCATATCCTAGACTACGTGCTAGAGAGGTCTTCCCAGACCTCCAATAGTCAGAGACCAGAAGAAGAAGAGCCCAAAGAATGGGAAAAGAAACAACTCAGCAGGGCAGAAATCTTTTTTAACAAAACTAGTCCTATGCTAGGCAAGCATCATGAATGACCACCTGTGCCCACGGCTACAGCACTGACAGAGACTGAGTCGGGAGCCTCATCTCCTGATTGCCACCTCACCACAGTGGATAGGCCAGGCTAAGCCCCTTCCTCCCATATTGGTACTGCAAGTAGAAACCAGGCAGGGGATTTGACATCCCACTTCCCCACCCCCAACAACAGCAGGAGACTGAGTGCAGCACCCTGATTTCTCTAGTAACTTACTATTGGAGGCAGACAGGCAAGGATGGACTCCCGACCCTGCCCAGGAGTAGCAGGCAGCATCCATCACCCTCCAAACGAAAGGGCTGGGTGAGGATCTTCGAGAAGAGACAGCTGGAGAAAGAATTCCTAAATCTGTATAGGAAGGCCTGATAAGTCAAACACGCAATTCTCCAGAATCAACACACCAAAAGGTTTGAGAACCAAACTATGGCAGGGAATTCCACTTAGATTTTCAGAATGGCCTCCAAAGAGCACAAATATGAAGCAAAACCAATTTTAACTGCGAGAGCTGTGAACACTAAAGTGTTACTGGTATTACATTCCACAAAAGCAGGACAGGACACATATTCTAAACCTAGACAAAGTAACATTTGGTTAAAATAGCAGAAAATACAAAGAACTAGGAAGACCACAATTTGACTGAGAAAAGACAATTAACAGATACCAACACTGAAATATTGAAATTATCTAACAAGGATTTTAAAGTATTCATTGTAAAAATACTTCAATAAGCAATTACAAATTCTCTTGAAACAAATTAAAAAGAAGAAAATTTCAACAACAAGAAATAGGCATTATAGTAAAAAAGGAACCAAATAGAAAATACAGACCTGGAAAATGTAATAACTGTTTTCTAATTTACCAGATGGACTTGATCGTAAATAGTGTCGTCATTGGCAAGGTAAAGTATCACCGAACTCGAGGACAGATCAATAGAATATACCCAATTGGAACAACAGAAAAGAGACTGATTAAAAAAAGTAATGAAACAGAGTCTCAGAGACCTGTCAGACAGTAACAAAAATAAATTAACATTTATATCATCAGAGTCACAGAACAACAGGGGAAAAAGTGTGGAGCTGAAAATATTCACAGAACTGGACACAGGAAGGGGAACATCACACACCGGGTCCTATTGTAGGGAGGGGGGAGGGGGGAGGAATAGCATTAGGAGATATACCTAATGTAAATGACTAGTTAATGGGTGCAGCACACCAACATGGCACATGTATACATATATAACAAACCTGCACATTGTGCACATGTACCCTAGGACTTAAAGTATAATAATTTAAAAAAATGTACTTTAAAGCATAGGCAAATAGACTAATAGAAACAAAGCCATGACTCCAGGGGAATTTACACATGCTCATTGTGAAATTTCAGATCAGTGGAGTCATGAGCTGCTTCATAAAAGGCAGAGAAACAATTGGTTATCAATAGGAAATAATAGAAAAGTTAGACTTTTACCTCAGATCTTTCACAGAAAAAAAATCTCGGCTCTATTACACCGCTAACTGTGAAAAATAAACTTTTTAAAATATCAGGAGAAAATATAGGTAGTTATGTTTATATGCTAGCAAGTGTGAAGGTCGTAAACAAGATGCCCAATGCAAAAGCCATAAAGAAAAATATTGGTAAGTGTGGCTCCCTAGCATTAAGCAAATTTCCAAACAAAAGATTTCAGGAATACAGTAAAAAGACAATGCTTGCAACATAAATAATAGGCAAAATATTAAAATCAGAATACATGAACCTTCAGAATACGTGAAACTAAATCCTGCTAATCCATGAGGAATAGTGAAATTATCCAATAGAAAAATTGGCAAAATAGATGAATAGACATGTACGAATCGGTAAGTGTATAAACAGAAGAAGAATTTAATATGAAAGACATATTAAAAGATGCTTAATCTCAGTCATCTTAGATGTTTTTTGTGAAGAAAATGTAAATATTTTTTATAATCCAACTAGTATTTCTCATGTGTTCCCACTCTAACAAGCAAGCGTGGCAGGAGTTGGGAAGCACCCACCGGCCTGTGGGTACCTCATCTAGCTAACCACTGACCCGTGGCGTCCATTTCCACTGAGGTATTGCGGGAACACTGATGGCTTGTCCTTTCGTCTCCATCAGAGCCAATACTGACCTGGCTTCCACTGACTCCATCCTCCCTAGAGCTAGACCTGTGCCTCCCCCATGAAGCCACTGAGCACACTGAGATTTGCTGTAAGTGTAAAATACTATTGATTACATGTTGAAATGATATTTCTGACATGTTGGGTTAAATACACTATGTTGCTAAAATTAAAAAAAAAAAAATTCACAGAACTAATGATTGAAGATTTCCCAAATTTGTGAAATACCTAAACCTACAAATCCAAGAAATTGAGAAAATCTTAAACTACTTTCGCTCATAGAAATTCGTACCAAGACACATCACAATCAAACTTCTAAAAGTAAATAGAAAGAAAAATCTTGAATATAGCTAGAAAGAAGCAACACACGAGGGAGAACACTGATGTGAATGACTGTGGATGTTTAAGGTGAAACCACGAAGCCAGAAGGAATTGGCACATTTTTCAAAGGCTGATATAAAAGAATTACTAATTTTGAGCTCTATATCCAGTAAAAATATTCTTCAGCAATGAAGGGGAAATAAACACTTTCTCAGATAAAAGAAAACTAAGAAAATTTGTAGTCAGCAAACCTACCCTAAGAGAAGGGCTAAAGAAAATTCTCCAAACAGTATTTTAGTATAACAGAAAGAGACTTGGAAAAATTCAAAAAAGGAAAAAATATCAATGGAATGAGTAAAATGGGGATAAATAAAACATGCTCTCCTTCTCCTTTTGAGTTTTAAAGCTATTTTGATGGTTGGGAAAATATAATGCCTTCGAATGTGGTGCTCAGCGTACTTATGGAAATACTTAAGGTAACTATATTTTTAAAGGGAGGAGGGTAAAGTACAGAAACGGAAGTATGATTTCCATACTTCACTCAAGGTGCTATTAGTAAAACTTTATTATAAATAGGCAGCGATAAGTTACACATGTATATTGTAATATCTAAAACAACTACTAAGAAAACAATATCAAAAGACATATTCCAAAACACTTTTAATAAATCAAAATAGATTCTGAAAATAATTCAAGAAAACCAAAGGAAGTCAATAAAAGGGTATCAGAGAAACGAGAAGTAGAGGGAACACACACAAAAATGAATAATAAAATGGCATGCTTACAAGTTAGCAAGTCAATAATTACTTTAACTACAAATAGTTTATTTTTATTTTTTATTTTATTGTATTGATTTTGTTTTTGAGATAGAGTCTGGCTCTGTTGCCCAGGATGGAGTTCAGTGGTGCCATCTGAGTTCATTGCAACTTCTGCCTCCCAGTTTCAAGTGATTCTCCTGCCTCAGCCTCCCAAGAAGCTCAGGCTACAGGTGCCTGCCACCATGTCCAGCTAATTTTTGTATTTTTAGTAGAGATGGGGTTTCATCATGTTGGCCAGGCTGGTCTTGAACTCTTGACCTCAAGTGCTCCACCTGCCTCGGCCTCCTAAAGTTCTGGGATTACAGACATGAGCCACCGCACTTGGCCTTAACTGTAAATAGTTTAAATGCACCAATTGCAAGACAGAGATTGTCAGAGTAGAGTAAAAAACATATCCCAACTATATAATGTCTACAAGAAACTCGCTTCAAACATAATGACACAAGCAGGTTGTAAGTTAAAAGATGGAAAAACTTATCCCATGTGACCATTAGTGAAAGAAAAGGAGAGACTATATTAATAGCAGATGAAGTAGACTTCAGAGCAAAGAAAATTACTAGAGGCAAAAATGAACATTATGTAATCATACAAGGGTCAATCTACATAGTATTCCCAAAAGTGTATACATCAAACAGAGCATCAAAATACATGAAGCAGACACTGCTGGATCTGAAGTGAGCTGGGCGCGGGAGCTCACGCCAGTAATCCTAGCACTTTAGAGGCCAAGGTAGGCAGATCACCTGAAGTCAGGAGTTCCGGTCTAGTTCAGCCAACATGGAGAAACCTCATCTCTACCAAAAATGCAAAAATTAGCTGGGTGTGGCAGCATGCACCTGTAATCCCCGCTATTCAGGAGACTGAGGCAGGAAAATCGCTTGAGTCCAGGAGGTAGAGGTTGCAGTGAACCAAGATTGCGCTAGTGCACTCCAGCCTGGGTGTCAGAGTGAAACTGTGCCTCCAGGAAAAGAAAAAGGAAAAAGAATAAAAGAACTAAAGTAAAAAAGAACTCAAGTGAAAAAGAAGGCTCTCAATTAATGATTGAGGATTGAATCCTAGAAAGAGTAGAGGAAAACAACAACAATCTATCACAAATTCCTCTTTGGAAGACCATCTTCTGTGTTAAGGGCAAAAATGTTCTATAAGGATTTACTAATCTCCGGATCAAATTAAAAAAAAACAACACACAGTGGTTCCCCTAAATTAGAAGAAGTCTGTTCATAATGATAGAGCAAATACCCTCCTATGCCAGATATTGGTATGTCACAAAAAATTGTATTGTATTAATAAATAGATGGATGATAAACGTTGACTGATAACTCAAGAGCACTGCCACTTTAAAAAAATAAATGAACAGGCATAGAAATGTTATGGAAACTTAGTCTCTGAGCTAGCATTCAAGCACCTGGGTCCTTATTCTTTTGTCTCAACACATCTCTTTACCTGATCCGGCAGCCACCATTAGCTAGCTGTTGTAAAATGATATTTTTCTTGGCTCCAGCCTCTCTTGGTCTGATTTGGCTTTTGACAATAGCTTTATTTGACTTATTGGCTCCAGTTTCTATTGCTCATATAATCAAAATGAACTTCTACTTATGGCTAAGATACGATAACAGGGACCAGATTTACTGTCCTACCTGAAAGAACATCAACAAAACAAAATATAGAAAATGACAATTTTAAGAACGTGTACATCAGGCAACAAAAGACAGTGCTGCCTGAGAGAAGAAAAACAAATCACATCAGACCTATGCTTTCCCCAGGTTATTTCCTTGAAAGTCTCTGGACTCCAATGCAGGGAGGGGAATCGAAGCAGAGGCCCCAGACTCTGTGAGTTAAGGAGACAAAACTAAATCTAAGGAGAACAAGGAAATCAGACATCTCAGGACAGCATATCAAAGATGAGATCAGAGTGACTTGGAGATCTGCAGAACGTCCTGCTGGAATTAATAACCTACACACCCATGAGGAAATGGTGGCTGGCCAGAAGAAAGAACCCTCTGAAGGATTAGAGAAAGCTGTACCCAGTGGTCACACAGGGTCTAGAGATCATTCCTGTTGTCACGAGAAAGATTGGGAAACCTTACGTTTCATGGAGTGTTGGGTAGAATACTCAGAATCATTTTGCCTCAGGAATGGGAAAAAGTACTGTTCTGATCCCACCTAACAAACCTTTAAAGCCAGATTCTCTTTTTTTTGTTTTTTGCAGTGTGCTTTTTTTTTTTTTTTAAATTATACTTTAAGTTCTAGGGTACATGTGTCATAACTGCAGGTTGTACATAGTAGTACCTGTGCCATGTTAAGAATCAAACTGTTTCAAAACTGCATGCCAAAACAAAAGTAAAGAATATTTCAAAATACAAAAATATCCGCAAAAAGGAAGAAAGGAAAATTCTCAATGTCTGCACCCAGCAAAGGTCATTAGTTAGAAGAAAGCCGAAAAATACTCAAATGAGATGGCTAACAAGCCTCCCTCTCCCCCATCTCACCACTCATAACCAGGCAACGACATTTACTCTTATTCGAAATTAACAATAAAATTGGTGTCTACAGTTATGCTTCAATGTTTGTTGTTTTTTTTTTTTTTTTTTTTACGATTTCCTCTTTGAAACAACGCTGAAGCCATTTACAGCTTCATGCATAATAACATTTCAGTCAACAATGCACTTTATATACAGGTGTGAACCCATAAGATTATGATGAAGCTAAAAATTTCCGATGGCCTAGTGATGTAACTGTAATGACTTCATGGCTGTCGTGATGGTACAGTGCAATGCATTACTCATGTGGTTATGGTGATTCTGTTGTAAACAACCCTGCTGCATGCTGCCAGTAGTTTAAAAAGTTAAAAGAAGAATAATAAATTATAAAAATAGAGAAAAGCCTATGCAATAAAGATATTAAAAATATTTTTGTACAACTGTACAATGTGTTTGTGTTTTAAGCTATATTATTACAAAAGAGTCTAAAGGGTTTTTTTTTTTAAAAAAACTATGAAGTAAATAAGTCACAGTAAGCTAAGGTTAGTTTATTATTGAAGAAAGAACAAATATTTTTACACATTTAGTGTAGCCTAAGTGTAGTGTTTATAAAGTCTACAATAGCATACGGCAATGTCTTAAGCCTTCACATTAACTCACCACTCACTCACAGACTCACCCAGAGCACCTTCCAGTCCTGCAGGCTCCATCCATGGTAGGTGCCTTATACAGATGTACCAATTTTTATCTTTTATATCATATTTTTTACTGTATGTTTTCTGTGTTTAGATAACACAAATACCATTATGTTACAATTACCTACAGTATTCAATATAGTAACCTGCTGTACAGGTTTGTAGCCTAGGATCAATAGGCTATGTCACATAGCCTAAGTGTAGAGTAGGCTATACCATCTAGGTTTGTGTAAGTATACTTTACAATGTTCATACAATGATGAAATCACCTAACAATGCATTTCTCAGAATGTATCCCCATCATGATTGTACTTCATGAGTGGTTTTAAGACTTAAATTTTTTCTGGTAGCAAGACCCCAACAATTCCTCAAGGTCAATGGTGGCTGTCAATTTAACCTCTACTTCAGCATTTTAAAAATAAAGGCCAACACATATTTCCCCACCACTGGATAGAAGGTCAAAGCCTTATTCTTGTCAACTCCTAATCAGAAGATCTCAGCTTTGAGAGGCAAAAATTACAATACACTTGAGTGGTTCTGAGGCAGCAGCTTGTATTTGAAGAACCCCTGTAGGTAAGCACAAATTGAACAAGGAGAATGAAATCTGCCCGTGATTATGCTTACCTTGCCCAGCTATTGAGAATGGCCAAGAGGAAAGTCAATGCTGACCCTGTGTTCTGAAGATTGATAGTGTCAATAATCTGATTACCTCCTGCAAAAATTGTTTTTGCTGAAACAAGCTCTCAAGAATATGCAGAAAGGAGATCTTAGGTACTGCATTAGTTGGATGACTTGAAAGTACTCTATGACCATTTAATTTACCTTTTTGATTGTGACATAAGATGTCAGCTTTCACTCTCACTCTCCATGACCTTGAGCAAGTCATGAACTATCTTTGAGTTTGTGTGAATAGATGCAGAGCTGGAATACAATCTATTTTCCATGAATATCCCTCTGAGAGAAAAAATAAGTGTGTGTATTCAGAGCTTTCCTTTGCCAAAAAGGCCTCTGACAGATATATAATACATTATTGTTCTTGGAACCAACTGCAGCCTGCTGCCTTGTAAACGAAAGTGCTCAATCAACAGTGTTGGTTGATAGATTGGTTCACCAACTGAAGGTGTCCATGTGAGAAATCTACAGTAGAAAACAGCCCCCATTAAAACAGATTCAGCAGAACCTCCACCAAGTGTGCAGATATAAATGTCTCCTCTTTTCTGAGTGAAGAGAGACATTGCAGGGACAAAGTAAGATACAGAGAAACAGTATATCTAAAACCCAAGTCATCCTGGCAAAATAAGTAAATCCAGTGACATAAAAGACAACAGAAACTAGTGACATTAACATATATTTATAAAGGGCAAAGTTCCATTTACAGGCAAAGCTGGTTTCATTGTGCTTTGCTTTACGGTGCTTTGCAGATATTACTTTTACCAATTAAAGGTTTGTGGCAACCCTACAGCCAGCAAGTCTTTCTGCACCATCTCTCCAACAATGTGTGCTCACTTCATGCCTCTGTGTCACATTTTGGTAATTCTTGCAGTAGTTCAGCATTTTTGTTATTATTTTCTGTTTGGTAATCTGTGATCAGTAAATTTTGATGTTACTATCGTAACTCTTTTAACGCAGTATGAACTGTGCCCTTATAAGATGGCAAACTTAATTAATAAATGCTATATATGTATGCTCTGACTACTCCACCGATGGGCCATTTCCCCACCCATCTCCCTCTCCTCAGGCCTTCCTATTCTCTGAAACACACCAATATTAAAATTAAACCAATTAATTACCCCTACAATGGCACCTAAGTGTTCGAGTGAAAGGAAGAGTGAGTCCCTGACTTTAATCAAAAGCTAGAAATTGGCAAGGTATGGTGGCTCAAGCCTGTAGTCCCTGCACTTTGGGAGGCAGAGGTGGGAAGATCATTTGAGGAAGGAGTCTGAGACCAGCCTGAGCAACACAGGGAGACTCTGTCCCTATAAAACGTTAAAAATCAGCTGGGCTTGGTGGCAGGTGCCTGTAATCCCAGCTACTCGGGAGGCTGAGGCAGGAGACTCACTTGAATCCAGGAGGCAGAGGTTGCAGTGAGACGAGATTGCGCCACTGCACTCCAGCCTGGGCGACAGAGTGAGACTCTCTCTGAAAACAAAAGTTAGCCTAGTTGTGAATGCAAAGGCACAGCTCTTGAAGAAAATTAAATGCGCTACTCCAGTGAACACATAAATAAGAAAGCAAACAGCCTGCTGCTGATATGAAGAAAGTTTTGGTGGTCTGGATAGAAGATCAAACAAACCAAAAAAAATTTTAAGCCAAAGTGTAAACTAGTGCAAAGTCCTAACTCTCTTCAATTCTATTAGTCTGAGAAAGGTAAGGAAGCTGCAGAAGAAAAGTTTGAAACTAACAGAGGTTTGTACATGAGGCTTAAGGAAAGAAGCCATCTCTGTAACATGAAAGCACAAGTTAAAGCAGCAAGTGCTGATATAGAAGCTGCAGCAGGTTATGCAGATCTAGCTGAAATCACTGATGAAGGAAGCCACGCTAAATAACCGATTTTTGATACAGACAAAACAGCCTTCCGTCGGTAGAAGATGCCATCTAGAACTTTCACAGCTAGAGAGGAGAAGTCAAGGCCTGGCTTCAATGTTCCGAAGGCCAGGCTGACTTCTGTCAGGGGCGGCTGGTGACTTCAAATTGAAACCAGTGCTCATTTACCATTCTGAAAATCCTAGGGTCCTTAAGAATGTGGCTCAATCTACTCTGGCTATGCTCTTATAAAGGTAAAAAACAAAGTGCAGATGGCAGCCCATCTGTTTGCAGCATGGTTTACTGAATATTTTCAACCCTCTGTTGAGACTTACTGCTCAGAAAAGATATATATATATATGCATGTTTTTTTTTTTTCAAAATACGACTGCTCATTGATAATGTATCTAGGCACCAAAGAGCTCTGATGGAGATGTACAAATAGATTAATGTTTTCTTGCCTGCTAACATAACATCCATGGATCTACAGTATCTATGACCCATGGATCAAGCAGTAATTGCGATTTTCAAGTCTTATTATTTGTGATTCTTTTGCTGGATTTGAGCAAAATCAATTGAAAACCTTCTAGAAAGGATTCACCATGCTGGATGCCATTAAGGACTTTTATGATTCATGGGAGGAAGTCAAAAAATATACACGAACAGGAGTTTGGAAGAAGTTGATTCCAACCCTCATGGGTAACTCTGAGGGGTTCAAGATTTCTGTGAAAGAAGTAGCTGCAGGTGTGGTGGAAATAGCAAGAAAACTAGAATTAAAAGTGGAGGTTGAAGATACTATTTCATTGCTGCAATCTCATGATAAAACTTGGACGGATGAGAAATTGCTTCCTATAGATGAACAAAGAAAGTGGTTTCTTGAGATGGAATCTACTCCTGGTAAAGCTGCTGTGAACGTTATTGGAATGACATCAAAGGGTTTAGAATATTACATAAACTTAGTTGATAAAACAGTTGCAGGGTTTGAGAGGATTGACTTTAATTTGAAAGAAGTTCTACTGTAGATAAAATGTTATCAAACAGCATTACACGATACAGAGAAATCTTTCATAAAATAAAGAGTTCATCGATGTAGCAAACTTCATTGTTGTATAGGGGTTCTAAAATATTGCTACACCCACTCTAACCTTCAGCATTCACAACCCTAATCAGTCAACTGCCATCAACATTGAGGCAAGACCCTCCATCAGCAAAACATTTACAATTTGCTGAAGGCTCAAGTGACCATTAGCATTTTTTAAGCAATAAAGTATATTTTAGTTAAGGTATGTACATTGACTTTTTTTGAGATGGAGTCTCGCTCTGTTGCCCAGGCTTCAGTAAACTCGCGGGATCTCAGCTCACTGCAAGCTCTGCCTCCCAGGTTCACGCCATTCTCCTGCCTCAGCCTCCCGAGTAGCTGGGACTACAGGTGCCCACCACCATGCCCGGCTAATTTTTTGTATTTTAGTAGAGACAGGGTTTCACCGTGTTAGCCAGGATGGTCTCGATCTCCTGACCTGGTGATCCACCCGCCTCGGCCTCCCAAAGTGCTGGGATTACAGGCGTGAGCCACCGCCCCCGGCCACATTGACTTTTTAGACTAATGCTATTGCACACTTAATAGACTACAGTATAGTACAAATGTAAGTTTTATATATTCCAGGACAGCAAAGATTTTTTTTGTTTTATTTCGTAAAATTTCTATTATTTGTAATTAACAAAGTTGTACGGATTTATCATGTGCAATGTGATTTATTGAAGTATATATACATTGTATATATACTTCATATGACTCACTTTATTGTGATAGCCTCTTCGTGTGGTGCTCTGGAAATGAACCCACAATGTCTCCAAGGTATGCCTGTACTAGGAGGAGTTCAGGGCTCCAATAAAAGATACCACGTAAGTGGAATATCTCTGTGAGCTAATTCACCTAAACTCAAAGGAATCATCACCCACTTAGCATATGGTAGTTTGCTTTAATAGTTCTGTTTGTTCTAGAAAAATATAATACAGAATTTTGCTAGACTCAGAGTCTAAGAAACAGTTCCAGCAAAACAGAATCCTTCCTTTCCATGTATGTCTCTTGTGAGCCATAATTAATTAAGCCCAATGTAATAACGAAGCTATAGATCTGATCATTTTAAAAGTTTGAATGAGAGTTTTAGAAAGTATTCTCTAGGTTATATTGTTATCCCCACTGGAGTCACAGAAGCTTGTTTGGTTACACTGTCATAACGTCTACATTGCAATATTTTAGGACCACCTGCATCCCAAAATCCCTCTCTCCTACCTGCACACATTCTTCTACAATCCTGTCTGTCCCTGACACAATTAGTCACATTTTTCAGGACCTTTGGGAGGTACACATACTAATATTTCCAACAGTGTAAGTTGCATGATTTAAAAGGAACTACATGGTGAGAGCTAAAGTCAGCAGAAATCATTTTCTTGGATTAACTTAGAACTTCCTCTTATTGTTTAGCAGACAGGAGCTTGGAAATAAGAAGAAGAAAGACTCAGCAAGAATGAGAGTGGAAAATCAGCTTGTGGGTTTGAGCATATTATGTGAAAAGGACAGTATTCTAAAAAGACACGGAGGGAGAAATGAATTAGAAGCAAAGACAGATGAATTCCATTTTCACTTTATAAGCTTCACTAAGATTTAAGTGCATTTAAATGTTTGTAAATATAATATGATTTAGATAACAGAGAACTGGAGGATCACAGAGTGTATGTTTAGAAAAGATTTTCCATTATGATTTGAATTATTATTAGATGAGATAGCCCCTTAGCCAAGAGAGAAGTACCATATTACTGTAAACACAGGCTTCTCAGAAACACAAGCATGTTCAAGCTGTCCTCTGGCCACCAGAGGCAATGGCAGCAGAAACCTGAAGGACTGTTTGCAAGTGAAACAGATGCTTCTTGCCAAAAACAATTGAAATCCTCCAAGATGAGGATAGACCCAGAAGCTGACCTTGTAGTACAGGAGATAAAGAATGGAGTGATGCCACTCAAGTGGGGAGAAAACTCTCAGGCAGCCTGACTTTGATAAATGATTTTAACTGTGATTCCAAAACAACAGGAATGCATTAAGTGAGCGCTGGCAGCATCTAGGGACAAGCAACGCTGCACTTGTATTAATCAATCCAGCCCGGTCGACTGCCAACGTGATTCATAGGCAGTGCACAGCATCATAGAAAAGCGGCCTGATGTTGTGGAAAAGGCATGCTGCAAGAAGTCAGGAGCACCAGGAGGCACAAGCAAATATTACTGAACACCTGCTGTTTTCCAGACACCATGCTCAGCACTTTACCAGCAGAATTTTACTGAGTCCTCCCAGAACCTTCTCTCATAGGCTTTTGTGTGCTGGAGCCAGCTCGTACCAGCTAATGAAGGCGTCTTTTTGTTGTTTGCATTTCTTCCCAGGTCCGTGGTGCAATGATGTCACACTGGTAGCTTGTACAGCATTTTGCATTCAAAGGCTTTAATCTTGTTATGATGGAAACCTTGATGGAAATGAAGGAAAGAAGCCTGTGTTCTAGAACGATCATCATCTGAATGGAGTGATTAATCCTTTTGTGCCTTCTCTCATCTTGTGATCATAGGCATCCCTCTAGTTAAGGCAGGCTTTGCTGAAGACCCCTTAATAAGTATGACAACAACCTGGCAAAGATTGCAATACTTCTGAGTGACAAGCAAGAAAATAATACAGATATAAAGATGCAAAAACACCATCCACCATGTACGATCATTTGTATTTGTCAATGCTTACTTTTAACACATTTTCATATGATACACAATTAAATGTCACCATTCAACACTTTAGTGCTTGGGAGCTTAGCCCCATGCCAGAGCAGATGAAAGGAGTCTTTGATACTTGGAAGCCTCATTTTCGTCCTGATTCTTTGTTCTCTTCTGCCTTTCTTCTCATTTTGTGAATGCCCTGCTTCCCCTGATTTGATCTGATTTTCTTCTCTATTTCATCTCAGTAGAACACCATGAGTCCCTATTTTATCAGAGTGTACCTTTGCTTACCAGAGTACCTGTTAAGCTAATCTGAGTATCTTTACTTTCAAGAACATTATATTAATAGTTCTTTTTTCTGACTGTACAAGTAATGCATGTTCTTCATTTTTTAAAACTATAGAGAAGCAAACAAGAGGATAAAAATCTATCTGTATCCTCATTACCGCAGAAGATTATCACTGTCAATAATCTACAATATTCTATATTGGTTCTGTATTTTTTTCTGAATTGGCAAATCTTTAGATCAAAGTTTAAACCAGTGATTTTCAATCAGTGATGATTTTGCCTGGCCAATTCTTTCCTTCCTTCTACCAAAAGATATTTGACAAAGTCTGGAGGCATTTTTGGTTGCCACAGCTTGGAGGGGGATGCTACTAGCATCTTAGTGGGTGGAGAACATGGACGCATGTAAACGTACTAAAATGCTCAGAATAACCCCCCACAGCAGGGAATTACACAGTCTAAAATGTTGATAGTATCAGGATTGAGAAAGTTTGGTCTAACAGAAAGCCTAACACATCCTAGGGTTTCCAACAACACCTATTGTATTTCTGATTCCTCTATAACCTTCAGTCTATATTCTGGTTTCTCCTTTGTCTGTCTTCCTCTTGAAGCCCAACAATTACAATTCACCCATAGAACTGTCAGGCAATTAGTGAACACACACTAGGGAATGAAGAACTCGCTTCCTCTCTGTCTCTCCTGCAGTCCTGTGTTCCTCTCCAGATCTGCTTAGAACTATGTTGTTTTTTCATTTTCTCTCTTTTAGTTGTGACTTTTTCTCTCTCTGTGTGTGTATGTCTCACACTCATTTTTGTACCCAAGTACTTTGAATTGATCATTTCCACATTTTATTATGGGCTTGGTTATGAACTCTTCACATTCTATGAAAGGTTTAGTCTTCAAGATAAATTAACAAAAAGTAGTGGAGCCACTAGAGAGGAAGCCTAAGGGGACAGGAAGTGGTGCTCCAGGGGGCTGTGGCCTCCTAGGATAATAGAGAAGAAGGACAGGACAGTGAGACTGCCAGGGAAGTCAAGGCAGGCTCCCCCAGCTCAGGTAGATCCAGAAGTATAGCATGCATGGGTCCTAAGGCCCTGAAACGAACTCCAAGCATCCAGTGTCTAAAAGACTTTTTCCCCTTCTCAAATGCCTGGAAGGACAGGGTCATATTTCTCTGTCATTTCTAAGAGCCTGAGATATTGTGGTACTTTCAGAGATAGTATGCATATGGTAGAGTTTACATTTGTATAGGCGGTTTCCTTTTAAGGAAATATCTTTCATTGTGAATATAAAACATTTCTAAGACCTGGATGCTGCGCAACTACGGGGTTTTGTTGCACAAATATTTGAGCCAAAGAAAGTCCTTTTCTGTCATATTCCCCTATCCCACTACAAACATCCTGGGTACCAAAGGGGTAACTCTTCACCAAGAATTATGTTTCCCATAATAAATGTGTTGAACAGTTAAAATTTCATCATCACGATGGCTAATATTCATAGAATTTTGTAGACTGTAAAGCATTTCCACAGTTTATGTTACTTGCTTCTCACAATTGTGTGAAGTATTTGGGGCACTTGATTTTACATTAGAATTGATGTATATTCCTCTCTCTGCCACTTAGTATCTATTTGGCTTCAGGCAAGCCACTTAGCTTCTTTGAACATGTTTTCTCATCTGTAAAATTATTCTTTTATTTGGTTCTAGTGAGATTAAAATAAGAAAATGCAGTACAGCAACATTTTTGTCAGCAATAAAGCATGTTACCAACACAAGCAACTATTTTGCAGATGGAGGGACTGAAGCTGGAAAAGACTGGTAATGTTTTGTATGTTATATACCTAGTAAGTCCTCTATGCAGATCTCTGATATTAGTATATGGATGGTGCCCAACACAACGATGGCTTGATTTACAATTTTTTGATCTGATGATGGGTTTATTGAGGTATCAAACGCATTTTTAACTTACAATGTTTTTGACTTAGGATGGATTTATTGGGAGGTAACCCCGCTGTAAGTCAAGGAGCATCTGCGTTCCAATACTGCCTTCAGCTCTTATTCCACTAGGTGTTCTCTAAAGCTCCCATCATTGCTCCAAGGTGATCTTAAAACTCAGTAACTCCATAATTTATATTCTACATTCTGCTTAGGTTTTAACACAATAGAACTGATGCCTGATGCAGTGATGGCCACAAAGGCTGTAAGTACTGAATAAATATTCTGCCTGCTTGAGTGATCATCTTAAATTAATAAGGAAATAAAATACACATTCCCAACAGTTTTAAATGATAATTCCTTAGCAACAGTAATCATTGCATAATGGATATAAAGTGGGGTTCTAAAATCAGACAATCCCAGGTTTAAAACCAAGCCCTGACCTTCACAAATTGTGCAACCCTGAACAACTTCCTTAACATCTATGAACCTTTAGTTCTGAATCTGTAAAATGAGGACAGTGACATTTCATAAAATCTCTGTAAGAATTAAAAACATGTTGTATCAAAAGAGCTGAGCACTATGTCTGGCATATTATGTGCACTTAATAAATGTTACCTTTCTCTATTATTTGACACCCAGTGTCTTCTTTTCTGTTCTATTGAACTCATGTTATTTCAAGGAGGACTATTTGAAATTATAAGAGAAATATTTATTCCCCTTGCTAAGGACAAAGATTTGTTTAGGAGGCAGGAGGGAGATGTAAAATTGGAAGCAAATTTCCCCTTGAGTAGGTGGCTCAAAGGGATTCGTTTCTTTGCAAGGAATTTTTTTAAGCATAAAGAAGTTGATTTTTTTCCCTATAAGATGTATTAGTGAGCAAATAGAATTCTTCCTTCTAGTCCGGTTCAATATAGACATAGAATATATCAGTTACAACATGCCCTGATTAAGAACACACTTGCCTCTAAGATAGAAAACATTTGTCTTGTTCAAAACCTAAGAGAAAAAGGAGAGTTCTTAACATAGAAATAATTAATGGGGAACCATGGAATGGGCCAGGGCCAGAAGATTTTTGGAAGAACAACTATGAGTCTTATTTTTAACTACTAGGGCTGAAAAGCAGAAGCTGAAAAAAATCACACCCCCTACTGCCCTTAAGTAATGAAAAGGACCTCCTGTATAATTCCTTTCTGTCACTTACTCCCAAAGGCCTCCACCTCCAAACCTGCAGTGCAAGAGTAATTTTCTGTTAGAATCCATCTGAAAAAAACAAAACAAACAAACAAAAAAAACTGTTCTGTTGCTGGATTGTGTCTTGCCTGCTACAGCGTGGGGATTGTTTTCATGCCAGGTCTCAGCAAACACCTGAAGAGACAAGTGTATTTTGGAGGAGCTGACGTCCCAAGATATCAAGCTGTAAACTCTTTCCTCTACCAATCTTCGCACATCGTGAGAATAAAGTCAGCCAAGGACTCAAAATAAACTTTCTAAACACTCTTTTCTCATTGCTGTCCCTGCTGTGGTGCTCTGTTCCTCAGCCATCTGACCTTCTTGTTCAAAGCTTCCAATCAATTCCCCAGCTAAGTGCTGTCTTTCTGGAATTGAGAACACTGTTGAAATTTCAAAGATTGACATTTTTGAACACCTGGGTGAGAACCTCCTGGTGAGATAAGACAGAGATATAATAAAGTGGGCTCGTCAACATACTGAAAACCTTCAGCATTCAGGAGATGGATACACAATGATTTAAAGGGAATGAGAGCTTAATACTTGCGGCCAACATTCTTAACACCAATCCAAATATATCATACATTCCTTAATTGTGATGTGCCCAGGTAGACTGAAATTTTCTCAGTGTTCAAAGATTTTATGCTGTTCTACCTTCATAACCAGAGATAGGTGATCCTCAGTTCTGGTTGAGACTTCAAGACAGAAAATTTTTAATGACAAAGTAAATATTTTTGGAGTTTTACTAAAGTTTATGTCACAGAAGTCCTGAAAGGGAGTTTCTACCATAGGGAGAAAAAAAATAGGGTAGGCCTCTAGGAATCCCAATTGCATGAGAAACAAAGGAACCTCCCTGCAGAAAGAGAGGTGAGAAATTCAAGTCACACACTCACAAGTGTCAGAAGCAATTTTCTCCTGACCCCATGGCACATGAAGTATTTTATTATGGTGGACAAGAGAAGAGATTGATAACAGCACCCAGTGGGAAACTGGGAAAACTGACCAGGCAGTAGGAGCATCTCCTTCCTGAAGGGAATAGCAGCATAAACGTATGTACCCAAGACTTTGGAGAAAAGGAAAAATCAGCATAAGTAAAACTCGATGAGCAAGATAGAGTCCACTCAAAGACAACCCAGGAAAGCAATATCTAGATTGTAAGGCAGGAGCCATTCCCAGCAGGTAAAATAAGCCCATGTAAGGTGGGACAAGGGAAATGTAAAGCCAAATAGAGCCCTACAGAAAAGAACAGGTAAACATAAGATGAGAAGGCCATGACTCTTAGCCAACTCTCAGGCATTCAAAATGAGGCTCCATTTTCCAAAGGTAACCACGGAAGGGCCAGGCAGCAGGTAGCTGAGTTGAGGACCATTCAAACAAACTAACCCACACATGGTGTGGGCAGATTCATTAGGCAAGTTTCAGGATTCACGTGGGCACCAAATTCCAAATTCATCATTAGGTCTACGGCACTAGGAGTGCTAGGAATTAATGCTAGAAGAATGAAAGGAACTGGGCTAATAAGGTTAGCTCTAGCTAATATTTGCTAGAGAATGGTTTTCAATTGTATCATCAAGTTTGGTTCTCATGAGCCTGGTCCTGGGTAGGCCTGAATTGCCTTACATTAACCATTTTATCTACCCTCTTGGAAACCATCATCACAGTAGCACATGGTGGATTGATTTTCAATATATTTCACAATTCCGCTGAAGATTTTCAGGTAAGATGACAACTAATGACATTTATAAAATGACAACTATGACATTTATAAAATGGCTATAGCATGTCTACCTTTCAAAATTGTTGAGAAAATTAGACATAATAATTCCTGTATGTTTTATAGCTATGGTGTCCAACAATACTATGTACTCATTACACAGTAGTTATAATAATTATAATAATTATTATGAAGCATAGCATCTTTCTCCCTCTTAACTAATAATTAAAATGCCCAAAGAAGTATAAAAATAGGCCAGGTATGGTGCCTCACACCTGTAATCCCAGTACTTCGGGAGGCCAAGGCGGGCTGATCACTTGAGGTCAGGAGTTCAAGATCAACCTGGCCAAAATGGTGAAACCTGTCTCTACTAAAAATACAAAAAAAATAACTGGGCATGGTGGCATGTGCCTGTAATCCAAACTACTTGGGAGGCTGAGGCCGGAGAATCAGCTGAACCCGGGAGGCAGAGGTTGCAGTCAACCAAGATCATGCCATTGTACTCTGGCCTGAGTGACAGAGCAAGATTCTGTCCCATAAAAAAAGAGAAATATAAAAATATAGAAAAACCCAGCACCCACAATGAAAAGTAAGCAAAAGTTCAATCAAGTAGGTAGATAATCTAGTTGTGTTGCGAACAACTAACTCACAAAGTTCATTACGGAGAAAGCAGGATGATGCCTGAGGTGGTAGACAGGACAAACATGCAAAGTGTCATAAATGTTCACGTTTGGAAAAAAAAAAAAAAACTAAAGACAAATGAAGGTTTTCAAATGAGGACCAAATTCCACTTAACATCATTTTCAACAGCACACAAAAGCAATTGTTCCAGGGGAGCTAAGGAGAACATCAGCAGGTGATGAGGCTTCTGCGGCAGTAACTCCTAGGAGTCCGTTCACAGCCACCCATTGTCATGATTCTCAAGTCCAGCTATGTGACAGAAGCATTTAGGACCTTTAAAAATATTCATATCTCGTTATTTTTTTCCCAGACATTCTGATTTAATTTTTGCAAACAAGTTTGGGAATTCTTGAATTGTAACTGTAGGCCAAGATGAAGTAAAACCTAGAAGTAGGTTGGCTCTAACCTTCTTTTCCTCAACAGAGGAAAGAAACTGCAGTTCAACCACGATCTTGGACCCTCTCCACTCCCCTGGGCAGCTGGATCATTGAATCACTGAATGCAGCCTTCCATGGAGCAGAGTGTGAGGGGATCCAGCAACCCAACACCAACACGGTCATAAGGCAACAGTCCAGCCACCCTGCAGTAAGCCAAGTATCAAGCTGGGAAAAAGCTCTCCTGAAACAAAGACAAATGAACAGAGTAAACACAGCAAAGCACATGAAAAAATTCTGCATCATAAATGGAGAAAATAGTATACTCAAGAGAATAAGAAAAATATTTTTGAAAAGGAGAAGAATGACAATTTTACATCTACTTTGTGCTACCAATAAAATTTCAAGACAAGAATTTTATAAGACATAATAATCAGGAGTTAAGACAGAATAAAGTGGTAGAAAAGAAGTTTTTAGAATTAACCGTACAGAAATGGATTATATCATTGCTCTAGTTCTGTGCTGTCCTTAACATTTGTTTATTTAAGCAAATGCATTAAATTAAAAGGAGGTTGCAGGGCAAAGGTTGTGATCTGGGACTTATAACACTCAAAATTACTGCTTAATAATTTTGCATTAATTACTGTCTTGCATTCTCAAAATGCAAGACATCAGAAAATACACCACCTGAGGTCCTTTCCAAAAAGGCGGAAAAAAGAAAAAGACAAAGTCTCCAAAATACAATTCTGCCAGTCAAAAGAGACCCATATTTAGAAGTGGTAATAAAATCCTAGACCATACTAACATAAATGAGGAAATGAGAGGGAAAAAGCTAGAAGGAAATGAACTTATACCAGTATCTTCTTATTACATAGGGAAGAACCTAGATATTGCTTGTGTTAATATTATTAAAGGAATAGATATACAAAAAATGTATGTATACTTTCTAAAATTACTAAAAATATTGCAAAGCATAATATTTTAAAGAACAAGAAACCACACAAAATATTAAAGTTGGTGACACAAATAAAAGTAAACATATTAAATATATGATTCCCCCAATCCTATTATCTGATGATGGGATTTTCTCAGATGGGATTATAAGTATATATATGCTTGCCTGCGACAGACACATCTCAAATAAAGTGACAAAGATAAGAGTAGTAAAGGAATGAACAAAGATATACAAAACAATAAAAAAGAAAATGGAAGAAAGGTAGAGTATTAATGTAAGGCAGAATTCAAAGCAAAAAAGCATTAAAAGACATAAACAGTGCAATTACGTCTTTGATAATAAATATAATCCAAAATGAGAACATATATCAGCCATAGATGTTTATGCATCAAATTGCACAGCATTAAATCAAAACAAAAATCATTAGAAACACATAGAGAAATAGAGAACTAAAAAAGGTACAGGAGACTTCAAAGGAATAGAAATCATTCTATTATAAAGATACATGCCCACCTATGTTCATCCCAGCACTATTCACAATAATAGTGAAGACATGGAATCAACCCAAATTCCCATCAATTATAGACTGGATAAAGAAAATGTGGTATGTATACACTATAGAATACTATGCTGCCATTAAAAAACAAAAACAAAAAAAGCAAAAAAACGAAACAAAACAAAACAAAAACACAAGATCACATCCTTTGCAGGGACATGGATGGAGCTGGAAGCCATTAACCTCCACAGACTAACACAGGAGCAGAAAACCATGTTCTCACTCATAAAAGGGAGCTGAACAATGAACACATGGACACAGGGAGGAGAATAACACATACTGGGGCCTATCAGTGGAGCAGGTGGGTAGAGGGAGAGCATCAGGATAAATAGCTAATGCATGCGGGGCTTAATACCTAGGTGATGGGTTGATAGGTGCGGCAAACCACCGTGGCACATGTTTACCTATGTAACAAACTTGCACATCCTGCCCATGTACCCTGGAACTTAATAAAATAAAAGAAAATGTACGGGAGATTTTAACATAACCTCTTGTAGTTGATTAATCAAGTAGTTGTGTACGTGTGTGCGTGTGTGTGTGTAGAAAGAGACAAAGAATAAAAAGGATGTCAATAACTAAAGGTCCTATTGGCCTCAAACCAAGAAATATATTTAACAGCATTAAAAGTGGCAACACCAGCAGCAGAGAGGTCAAGATAAGAAACACACAGGAAAAGTAGAAGTGACAGCAGCAATGAAAGAGGGATTCCACTGTGTCCCACAGAAGATACCTGCTATGTTTGCAGTCCTAAGACAAATGTTACTGAGATGCCTTGGCCTTCCCTTTTTCTATCCAGGTTGGTGGCTACCATGCTTATTTATACCACCACTCTGTTACTAAAGCTAAATGTGATTCTTTACTTCTCTCCCTTCTATCCAACACCAATGTCAATGTCCATGTGGCCTTCAAAAATGAGATCTGCAACTACAATAAAACTTTGTTCAATGCAACTACCAGGCTACATATTACGACCTTGTGATACTGTGAAATATATATTTGGTTTCCTCCTCTGTTTCCTGGCACACAATACCTAAAACTCTTGGAATCTCTTAAGTGATAAGTGCCTTTGTGAACGCCAGTGAGATGACTGGTGGCTTTGGCTCCTGGATAGCCTCAGGATGGGGTCTGGTTGCCACAGGAACCAACCAAGTAACTAGAAGGTTGGGACTTTCAGCCCTACCCCCACCTTTGGGGAGGTAAGAGAGGCTAAATATTGAATTGATGATTATTGACCAGTGATTTAATTAGTCATACCTATGTAATGAAACCTCTGTGACAACAACAACAACAACAACAAACTGGATCTAAGGAGGTTCCAGACAGCTGAACATATAGAAATTGCCGAATGATAGCACACCCAGAGAGGTGCTACTGCTACCCAGTCTGACTGACACTAGCCCTTGTAGCTTTTGAGCTCTTGAAATGTGGATAGAATAAACTCAGGTGTCACATAAGTATAAAAAACACACTGAATTTTCAAGACCTAGTGCAAATAATTTAAATGATCTCACTATTTTGTGTATACTAGATTAAATAAAATGTATTGTTAATATAAATCATATATGTTTATTTCTGCTTTTCTAATGTGACTACTAGAAAATTTTAAATTACATATGTGGCTTGCATTATATTTCTATTAGATGTGCTGAGTTTTGACTCTTGTGAATACCACTTGAGAAATTCTAAGCCATATTAGGAATCATCAACTTGCAATGAATTGAAGTGCACCAAAATATGTCATATCTGAAACATCCATTGAACCAAACGCTGTGTGTTCTGTGATTATTTTTAAGGCACATTAAAATGTTGTTGTGACTTGGCATAATTGCAATAAATATTTGTTTATACTGGTGGTGGAAGAGAGTAAGAACATGTGAATTGCATGGCATATGGAGTAAGTAACTCACAGTTCTTGATTGCAAGTAACAGAATCCACTCTGGATCTTTTAAGCTGAATATTAGAGATATTAGTTAGCTCACAGAATCATGAGGACACCTGGAGTAACAGACCCAAGGCTACATTTTCAGGAGCATCGTTCCAAAACCAAAAATGGGGTACATCTACAAGCAAAATGGAAGCTTGTTGCTGAGCCTGTTCCCCTTATTCATTTCCAAAGCAAAGCTGCCTGAGAGAATGCCTGCTAGGAGGACCTTAAATCGATGTCAGCATCCTAGCAGCCAAGAGGCTGATTCTAAGTTCTGAATTACGTATTGGAGATTTGGGACTCACAATACAGGAATTTTGCTCCAAATTGGAAGGGCATCGAAAAGATGATAATCAGGCCTGGCACGGTGGCTCACGCCTGTAATACTAGCAGTTTGGGAGGCCAAGGCGGGCAGATCACCTGAGGTCAGGAGTTCAAGATGAGACTGGCCAACATGGTGAGACCCTGTCTCTATGAAAAATACAGAAAAACTAGCCGGGCATTGTGGCACACCCTTGTAACCCCAGCTACTTAGGAGGCTAAGGCACAAGAATTGCTTGAACCTGGGAGATGGAGGTTGCAGTGAGGTGAGATTGCGCCACTGTGCTCCAGCCTGGGTGACAAAGTGAGACTGTCTCAAAAGTAAATAAATAAAATAAGAAAAAAAAAGATGATGATCAGGCACAAGTATGAAAATTACAACGTGGAATTAACTTTTCTGAAGGACAAATCTCTTTTGGATATTTGTTATTTTCCTCTGTCATAGGAAACGAAATCTAAAACACTATTCATAGGAAAGCAAACTGGTACAACCTTAAGGCACACACACACTCCAAAAACCCTACCTTCTGAATGAATCTATTTATACAAAGTACAGGAAAAGGCCAAACTAATCTACGGTAAGAAATACTAGGAGAGTGACTGTATATGCCAGGTGAGGACTGACTGGAAGGGGTAATAAAGGAACGTTCTACATGATGGAATCGTTTCATATTCTGATTGAGGTCACGGTTAATTCTATGTATGCATTTATAGAACTCACAGGATTGTGCGGTCTGTGCATTTCAATGTATGCAAATTTTACTTCAATGAAAAAAAAGTTTAAATATAGAAAGAACAGCTTTATAAGCTTTAGCTTAGTTTTCCAGTTACCATGACTCTAGATACAGAATTTTCCTAAAGATATTAACCCTACAGCTCAGGCCTCCATAGGCCTCCAAAATTCCTAGTACTAGGAGGCACATGAGGTAAACCAACAGGGAGGAGAGAAGAGGAGGAATAGGAATTGATAGTGAAAAGATTTGAGGAATCATGGATGCATGAGCAGCTGTGACACCACCATAATCAAGCCAGAGCCATGAGAACTCATAAATACATTCATATTCAAGCCTCCAGAGACATTCTTTTGCTATTTATCTGCCTAGAATGTTTTCTTACTACTCTTTTCATTGATCCAAATCCACAGTGGTCATTTGTGGTTCCGTCATCAAGGAACAAAATACCTGAGAAGATATTTTAAAACTCAGGGTCAGCAGAAAGCTCCTCAGCACCCTATGTGCATTTATTAAAATTTAAATTTAAATTTGCCAGTGGGGCTTATGGTGGGATTAAAATACTTTCTGTGGTGCTAGTCTGGAATAGAGCAGTTATTAATGAATTTTTGTTTGTTTGTTTGTTTTATTAGGCTGCTTCTTTCCTTATTCTTTGCTCAGAAATCAGGCTTTGGTTGGGGCATTTTTTCTTTTTTTCCTGCACCTGTTGGCACTTCTGGATTTCCAGTTTCTTATGTTTGCTTTAATTTAAAGGCCAGTGTTTTTAGCTGTGCTTATCAAGAGGACTAGGGAAAAATGACTCCACCTTTTCAGAAGCAAAAGTCTCCCTGGTGTGCATTTTATCACACCCTTCCTCACTCTGTATTTTGGTTGCTTACTTATCTTTATCTCCCACATCATGTGGTTGCCATAACAGTGCTGTACGACAAACCCCTCAAAACTCAGAGATTTAAAAATTCCCGCTTTTATCTAGCCCATGAATCCATGGACTGGTGATTTAGACTTGACACTTCTTCTGAGCTCTGCTGTGCTCATTCACGTATCTGAGAGTGAATCAGCTGTCAGCTAGAGTCTCTTGGATTTGTTCCATATGTGTTTCATATCCCTCTAGGAGGCTAATCCTGATATATTCTCACAATTTAAGGCAAAGGTATAAAAATAGAAACAAAAGAGAGAAGATAGTTCCTCAAGCGTCAGGTGACTTCCATCTGCTAAAATGTCATTGGTCACAGCAAGTCATATAGCTAAATGCAGAGTGAGGATGTATAGAAACAGACTATCATTTTAGTGAGAGGAACTCAAAATCTCCTAGCAAAGCAAACATAAACAGATAAGGTGAAAAATTGGGGTCATTCATACAGTCAGTCTACCACGTTGCTCAAAACATCAAAAGGTAAGCTCCTTAAGAACAAGGTGAGATATTCTGTCTTTTTTGTTTGTTTGTTTGTTTTTGAGATGGAGTCTAGCTCTTTCATGCAGGCTGCAGTGCAGTGGCGCAATCTCAGCTCACTGCAACCTCTACCTCCTGGGTTCAGGCTATTCTTCCACTTCTGCCTCCAGAGTAGCTGGGATTACAGGCCCATGCCACCACGCCCAGCTAATCTTTGTATTTTTAGTAGACACGGGGTTTCACCATGTTAACCAGGCTGGTCTCAAACTCCTGGCCTCAAGTGATCCACCCACCTTGGCCTCCCAAAGTGCTGGGATTATAGGTGTGAGCCACCATGCCTGGCCTATTCTGTCTTATTCATTCTTACATTGCCAGTACCTAAAGTGCTAAAAGGCTCAGAGTAGTTCTCAATAACTACTCTGCATGAATGGATGAATGAATGAATGAATGAAAAGCAACATTTAAATTTACTTGCCAATCAGTTGAAGATAGGAAGAAAGATTCCCTGGTTTCTAGAGTTTGTTTCTCTGTAAATTTGGTTCTCTGTTGTCTAGAGAAACACTGGTAATACTCATTTCAGCAGGACCTTTTCTACTCAGGAGATTCTGGCAACATTTTTTTCCCAGGAATTTTAACTATCCACTGCAACAACTTTCCTTGCCTTGCATACAACTCTCCACCTAAAAGGTCTTGTCTGTACCAGCAATGGCCATGAGATGTGTCTAGAAATTTCAAAGCAGGCAGCATTGTTCCTAATCTCAGAAGACCTGTCTTATAACATATCAACCTGACAGCTGCCTGGAATGAAACAAAGTCTTTCTACATTCATTGAGACTTGTCTCTCTTGGTTTGCAGATGGGGCCTCAGCTTCTAACTCAGATGTTTCTCTAGTCATCTAATGTTCTCTTCTCTTAAGCTGGTCTCTTCCACTTTCTTCACAGCATGAAAGGCACTACTATCTAATAATGATCCTCACACCTCTGGTGGCATCCTCTTGTCAAAGTTCATAAGAGCATATACTTAGGCAATTCCTAGATATGCCCATGGGTCTTTAAAATGATCCAATATGCATAAACCAGCTTTGATAACATATTTACATAGCAAATTCTAAAATTATAGCACTCATTTCTCTTAAAGTTGTGCAAGCTAAAAATAAAATTTAAGATAATCACAGACATTTCCAATTATTTATACATAATACTGTTTGATAAAGAAAACTATCGATCTGGGGGGCGGAGCAAGATGGCCGAATAGGAACAGCTCCAGTCTCCAACTCCCAGCACGAGCGACAGAGAAGACCGGTGATTTCTGCATTTTCAACTGAGGTACTGGGGTCATCTCACTGGGGAGTGCTGGACAATTGGTGCTGGTCAGCTGCTGCAGCCCGACCAGCGAGAGCTGAAGCAGGGCGAGGCATTGCCTCACCTGGGAAGCGCAAGGGGGAAGGGAATCCCTTTTCCTAGCCAGGGGAACTGAGACACACAACACCTGGAAAATCGGGTAATTCCCACCCCAATACTGCGCTTTAAGCAAACGGGTACACCAGGAGATTATACCCACACCTGGCCGGGAGGGTCCCAC
>NW_016803481.1:5350897-5363696 GCF_001698545.2 Rhinopithecus bieti | reverse complement strand
ATGGATGCAGCTGGAAACCATCATTCTTAGCAAACTATCACAAGAACAGAAAACCAAACACCGCATATTCTCACTCATAGGTGGGAACTGAACAATGACATTACTTGGACTTGGGAAGGGGAACATCACACATCGGGACCTATCATGGGGAGGGGGGAGGGGGAGGGATTGCATTGGGAGTTATACCTGATATAAATGACGAATTGATGGGTGCTGACGAGTTGATGGGTGCAGCACATCAACATGGCACAAGTATACATATGTAACAAACCTGCACGTTATGCACATGTACCCTAGAACTTAAAGTATAATTAAAAAAAGAAAAAGAAAAAAGAAACTATCTCCTGACCTCATGATCCACGTACCTCAGCCTCCCAAAGTGCTGGGATTACAGGCGTGAGCCACCACGCCCGGCCATCCTGGCTAAGACGGTGAAACCTCCTCTCTACTAAAAATACAAAAAATTAACCAGGCGTGGTGGCGGGCACCTGTAGTCCCAGCTACTCGGGAGGCTGAGGCAGAAGAGTGGCGTGAACCCAGGAGGCAGAGCTTGCAGTGAGCGGAGATTGCGCCACTGTACTCCAGCCTGGGTGACAGAGTGAGACATCTCAAAAAAAAAAAAAAAAAAAAAAAGAAAAGAAAACTATAACACATGATTTTCCCCTGCACTCTTGAAGTCAATGCTACCCTGTTCTGCTCCAAAATATCTCTCAATGACTATGACAAAAATTATTTACAATCACTCTTGAAACCTCTCATTTCCTTTCCAAATGTAATGGTATGTGGTAAAAGATACACAGCAGGTTGTGTCAGAGGCAATTTGAAAAGTTACATTCTGGTAAAAATGAAAACCAACTGCTGCAAAAAGAAGTGGTCTTTGTTTAAGTTTCGAGAAATACTTAAAATGCAGCTAGTCACTATAAAGCTGTTTCTGGAAATAACCTCACCCCACTGAAGAGAAAAGATTAACTTATTCAGATTGGAAAGAAAATAAAGTTGCTGGATTTTATAATGCAGAAGAAAGGTGATATTGTTTTCTGCCTTTCTTGCTGTAAAAGAATAAAATAAATGGTAGAAAATAAAGAGAATATGAGAAAACTTTTCTTATTTCCTCTTTCCACTTTTACATCTCTAATCTTAATTATTTCTAGTCCACTACCTACCTGTTTTACATAATCAGAGTGATTCTTAGAAACACCTGAATTGAAAGCAAAACCTGAAGTGGTTACAAGGATCCAGTTAGGGAATCCATAATTATTAGAAAAAAAAAATCATATATTATGCATCAATGACTTGCAGGGATTTTTGTTCATTGACTTACAAGTAAATAATTAATGAATAGCTGTCATAAGTAAGATATACTGATATGGCAAGGAGATACAAGGATAAATCAGGGAACAAGGAGATTAGAACTACTAGAGAAAAATGAAACAAATAGAGGAAAATCGATAGAGTAGATACAGATAATAAGATAGATAAACATGGGGGAGAAAAAGTATAAAATACAAAAGAAAAGAGGAGATTGAAATGATGGAATGCAAGTACCATGGGAGGTCAAAAGAAATTTCCTATGTCCATAGGAAAGTTGCCAAGTTGTGGGTTAGAATCCAGAAGCAGTAAGAAAAAAATAGTTTGGACATGTAGCGATGAAAAGTGCTCTTTTAAAGGACAAAATGGAGCTCGAAGGAGAAGTAAAAGCAAGGAAAGCTACAAAGCAGGAAAGTGTGAAAATATTTAGAGAAAAGGAAGTGGTTCTGTTTGGTGGGAGCACAGAGTATGAGGAAATTGCTAGGAACAAGATTTGCAATGTAGTTCAAGGGAACTTACAATTCCATGGTGAAACATTACATACACAAAAAGGGTCAGAAACAAAATTAAAATTTTATTTCTCTTGTCTAGTAAATTTTTAGTATAACTAATTATAAAGTTTCTAAATAAACTAACTAGGATCATGAAAACTGTCACCAAATAAACACCAAGGTATTTTAAAAGTAAAAATGTATTCTTGCCTTTGGGAGGCCAAGGAGGGTGGATCACTTCAGGTCAGGAGTTTGAGACCAGCCTGGCCAACATGGAGAAACCCCATCTCTACTAAAAATATAAAAATTAGCTGGGCACGCAGATACCTGTAATCCTAGCTACTCAAGAGGCTGAGGCAGCAGAATTGCTGGAACCTAGGAGGCGGAGGCTACAGGGAGCCAAGATCATGCCACCACACTCCAGCCTGGGTGACAGAGGAAGACTCTGTCTCAAAATATATATATATATATATATTATTTAATAAAATTATATATAATAATTTATTTAATAAATATATATTTAATATATATATTTAATAAAAATATATATTATGCATTATATATAATATAAAATATATATATTCTTGCTTTATTCCCAATACTTTCTTGTGTATAATGCCAAAAGCTACATGAATTTTCCTCTGGATATTTAGATGATAAATTGAAATAATTTTCCAGTCCTACCAAAAGATATATATCCCAAGGCAGAGCAAATAGTAAAGGCTAAATAGAAAAATAAACATGCATAGCGAAGAGAGACAGGGAGAGAAATCAATGTTGATCTCGAAGTCAAGAAGCTATCTGAAGAATTTCTGGTTCTTGCTGTATTTCAGCCTCTACTGAAAATTGGAAGAAATAATCCTGTAGCATCCAAACCTGTGTAGATAGACTTGTACTGCAACTTCATTTTTTTTTTACCAGCAAAACCAGAGCAAAGAGACCATAAACCTTTCCATGTAACCCAGATCTTTGGAAGGGTGTATAAATGGAATATAAAAATTGTACTGAAAACTGATTCTTGGCAGCCTGTCAAGATCTCTCCATTTCTGAAATTAAATGGCATGGCCTCTCCAAGAATGGGAGATCAGGGGACAATCAAAATCCTGCTGCATTATTCCTGCAACTATAAGCCAGATGGTTTTAAAAGTCAAATGTTCCACACATGAGTAAGTCATGGTTGTAAATGAATTACTTTGGGATCTGCAAAATAGAACCTAAGGTGTCCACACCATTGAGATATGTTCCACTGCATCATCAATCTTAGAGTAAAATACTTATCAGCTCATTCAACCTTTTACATAAAGAAAAATCATGCTGACAAAAGCCCCAAAGAGCATGTTTAGGAAAAGCATAATGTAGTCTTTAGCATGCACAGGGAATACAGAATCCCAAAGCATGTGTGAAAAAATCTTTTCATTCAGGGAGGTGGGGACCAATAGACCAGTAACAGGTATGTGTAAAAGAAATTGCTCCTAATAAAGTGAATACTATAGAAGCAACACGGGTTTAATAAAGCACAGATTCTAGAGCTAAAGTGTATTTAGTGAAAATAACGGGCCTAAGAAACCTCAGCCATTCTGCACATCTGATTAAAACACTCTGGCTATCACCACTGCCCTCCTGGCGGTCCCTGTCCCTGATGCACCGCTTTCATACCTGCGAGTGCAGGTGCCCCTGGGCTACCAAAGCCCCCAGCTTCTTGGGCAACAAAGAGCAATGGCCTTTTCATCTGTGTGACTTTTATAGCTGGGTCATAGCTGTCAATGGTGAAGGACAGAGTAACAGCTGTTAGTATTCCATCTGTAAAATAAATACACACGCATACAAATGTGCACACACAAACACACACACAGAGAGGATTGTTTTCCCTAAGAACCAGTCTGGGCACCATCATCTAAACATTGTGCTCAGAGACCAGCTCTCCTTGTATTCTACCAAATAGTACACTGTCCTTCTCCAATGGAAGACAGGAGTCTCAGCTCTTCAGAGCTTCCTCTAGGACAAGATTTCTTCATTGATGGTTCTAAAGGATTTACTATCTAGAGCATGGCTGCCACAGTTACTACCACTACTTCCACGGAAGTCTTGGTCATGCTTTTCTTTTTCCTCTGGAAAGAAGGACCAAGTTCTCACCACAAAGCCAGCTCCAGGGTCTCTCCCTAAGAGCCAAGGGTAATTAGAAGTAGAAGAAGCCCTGCGCCTCTTCCAACCTCAAGGCCTGCCTTGTGGCTCATCCCACTTTTAGGATGATTGCCCATGGGAATACACAGCTCCTTCCAGAAAAGCCCATCACCACCTACAAGGATAGAGTCATGCCTTCATGGCTTCAAAACTCAATCCCAAGGTAAGACTTAGGAACATGGTTCCTTGGGAGCTACTTGCTTATTGTATCTTATTTAGGATCAATTGTTTAGACTCCATTAACTACATTTTGCCAGACATCTTCCTGAAAGCATGTGAACCAGCTTTCATATCATCCATTATAACATCCAACATAACAAAGGCCCACGTACTGTCTATTATGAACCAGGCCATCTATGAGGGATGGGGAAGAGAATTGTATAGGAAGTAACCCTGCTTTCAAAGCTCCCATAATTTGGTAGGGAAGATGAGACCCGTGCATGAAAAGACTTGTGAAATTAAGGGAGTACAGTGTGATAAGAAGTAAAGGAGAATGTAGGCAAAAAGCTCACCTTGCAAAGAAGGAAAATTGACTCCTGAGTATCTCATACAAAGGCCTTTGAAAGTTAATAGCATCCAGTGAGTGCCTGTGTTGCATTTTTGGGTTTTGACAGATCAGAAAGAAACCAAAAAGCATTGTTTTTTCTTTTTTCTCCTTGAGGATAGGATTAGGTAATGAGAGGATGTTTAGGAGGGAAGCTCTGAAAATCCTTCATAAAAATGCCTTCAGCAGTTCTCTGTGTACCCACTGATGCCTCTTCTTTGACCAAATTTGATTTTAATAGGCAAAGGGAATGCAAGTTAATTACACAGTGGAGTTCATGGAAATGGCAGATTGAGAATTATACTTTGACTTGCTGTTAGAGTAAATTCCATCTGATCATTATTGAAAGAGAACAAATAGAGAATTCCTTCAGGATATTTTAAAGGTCTTTCTTCCTCCATTTCCCCAGATCTCCCCTCCATCCTGTTCTTTCTCCTAACACTAAATAACATGCTTGGAAAGTGATAGGAGACTTTGCACAGTCATTCCACTTCTAATATTTGAACATCCACAATAGAAATCCTTCGTTTTCCATTCATCTTGACTAGTTTGACCTTAATATAGCAAAGCATAGAACAAATTAAGAACTAGGAAGTTCCATGATTGTGAGAGTAATTTTCCCATCTCCTCCACGGAGCCACATGCTAAAAGGGATTCTTGGTGATTTGATTATTTCTGTGTATGGAACGCTTGGGGGATTGTTTTACTAAATGAAGCTGTGGACTATTTCTGTACCCTGTGGTTTGCTTTAATTACCTGTAGAATATCATGCCTCCTCAACTAAAATGGAAGCTTCTCAAAGGCTCAAGAACTTGCATTTATTCTTTGTTCTTCTCAACATATGTAACACTGGGCAAAATTATGGTAGACATTTATTAAACATTTAATGGACTTAATGGTTGAAATACATTCTAAAAGTTTCTTTTAAAAAATAACATTTTGGAAGTTTGCTTTTATCATCCTTTTAAAGGTATTTTACACAATGGGTGCAATATTTCTTAGTAGATCACAGCATTTGCCTACAATTTTTAAAGCCACATTCCCATTTTTCAACAACTACCTTTTTATCTCTCCTTTTAATATTTAATGATTTATAAACTAATACAATTTCATTTTGAGAAAAAAATTCAGAATCTATCTGTGTCTGTTGAAATTGTTTGTCTTAAGACAAATAATGCTTTTAGAATATGAATAGCCACCACCCTGTATTTTTTCTTTGTTTTTGAGATTTGTAAAGGATGTTCTTAAAGAGCGAAGCTAAAGGCAACTAGTTGATTCTACAAGGCAAGAAAATTGACCATGCATGTAAAAGCGTACGGATATAAGCTAGAGTTGGGATCAACTGCTTGAATTCATGCCTCTATCAACATATCTTTTCCCTTTCCCTTTGTAGAACCATGAGTCCTAAGGGTAAATAACATAAAAATAAATAAATCGGCATTCAAACACTTAATATCTTAACTAATGTGCGAACCTATAGTGTCACAACCAGAGAATACAAGTGCAGCGCAGGTGGTGGAAATATCAGAACAAAAAGAAGGTCAGTGTAAACCATGTGGCCATATTCTGTGGAAAAGACAATAGTGCCAAGAGAAAGAGCATTTAAGTCTCATTTTTTCCTACTGGGAAACCACAAACAGAATGCCGTCTATAACAGAGTAATTAGAAAATGGAAGGTAAGGTAAGGAAGTTAGGGATGTCATTAAAAAGTTTTAAAAGCCCCTAAATTCTCCTTAGGAAAACTCTCACTCTTCAAGAAAGCTTCCGAAGAGTCAGACCCAGCCTGGCCACGGTATCTAAGTCTACTCAGAACCAGCTGGTTCCTCTTGACACTTTATGGACAACTGAAGTCTTTTTCAAAAAACACTGAAGCCATTGACCTTAGATATTAATTGCCTATTGAGATGACAACTCAGATGAACTTGTCTAGTTTGGAAATACAAAGACCAGTCATTTAGGCTAACCCATATTGAGCCAGAATTTGGTGGAATCTAATCTTATATGTGGTCCTAACTCTGACATTAATAAGATGTTGGGTATACATTAGTTCACTTTATTTTTAAACAATGGAAAACATATTAATTACTCTCATACTCTTCTCTATTGCAGCAGGTGTCTCTTTGCATATGAAATCATTGACCATAGATTTTTTTTTTTCTTTTATTATTAAGTTCTAGGGTACATGTGCACAACGTGGCAGGTTGTTACATATGTATATTGTGCCATGTTGGTGTGTTGCAACCCATCAACTTGTCAGCATCTCAACTATCATTTACATCACGGGTCTAACTCCCAATGCTCCTCCCCCCTCCCCCCTCCATAATGGCCCTGGTGTGTGATGTTCCCTTCCTAGTCCAAGTGTTCTCATTGTTCAATTCACCTATGAGTGAGAATACAGCAAATCTGTTTGGTTTTCTGTTCTTGCGATAGTTTGCTGAAATGATGGTTTCCAGGCTGCATCCATGTCCCTACAAAGGACACAAAATCATCTTTTTTATGGCTGCATAGTCTTCCGTGGTGTATATTGTGCCACATTTTCTTAATCCGGTCTGTCACTGATGGACATTTGGTTGGATTCCAGTCTTTGCTTTGTGATAGTGCACAATAAACCATACGTGTGCAATGTGTCTTTATAGTGCAATGTTTATAATCCTTTGGGTATATACCAGTAATGGGATGGCTGGGGTCATATAGTATGTCTAGTTCTTAGATCCTTGAGGATTCGTCATACTGTTTCGATATTGTCACCAATGGTTGAACTAGTTTACAATCCCACCAACAGTGTAAAAGTGTTCCTATTTCTCCACATCCTCTCTAGCACCTGTTGTTTCCAGACTTTTTAATGATTGCCATTCTAACGGTTGTGAGATGGTATCTCATTGTGGTTTTGATTTGCATTTCTCTGATGGCCAGTGATGACAAGCATTTTTTCATGTGTCTGTTGGCTGTGTGCATTAGACCATAGATTTGATGGCACTTTGACTTTTAAAAAAATGACGTCCAATGTAAAAAAGAAAAAAAGAGAGAGAGAGACAGTCTTGATTAGGTCTCTGTTGCCAAATTCTAAAGATTCTAAGCCCTATAAAATGAGACATTACAAGGATTATGCACCATAATAAGGCCATTCTGGGTAAAGTCATTTCTATTCATCTCCATTACTTCAAGAGTAATCTGTTCAAAGACAAATTAACTGTCAGAGGAAACTTACTAAAAAATATTTGTTCCCAAATGCTGTGACATATTTATTTTACCTTTAGTCTCCACTTGCCAAAACCATAAATTGCAGAATATCTCCATCAAAGCTCATGCCAAATTACAAGTCTCTCCTCTGGCTGTCATTTGTGAGATGGCTCCTCTTCAGGTTCCTATTAGCCATGTGCAAAGACAGTCGAGGCAATGAAAAGTCAACAGATAAATAATTTCTGAGATTTCCTGAGTTGATTGTTTTGATCCCAGCCCTGCTCTTCGTTGGAATTGCTAAGTCCCTCTTCCTACAACAGAACTATCAGCACCAATGTGCGTGGGGGCAACTTATCTGCTCCAGATGTTAGCACGAGTTAATATGAAGACTCAAGGCCGAGACCTACAAAACTTGGGTTCGAGTTAAGCTGTTTTTTGTTTGCTTTGTTTATTTTTATCAAATTGGAATATGACTTGGAGTTTATCACCTCACATCCTAGGTAGATTATCTGATCTGAATAATTTTTCTTTGAACATGCTCTTGAGATAACATAAATATAATCTCATTGTTGGGAGAGATCTCAGATCCCAATTCCAACCCACTTGTGCTTGAACCTTCTCTAAAACAACCTGAAAAAGAATGGTCTTGGAGCTTATGCCTGAAAGCCTCCATGCCAGAGAACTTGCCCCTCACCCACCACCACCACCAAAAAACCAGCCCTGTTGCCCTGTTTGTTTGGTTTGATTTCGTTGTAAGGGAGCTTTGTAAAGAGTGAAGAGCAATACACTTGAGTGTACACAAGCTTCAGTGTTAGGGAAACTTGATTTTATTTCTATCCTACAACTACTTGTCCTGACTTTCATTTGCAAAATAGAAGGCTATTATAATCTTGTCTCTTACAAGGTTGATAATAATTACAAATGGGTTAAGCATTCAGTAAAACATCATTTTTCTCCTATTTGCTCTAACTGAAGACAAGATGACTTCAAGTGACCAGAGCAGTCGTATGCTTGCAATAGCTAATTTGCAATAACTCTAGGGTTTTTGAAGTTTGCCCTAGGACATTAAAGATGCTGAACATGGCCTGTGAGAAATATCAAAGCATGAGACAAGGCCATTCAATAAGAAGAGGTCAGAAATTTCTCAACTGCTATAAAATTTTTAGCAATAAACTCATTTCTGGTAAGTCTACATCACCCACTCCTACCCTTACATACAAATGTGAATTATTACCTAATTTTTGTATCAGTGAAAGAATTTGAGGATAGCCTGAAATTATACTGTGGGTTTTGGAACTTACAAATCTTGGAGAAAACTTATCTCAGAGTCAAATGTGGCCTGATGATTACCTGATTCCCAGGTAGGCCTGTAACGTCTCATCTGAGATCCTGCTGTCAAATGCTGTCTTCATCACATGAGACCAGCCATAGACACAAAAGGGTATCAGTTATCTTAACTCCAACTCTTAAAAGGTGTTTTAAATTTTGATCCAATGGATCTATTCATATGGTTTGAAAATTAAATCAAATAGATTAAAATTAAAATAAACTTCCCTGCCCCATGCCTAATAGTCTCTAGTTTTTCTTACAGGGTAACTGTGTTAGGCTGTTTTTGCATTGAATCTGAGGCTGGATAATTTATAAAGAAAAGAGGTTTAATTGACTCCCAGTTCTGCAGGGTGTACAAGAAGTGTGGTGCCAGCATCTGCTTAGCTTCTGGTGAGGCCTCAGGCAGCTTTAACCTATGGCAGAAGGTGAAGCAGAAGCAGGCATGTCACACAGTGACAGTGGGAGCAAAAGAGAGAAGGGAGTTAGGAGGTACCACTCTCTTTTAAACAACCACATCTCATGTGAACGTATTACCATTCATTACCATGGGTAGAGCACCAAGCCATTCATGAGGGATCTGCCATCATGATCCAAAAGCCTCCCACCAGGCCTCACCGCCAATGCTGGGGATTACATTTCAACATGAGATTTGGAAGGGACAAATATCCAAACTATATCAGTAACACTACTTAACTCTTAAAAGTATTTCTAAGCTGGGCATGGTGGCTCACACCTGTAATCCCAGCACTTTGGGAGGCCGAGGAGGGCAGATCACTTGAGGTCAGGAGTTCGAGATCAGCCTGGCCAACATGGTGAAACCCCATTTCTGCTAAAAATATGAAAATTAGTTGGGCGTGGTGGTGCACGCCTGTAATCCCAGCTACTTGGGAGGCTGAGGTGAGAGAATTGCTTGAGCCCGGCAAGGGACAGAGGTTGCAGGGAGCTGAGATCAGGCCACTGCCCTCCAGCCTGGTTGATAGAGCAAGACTCTGTCCCCCTCCCCACCCCACACACACAAAAACTATTTCTAAACTTACATTTCTGATTATCATCCACTTTTAAATAATCTGTTATTGCACTATATTCCTTGATTGATGAATCTGAAATAATATTTACTGACTTGCTATTCTGACAAAAGATTTAACTCTCTTATATCATCCCAAGCCTTCTCTTAATAATCCTGCCAGTATGATTCTTTACCTGCTTTTTTTTTCTATTAACTACTTTTGTAACTTTAAATAAATGTTCACCATTATATTTCTTTTTACAGCAACTATAGGAAATATCTCTTGTCTAGTTGAGATAAAGGTTATTCTCTAGTTTACTAATGTTTCAAAGATCACCTGATCTTATTTGCAGAGATAATAATTTCTTAAATCTCAACCTTGTAAATTGTCAATGTTGATAATATTTGCATTCCTTTCCAAGGCCATACCTGTCTTCTGCGCTTTATCTGTGGTTTTTTATGAAAGCAGGAAGTAAATCATGTTTTGTTTGTTATTCCTTTTCCGAGTACTATTTGCTGTAGAACCAAGTCATTGCTCAGGATTGATTTCACCGGTTTTGTATAGCTTTTTGGATTTGTCTGGAGTTTCTAGTTGTCTTATTTTTTCATATGGTCTTTAATACATTTTTAGGCAGTTCGACCTTCCTAGGGATCAGACAAAATCTATGAACACCATTTTTTGCTAAATGCCTCCCTGTTGGAGCCTCTGTTTTCTTCCTTCTGTCTGGACTGCTGCTTCCAGGCCTGCTGCAAAGCTGCATCCTAGTATTCCTGCTTCTCTTGGTCACCCTGGATCCACCTTTCTTTGGATCCCATGTCTTCCACACTCTTAGCCTCCTCATTTTGCTTAAGAAAATCCTCCAGTAACATCCTAAGAAAGTTTGAGAAGTAACTTCTTAGTTTCTGTAAATGTCTCTATTTTTTATTCTCTACTCATCCAGATTGTTTGACTTGGTATTTTCTTAACAATCCTGGAAAATAATTTTCCCTCAGACCTTTGAAATCATTTCTCCATCTCCTTTCAGCATCTAGTATTGTGGATGTGAACGTAATACTTGTCTGAGTCTCATTTCTTTGTATGTGACCTGGTTTTGTTTTCTGGGAGCTTTGGGAATCTCTCATTGACTTTGGCATTCTAAAGGTTCATAGCAATTTGCCTGGGTGCAGGCCTTTCTATTGGGGTCCGCGTGTTTCCTAAACAAAGGAATGAACACACAAGACAACACAAGACAAGACAAACATGGCGGCCACGCCGAACGACACGCTCCACTTTATTTTATACAGTCATTTGTGGAATGTTACCAAGTCACAAGACACATTGTTGTTTTTCTGACCTTTCCCCGACTTTCTGGATTTTCAAGATGTTTACACATAAACAAGCCCCCAGGGTCCGCCATTTGCAGCTGGCTCCTTTGTCCTCCCTGCAAACAGGGAAGGAACACCCTGCTTCGTTTGCAAGAGCAGGACTTATCGGGAACACCCTGCTTTGTTTGCAAGAGCAGGACTTAATGGGAACGTCTCGTTTGCGAGCATGTAGTCCTCTACACCTTTCTGCAGTTCCTTATGTGCTTCCCTCCTCACTGAATCCTTTCCATCTTTAGGCAGTACACTTTGGCTCTTAAGATTTCTCTTTTAATACTTTTCTATAATGTCCTTCTGTCTATTTTCTCTGAATCTTCCCTTAGTCAAACGTTTACCTCCAGTTTCAGTCTTCTGTGTCCCTCATCTTTTCATTTATCTGTCTCTCTACTTGTCTTTTTCTGTAGCTAGTAAAATTTTCCACAAAATTACATTGCAACCATATCACTGAATTATAGATTCCTAATAATTTCCCAACACTAATTCTTATTCTCTAACTTACTAATGTTTCAAGGATCATCTGATCTTATCTGCAGAGTTAATATTTTTCTAAATCTTTCTGAGGACCATTAGTTATTTTAAATTCTTTTCTATATCATGAGTTACTTTTGTTAAGGTCTTTTCCTATGAGTTTTCCTTTTTTTTTTTTTTTTTTTTCCTGGAATATTGCAAAATTGCCTCACGCTGATTGGTTAATTCTGTGTGTACAAATAAAAAAATCCATCATGAGGCTTCACCTCAGAGTCATTTAGCAGGTAGCTGGGGGGTTCCTAAGTGCCAGGATGCACAAGTCTTCATGAAGCGGCACCACAATCAGATCGGCTTCCTTGATTGTTGCGAGATAGGTTATTCAATTTCTTCCAGTGAATCCTTTCTTTTTCTAGTTTTTAGTTTGGCCTAGGGAAGGCATAATACTTGAATGTCTAATATGCTGCACATGGAATAGGGTAGCAGTGATGGGAAAAGGAGTGAAGGAAATTGGGCTCTAAACTAGATGGGGCTGATGAGGTCAGCTGAAAACCGAGCAGCTCGCCTTTACAGAACTGTAGAGCAGCGATTCTCGAAGTGAGGTTCCCAGATCAGCAGCATCATTGTCACCTGGGTACTTGCTAGAAATGCTGACTCTCAGGACCTATCCCAGTTCTACTGAATCAGAAACTCTGGGGATGAACCTCCAGTAACCTGTGTTTTACTACACCAGTCAGAGGATTTTGATGCAGAGTAAAAGTTGAGACTCATGCTGGGCATGGTGGCTCATGCTTGTAATCTTCACGAAGTTGCTGAACTCTCTTTTCTACTAATGATCCACCACCCCAACCCTATGTTAGAGATGATGCTTTGTTTTGTTTTGGTTTTCCTTATTGTTTAATTTTTTTTTTTTTTTTTTTTTGAGACGGAGTC
>NW_016803481.1:5303254-5350685 GCF_001698545.2 Rhinopithecus bieti | reverse complement strand
TGGAGTGCTGTGGCCAGATCTCAGCTCACTGCAAGCTCCGCCTCCCGGGTTCACGCCATTCTCCTGCCTCAGCCTCCCGAGTAGCTGGGACTACAGATGCCCGCCACCTCGCCCGGCTAATTTTTTAATATTTTTTAGTAGAGACGGGGTTTCACCGTGTTAGCCAGGATGGTCTCGATCTCCTGACCTCGTGATCCGCCCGTCTCGGCCTCCCAAAGTGCTGGGATTACAGGCTTGAGCCACCGCGCCTAGTTGTAAAAATTTTAGATATCTGACAGCATAGAAAAGGGGGTGTTTGGGGAATTGAAGCCATTTTAAGTAACTCAAAAATAAAATGTTGTATAGGTGGGTTGGCTGTTTACCAAACCCAGTTTCTTTTCTTTTGGGACACCCAGAAAGTCTGCCTTGGTTACTAGTTCTTGATGATGGGCTATCAGTGGAAATAACATATGTCATCTTTAGGCCAATAATGTTAAGAAGTAGAAGCATCTTCTTTACCCTTTCCCCCATTGGCCAACTTAATGCATAGTCCTCTGAAGCCCCGGAGAAGAGGCAAAGACATAGATGAAAGAAAACTGGGTCCTTGAATGACTGACCTCAAGGAAGAGCATAGATCACGAATGATTTCACTGGACTACTCTGTGCTAAGCCACCGAAATCTTAGACTTCACATTACATCAAGTTGCTTTAGCCTAACTAATAAATTGATAAAAGAAGGTCCTTCTTAAGTCTATAAACATGTTTGGGATAAAAATTAACTTGCACTGAGGTATAGTCTATATGGACTTCTGTGTTATGAAAGTCTCAGATCCATATAGAATTTCACCACCGCAATGCATTAAAGCATTTGTAGCTGGCATATTGCTTAAAATTTGGTCTTACAAATCGACAAAAAAAGTTCTTATTTCATTTGTAATTTAACAAATAAAATCTGACACTTAATTATAATGAATTGAATGAGACTGTCAATAGAAAAGTGCTTTCCAAAAATAAAAATACCATTTAAGTGCCACATAATAATTAACTTTTCTTAGAAGCAAAGGTGAATTATTGACAATTTAAAATTTTTCTTTGTATCGATTTGTTAATGAAACTTGCAAATTTCAGATTCTTCCTTGGCAAGTATGTGATTCAAGGTTGTTGGAGATTTTAATTAGATTATTCAGCTCAATTTATAAGTTAGTGCCACTGCATTGCTAAAAGATGCTTAATTTTGTATTATTCAATTTTCAAACACTAAAAGTTTTAATTAAACATCATCAATGCTTTTAGCCTTTGGAAACTCTGAGGATCTAACTGCAGTAGGTCATAAGTCTTCAAACAAGATTGAAAACCCTGCAGGCCAAATGAAGCTAATCAGGCTTATTCCCATTTTGGTAATTGAACCACTGGCTTCATTCCACCTACATACACTGGCCTCTCAAAAGTGTGAGTTGTTATTCTCTAGCACTAAGCTTTAATATTAAGATCCTATCTACAAAGAGCTAGAAAGAAAGATAATTTAAAAGCACTTCAGTTCTTCCAGAGGTGACATTCAATAGGGCATTTACAAAATATTATATTTCTACATTTCAGCTAACACATATTAAGCACATATGATATGCCCCATTATTATTAGTTATAGTGTTATATTCAAAACTAATTAACAACAATAGTCAACAAATGACACTCAAATGACACAACCAAGTTCTTTTAGAATCCAGAGGAGGCAAAGATCACTTCCACTTCCAGCTTTCTCAAGACCTTTCTTGGAGAAATGAAATCTCAGCTGAACCTTAAAGCTGAAGCAGGTTGCCACAGGAAAAGAGTAGAACTTTTAACTTGCCTTGTTTGCAGAAAAGTCAGTTCTCAGTCCTAGGTTTATAAGACAAGTTTACTATCTTCTGTGCAACAAAGCCTAAAATATTCATGCTTCTCATCTGTACCAGGAGGATTTTCAAAGATTCCATAAAAGCTCATCAGTTCAGACTGGGTCCACTTGTAATTATTTTGACAGGAGCTAGACTGGCATTTACTTTAGTGCTGTGTAGAAAGCATATAAAAATGGAGTGAGCAAAGAAATATTGTCAACAGAAACAGAAGGAGGGAAAACCTTAATTTTAAAAAGTGAGAAATATAAAGGCTTTAAATTTTATTCACAAAATAATACAATAAGTGGACTAGGACAAATTGTCAGTATTATAGAATTCAACCGGTACTAGAAGAACCTCCATTTGGCAACCTTGTTAGCTTAGCTGATGTTGCTGTCAACAACTAAAATGATGTAAAATTGCTTATTAGCAAGGTCTGGACTTCTGTATGTCTGGACTGAATTAGTTGGTCACTAATTATTCCCTACTTGAATTTAAACAATATTTATTGAATGTCTGTTCTCTGCCATTGTGCTTGTCATTGAGATGAGATTTAATAGGTGTGGTTCTTCACCTCAAAACCTTGAACTAAATGGAGAAATTAAAAGTGACACAAAATAATACACAGCAATAAGCAACAAATGACACATAAATGATGCAACCAATTCTGTTAGAATGCAGAGGAAGCAATGATCATTTCCAATTTCAGTTTTCTCAAGATCTTTCTTGGAGGAATGACATGTCAGCTGAACTCAAAGACCAATAGGATTTCAACAGGCAGCAAGAAACAGGAAGTATTAATATTTCAGGGGACAAAAAGACGACCATAGAAAGACAAGAAAGGCCAAAGCAGTTTGAGAGTCATTGAGGGGTCATTGTGAATTGAGTGTCAGATTCATGAGCAGGAGACTGGGGAAGAAGGATAGAAAAGGAACACGAAGTGCTCTACATTTCAAGCAAATCTGGAAAGATTACAAGCAAGAGAAATAGTGTATCCAGAAACATTAGAAAACCTGCCACTAATTAGCTACTTAACTTTTCTAGATTTTAATTTTTTCATCAATACAATGAAATGAATAGATTTCCCCTACCTAAGGATCTTAATTGTTATGAAAACTAAAATGTGATAACAAAAGTGAAATTGCCTTGAAAGTTACATACACTATAATGGAAAACCAATTGGTTCCTTGAGTCACAATCTATGATACTGAACATTCACTCAGAGCCATTCTATGTAGCTGCCTCAGAGAGATCACTCTTCACACTCTACTTCCAGCGATTCATGTGAACCCACTGCCCAGGACCCTTTTTATCATCACAAAGTAGCTCTCGGCATATGTCTTTGCACTGAATCTCTTTCACATAGTTTCCTTCTGAAAATCATTCAGAAATTTGTTCATCTCCGTCAGTTAGCTGTAGAACCGGATTTCCAAGTTTATCTAGTCACCGAGATCACATGGAAAGCTGGATGATATCACGGGCAATGCACAGCCTTCAGAATTAGGCAGAATGATTTATGATCTCTGATTCACCCGCACTCACTAGCTATGCATCATTGAACAACTTCCTTAACCTCTCTGAGGACTTCTGTGTGAAATGGGAAAATATGGTTTTTTACAAGCTGTCAAATGTAACACCTAATAAGTTTTAAATGTTTCATTCCTTCTGTCTTCCCTACTATATAAACTAAAAATTCAGTTCTACTTTACAACTTTAAAGCACTATTATTAATGTTAATTTATAAGCCCTTGACTGCTGCAAACAATGTTCTCAACTGCCATGTTAGGATGATGAAGAAGGAGGAGGAAGAGAAGAGGATAAAAGTGAAGGGAAGGAGAAGAAGAGGTAGAAAGAGAAGGGTGAGGAGGATACGAAAAGAGCTAACAGCAAAGCACATCACTAAAGTAACTTGGAACGGAACTCCATTCAGAATCTTAATCCTGTGTGTGTGGGTATTTACATATTTTTTTTTACTTATTTCTGTATATACATTTACATTATATTGTATTATATGTGTGTATATACGTATATACATATATGGCATGGGCTCAGCTCACTGCAACCTCCACCTCCAGGATTTAAGCAATTCTCCTGCCTCAGCCTCCCAGGTAGCTGGGATTACAGGCGTATGCCACCACGTCCGGCTAATTTTTTGTATTTTTAGTAGAGACAGGGTGTCACCATGTTGACCAGGCTGGTCTTGAACTCATGGCCTCAAGTGATCCACTCGCCTTGGTCTCCAAAAAGGCTGGGATTACAGGCATTAGCCACTGTGCCCAGCCTTAGTCCTGTGTATTTTTATGTGATCTCAGGGCTATGTATTCCTCCTAGTATCCAATCCAAACCAAATTAAATATAAACCTCAAAACTGACAGCTGTTGCTAAAAGTATTATATCCCATTTTATTTTTATCTCAGTAACCACTCCTAACCTGGATGAAATGAATGCATCCGAAGTTTAAGCAGGTGTCTATGCTAAATTTTGCACTCAATTTATAAAGAGATTAAGCATGAATTTCAATGGAGTTCCATGGACTTTTGCCCTTTCTTCATTGTTTTAGAACTGAGGTTAACTTATTCATGAATAATGAGACAATGTCAGAGAAAACATTTTGCCTTTCAGATGATTAAGGTAAATTATCTGGTTCATCCTGAAAAAAAATATATCACTTTGGCAAATATAAAATTAAAAAATTTTACACAGTTAAGTACCATCTTGTGTCTTTGTCAATAGCACTAGTTACATTTTCCACCAACCAAGTTTTAACCAAATATTATAATTTTAAATCAAATTTTATCACTATATTTATGTATCAAATAATAGTTCATGTTATTATCAAATAACTTATTTATTATGTATAGTATTTACAGTGAGTACTGACTTCAGCTGTAATCAAAATATAAATTTAACCAGTCTATGGGGCTCTTATTATACTTTAACGATGAAAACATAGGGTTCAAGTCCCAGCCTGTTTCACCCAGTATTTCACTATTTCACCAATTTTATTCTCCAATACATTGCTGTGTAAAATTGTAAGTGGAGATCCTTTCTTCTCTTTTAAAATGAAAATGAACTATTGAAGATCACTGTGATATTTTTGAAGAACTAGGGTCTTTATCACTGCAGAGCATTTAAATGTTCCTTAAACCAATCTTGTTACAGCTGGACCCCTTGACCAGAGTCTATCTCTGAGGTGTTGCTCTAACTTTCAACAGCCTCCTCCTGTTGCACCAGACAACCTTCTTCCAACATCACTGTGTTTTCCAAGGTCATAACTATTGAATCATAAGCAACACCATACATTTACAATGCAGTCACCATTATGCTGAGACAATCCCAGAGCAGTCCCTTTTCTGAACTCACACTCCTCCTAATGTCTCATCAAACCTTTCAAGTCCTTCCTACAAGGACTTCCTTTCTTCCATTCTTCTGCATCTCAGCTCTGTATCACCTACATAGAATGGCACTAAGATCGTTGTGACCATAACTCCACAAGAACAGGAAAGGAATACAGGTTTGGAGACACAAAACTAAACAGAGGAGAAAATATCCCAGTTGTAAGTATAACCTACAAAACTGCAATTTGGTTAAAAGAAATATTCATTCTGTATCTTCAGAGGAAGACAGCCAACAGGAAGGAAGGAAGGAAGGAAGGAAGGAAGGAAGGAAGGAAGGAATTTTTTTAAATGCCATTTCAACCAAAACAACTAAAGGAAAGCTGTGGAGAAGAGCCAACAAGCAACACAAATCCTGCAGAGCACAGAAATCCAGGATGGCCACCTAGGAAAGAAGGAAAAACACCTTGCACCCAACACCCCATCTCCCAGTCAAGATCAGCTTGGAACCAGGAATGACTCCTTCCTGCAGGGAAAAGGTAAGCAAGAGGATGTCAGCAGCCCCAGCCACCACTGCAGACACTTGCAGTCATCACTACCAGAGACTTGTGCAGTCCTCATGGACTGTGAGTCCAGCTGAAGGAGCTGCCCAGAGTCCAGAGACTGAATTACTCCCAAAGAAGGAGTCAATGCTGTGCCCACTCCCCACCCCCCCGGCCTGTACTGCAGCTGTGCTGCACCTTCTTAGAACCAGAGCTACTTCTAGAGTGGGTTCTGCTCCAGGAATGAGGATCCATGCATCCCTCCATCCCTGAAGCTTTGTTACCTCTGCAAAATGCTCACCTGGTAGCATGCCATCCCTGGGCCAAGCTTCTACTATACCTTACCCCATAGGGCCAAGCCACTGCAGAGTTGCCCATATCCCCCCAATCCAGTCATTGGTTCCCCCTCTTCTGTACATCTTCTGTACACCCAAGCTAAAGTGGTGCCCTATTCCCAGGAACCGCAATCCTCCTGCACACTAGAACAGTCTACCCCCAGCACCACAACTGAGGCAGTGTCCAATCCCTAAGGGACCTCAGGCTCCTGCACACCAAAGCAGTTGACTCCCACACACAGGACACAAATGTGGCAGCACCATACCCCCAAGGGCTCTGAGCCTCTGCCACACCCAAGCAGTTGCACCCCTCAGTGCCACAGCTGACATAGTGCCCCAGGTCCTACGAGACAGAGATTCTGCCAACCTGTGTAGCTATACATTTTGGGCCAAGCAGATGCAGCACCTCATATCCCAGGGAATCAGAGCCTAGGCTGAACTGTGTCATCTTCAGTCTCCAGGCTGAACAGCTATAGTGCTCCTTCTACCTGGAACTGGACTACATCCCCCACAACAGTCCAAGCTGCTGAGGTGCCCCACCAATGAATAGTCATTGTTGCACTGTTCCCCTCTCCCTGAAGCCCAAGCAACAGTGGCATTTTGCCATTCTTTGATCCTTACTATTGCTGCATCTGACCTCACAGAGCATGAGCTATGACTGTGCCCCACCATCCCAGAGTCACTACTGCATGCTACCTCATCCCCTGGAGCCAGAGCTCCCACTGTGTCCTGTTGATTAGTTCTGAGTTCCAAGTTGCAGCAATGCCCTGCTCCCCAGGACCCAAGCCTCTGAAGTGCCCTTTCTTCTCCTGAGCCACACCAGTGCTGCACCTTGCCCCTCAGAGTCAGAATCACAGCTACTTTCCAGACCCCTGGGCCGCAGCTGCTGGAATATGTCCCAGAGCAACAGATCTTATTAGCAGATCTGCATCCACCCATGCCTTGGAAAGTGAACCCTTCACTTCAAATCCCAGATGCTACTATAGTTTCAAAATACCCTGAGCCCAGGAATCCAGCTCCACAGCTGTTCCAAGTGTCTGTGCCCTGGATCGCAGTACCACTGTGGCTGCCATGTCAGACCCAGGACCAAGAGGGATCTCCTCAGCTAAGACTCCCCTTCAGCTAGGATGCCCTGTTCTAGGAAAGACAAGAACAGGAGGATCTCTAAAACTTTTACCCTAATAACCTGTGCAGCACCATCACTGCCACAAAATCCTGCAGACTAGACCACTGAGGTGATTGCAACAGCAGATGCACAGACATTAATACAGGAATGCAAGAAACATGAAAAAGCAAGGAAACATAACATCACCAAAGAAACACAATAGTTCACCAGTAATTGATCCCAAAGATAGAAATTAATGAATTGCCTGAAAGGGAATTCAAAATAATGACCTTAATAAACTCAGTGAGATATAAGAGAATAAAAATGGATAATTCAATAAAATCAGGAAAATCATTCAATATCTGAACAAAACATTCAATAGAGATAGATATTTTTAAAAAGAACCCAACAGAAATAACTTCAGCAGCAGACTAGATCAAGCAGAAGAAAGAATCTGTGAATGTGAAGACAGACAGTAATTTTGAAATGATTTAGTCAGAGGGAAAAAATAATAAAAAAGAGCAAAGACAGACCGTGGGACTTACTGGCTGCCATTAAGTGAACAAATAGTCACTTTATAAGATTTAAAGAAGGCAAAAAGACAGAGAAAGGAACAGAAAGCATATTTAATGAAATAATTGCTGAAACTTCCCAGAAATTGGGAGAGAGATGGACATGCAGATTTATGAAGCCCAAATTTTCCCAAATAGATGGAGCCCAAAGAGGTCCTCTCCAAGGCATGTTATAATAAAACTGTCAAAATCAAAACAAGGTGAGAATTTTAAAGCTGTAAGAGAAAAATGTCAAGTCACATATAAATGAATCCACATTAGGCTATCAGATTTCCCAGCACAAACCTTGCAGGCCAGGAGAGAATGGAATGATTTATTCAAAGTGCCTAAAGGAAAAAAGCTGCCAGAGAAGAATGTTATACCCAGCAAATCTATCCTTTGGAAATGAAGCAGAAATAAAGTCTTTCTCAGGCAAGAAAAAGCTGAACGAATTTATCTTCACTAGTCCCACACTACAAGAAATGCATAAGCAAATTCTTCAAGAAGAAATGAAAGGATGATTCAAACTATCATAAATACATGTGAAAGCATAAAACTTACCGGTAGAGGTGAATACATAGTCAAACCCAGAACACTCCAATACTGTACCAAGGATGTATAAACCATACATATATCTAGTATGACAGCTAAAAGTCAAAATGGTTAAAATAACTAAAGCTATGATATATGTTAAGGAATATAAAATATAAAAAGATGTAAATTGTGTCATCAAAAACAAGCAGTTGTTGGGAGAGTAAAAATCCTGATGCAATGGAAGTGCAGTTGTTATCAGCTTAAAATAGATTATAAATAAAAGATATTTTCTGTAAGCCTCATAGTAACCACAAAACAAAACAAAAACCACAGAAGATGTACAAATAAAAAAGAGAAAGCAATCAAAGCTTACCACTACAGAAAATTATCAGATCACAAAGATACATTGCTATAATTTATACCTTAAACTGTCAATCATATTTTTACAGCATAAAAACAATAAAAATGTATTTACATTGTCTAACTTGTTCAGCATGTGCAGTAATCTTCATTCCTTTGTATAGATATGAGTTGCCATCTGTTTTAACATTCTATCATTCTGAAGAACTTCTTGTAACATTTTTGGTGCCAATCTGCTGGCACTAATTTCTCTCCTTTATTTTTTTTTTTAAAAAAGAATATTTTCCTTACTAAACAACTTTAAGTTCACAGCTTTTCTTTTGGCACTTTCAAGTTCCTTGTCTTACGGCATGCACTGTTTCTGAGAAGAAATCAATCTTTACTGTTATTTCTGTTAACATAATATAGCATAATATAATATAAAGAGGTTTCTCTGTTATTGAGATTTTTGCTTTATTATTGGTTTTCATCAGTTTGATCATAATGTGTCTTGTTGTGGTTGTCTTTGGGTTTATCCTACTTAGGATACAGTAAAATGTATCTATCTGTAGCTGATATTTTGTATCACATTTGGAAAAATGTTGGCCACTGCTTCTTTCAATATTTTTTCTGCCCCTACCCTTGCCCCAGTTGTTCTCCTTCTAAGATTATAAAGACACGGATAGACTGTTGTTGCTCATAGGTCAATAAATCTCTTTACAATTTTTTTCAGCCTTTCATTATCTCTATGTTTCAGTTCGGGTAATTTTATTATACTGCCTTCAAATTCTCTGATTTTTTCTTTTTTCTGTTTCAGTGTCACATCTGCTGATAAGACTTTCTAGTAAAATGCTAATTTCAGATATTACCTTTCTCAACACAAAAATCATTTTTATATCCTTCTGTCCTCTCCTTATTATGTTTATGTTTTCCTCGAAATCCTTGAGTACATTTCTTATAGCTGCTTTAAAGTCCCTTTTCTGCTGATTCTATCATGTCTTGATAGAGTTTTATTGTGGCTATTGGACGTAATTATTGCTTCTTTGCGTATCAAGTATACTTTTCTGGATGCAGAATAAATGTTACTCGATTGAGTATCTGGATTTTAGCTGCTTTTAAAATGTCAGTTTTTTGTTCTGGTACCCCGTTAAGGCACGTGTGGGCCTCCTCAACCCTTCTGAAACTTATTTTTAAGGTTTGTTAGGGTATGTCTACAGCACCCCTTACTCTGATGGGTTCAGAACTAGTATTAAGGCATGATCCTTCTGAGCCATCCACAGAATACTTTGTTCCATGAGGTATCTCTACTATGGCTCACAAACACTTAAACATACCTCACTCCATTGTGAGCTCCTGGACTCTCAACCCTCTACACATATACCTGAGTGTCCAGCCAAGATCTCAATAGGATCTCTGTAGATTTCTGAAGATCTTTATCTAGCTCCCACCTCTCCAGTATTCTTTCCCACATATTCCAGATGCTTCAGGCTCCCCAAACTCCCATCTCTGCCTTTTCAGCTTTGGAGTATCTCCTTTCTCTGCTTGGATCCCTCTTTCTTTCCCATACTACAGTTAGAAAGGGCTTTTAAGCAGAAAACCAGGGTAATTTTCTTGCTCATCTTGTTTTTAACCCTTATCTCAAGGATCTCAGTTCTGTGCTGTTTTCCAATGTCTGCAAACATTCGTTTTTTCTTTATGCTTAGTTTCCTAGTTGTTTATGGCAGGAGGGGGAAACTGATAGCAGCTACTCCATCAGGCTAGAAGTGAAAGTTGAACTTTGTACTATCCCATAATCACGTTTTCTAAAATTTGCATAAAATTAAATTGGACTCACCTCTAATTTCACTACTTTGAGCTATCCACTATCATTATCATACATAGTGTTTTTTCTATAAATATGTATAAGTCTTACACTGTTAAACCTAGACCATTAAAACTATAACTATCTTTGTTAAAAAAAAAAAAAAAAACTCTTAAGAAAATGTGGCACATATACACCATGGAATACTATGCAGCCATAAAAAAGGATGAGTTTGCGTCCTTTGTAGGGACATGGATGCAGCTGGAAACCATCATTCTTAGCAAACTATCACAAGAAGAGAAAACCAAACACCGCATGTTCTCACTCATAGGTGGGAACTGAACAATGAGATCACTTGGACTCGGGAAGGGGAACATCACACACTGGGGCCTATCATGGGGAGGGGGGAGGAGGGAGGGATTGCATTGGGGAGTTATACATGATATAAATGATGAATTGATGGGTGCTGACGAGTTGATGGGTGCAGCACACCAACATGGCATAAGTATACATATGTAACAAACCTGCACGTTATGCACATGTACCCTAGAACTTAAAGTATAAAAAAAAAAAAAACTCTCCATTTTCTCATTCTACTCTTTATATTCATGTTTACTAATGCTTTTATCTTATTAAATCATACCAATACATGCCCCAAGAATTATGAAATATATGGACTTTCTTGACCTCCACTGTAATTTCAAGGAGAGCACATTGCTCAAGTTTAAGAACAGATTAAGACTGTATTTTTCTGGCAGTGATGTTTCAAATGGATAGAGTCCTCCATTTTTTACTCTCAGCCATTTCCATTTTTTACTCTCTCTCCTTTCTTTGAAGCCACGTTGGTCCAAGCACAGCTTCTTCTGAAATGGCAGAAGATCCACTCATATGTTTTTCTAATTCTCTGTTTCTCACAAGTAGAACCCATGCTTGGAAAAGTTACACAATACTCTGAACAGCTGAAGGTGGTAGCCTCAGTTAGGTAGTAGGTCTGGAGATAGTTATTGGGAAGAACATATTTATATTTTTTCTTTCTCTTTTTTTTCCCTCTCTCTCTCCACCTTTCTCTCTTCTAGCTTATTCAAGCTTATTTGGTAAAACAGAGTGTTTCTGCATGTCCCAGACCACCTGAAGTATAGAGTCAGAACTCAGCTAAAGTATAACCTTGCCTCACACTGCTGGTTTTCTTTTCCTGCATGTGAGAATGTAATTTCCCTCTGGTATTCTTGGAGAAGAGATGTAACGAAGCCACGTAGAACTGACTCATTCCTGGGTCCCGTATTTTAATAGCAAAGTAATAGCTTCCCAACCTGAACCTAACTTCTTACAGGTATTTATTTGTTTTCCATTTCTATTTGAAATTGAAATTAATATATTCATATTGAGTCTCTGTATACTACTTTCATTATCTCATGGTAATTGATTTCTGGAAGTTGAGTTGTATTGTCAAAAAATATGAACGGAGAATTAAATTTTTCACGAAAATACCAAATTTCCCTCTAAAAAAGTTGTACTGATACATGTTCTTATCACTATAAAATGTGTTTATCTTTTTATTATAACCTCATCAATTCAGGTTTGCATTTATAAAAACCAAAACACAAACACTTTGCCGCCAGAATCACAGAAAAAAAAAAAAACTTATTTCATTTAACTTCTATATCTTTAATTACTTTTCACACCTATTGAGCATTTGTTCTTTCAGTTTTGAATTGTCAGTTCAAACTTACTGTTTATTTTTTCTATTAGGGTTTTCATCTTCTTAATAATTGTCTATTTTCATAATATTTTCTTACTATTGATTCAGTTTGTCATTTGCTTATTACCTTCATTTAGTGAGCAGTGCTTTTCTTACGTATTGAAATTCTGCCATCACCCTATTTTCCCATCATAATTGACCATCCAACCTACTTATAGTTCCCTTTCCAACACCTGACTTGTTACATATCACAAGATCTTATGCACAGTTGCAAATTTAAAGTACATCTAGATACAGTAGTCCTCTAAATCACCTTTGCTCTCTTTTCTTCTTGCGATTTGACACTATCTAGCTCAAAATGCAGATCGTGTGCAAAGCTCCAAGCCTTAGTTAGGAGGCAGAGAGGGAATCTGGTGAGCAAAAGCACATTAACTTTCCATATCCCGCTTTTTTTTTCTTTCCTATCTAAGTTCACACTTTATTCCCCTTTCCCAGGTCTGTCAGAGACATTGCGCTGGTGGTGGCTCAGGAAATTCCTAGCAAATAAAGTTCTCATAGGCCTTTAGGTATGAGATCATTTAACTGAATGCTTGGCTGAGAAGGATCAGAACACATGTTACAGAATAAATGGGAGGGCAAATCTTGATGGAGTAAACAGGAGAGAAATGTTAAAGTGTGCAGTCATAGAAAAGACACCCTAGTCCAGGTCTCCAGGCAACTGCATCTAGCCTGAAGGCCCTGGGTTCCTGCAACTCAGGGTGAGAATGGCAGGGCAGCTAGAGGACCTTGAGTGCTGAAGGTGCCCAGGCTTTCTTTCATGGGTTCTAGGCTTCTGGGGGTTTTCTATTCCTTGTGCTAGTTTTGTTTTGTTTTCCAGACACAAACAAATAGCAACATCTAAAATGCCAGTCTCTCTGAAATTTATTCTTTTAAAATTAGGCTTGTGAAACAGCAGGATCTTTACTTTGTAGACTGATATGCTATGAATACGCCTTCAAACTTAGGACCTCATACAATATACCATATTAAACTAAGACAATATGCAATATTGCACCAATACAAGAGTAAACGAAAACATGATAGGCAATGTTTTTGAGCACATGCAGGTCATCTTGCTCTAAGTATGAAAGACAACACGAATCTGAGATATAGCAACAACAGACAGACATCAGTGGAAAGATTCACATGCATGTACAAGAAGAGATTGCCAACAGACATCTCTAGCCTGTGATGATTCTCCTTTCATTAAGCATTGCCAATCCATTGTCACTGTTACATTTGTAAATGTTTATGTAACTGAATTGGGATAAATAATTCAAAGCAATATTAACTTTGATGTACAGATGGATTTTCCTCTGAAGGCAACTTGGATGGTATTTGGGGCATTACTGTCTTAACCAGAGACTATTTTGATGTGGTACTTCTTGTGGGGGCTGGAAAAGACTCTCTCAGGGTTAAAATGATTTTAGGAATACGTAATTCCAGTGCTAGAAGTGAAGATGGATATCCTTATATTTGGAGTGAAAAACAAGGCATCTTCACCAGAAAGGAAACTTGATCTCTGTTGGAAATTGGTGGGGGAAGGGGGGAGTTGGTGATGGGGACAAGATTCTCTGCAAGCCAAGAAGGAAGGAAGAGAAGGAAGGGAAGGAAGGGGTTAAGAGGATGTGAAAGAGACAAGACAGCGATGAGGATGAGTAATGGGTAGAGGGATACATAGCCCACTCTCCCAGGAGGAGTCCAGCTTTTATCTAAGGCCAGTAATTTGGAAATTTGCCCTCCCATTTATTCTGTAATGACCTTGGAGTCTCTGGAGAGAAGAACACTGGCCAGTGGGGCCCACCGCCTGTGGAAACTTGTTTGCCCTGGCCTCAGAACATGAATACACAATCAAGCCCATCTTTAATATGTCTGCCGTCAGAATGTGAAATATTCTCTCTGCAAGTGGCATCAAAGATGCTCCTTACTCCCCAGTAAAAGTCCTCTAAAAATCTAAGACAGATCAGTTGCCTGGCCTGATTTACCCGTGATGTATCCTAAGCGGTATTGGAGACCCAAAACCTCTCCAGATCCTCCCAGAATGAGGCTCCTGTGACAATGTGTCCTGCTCATTTCCTCCCCCTGAGCAAATTGCTACTGTTGACTGCCTTTTAAGGAAATTGTCTCTGCAACCATAAACTCCCCCTGGGAGACAGCAAAGAAGCAGGAAGCTGGAAAGCAAAGGATGCAGAGTACAAATTGCATTCAGAGGCAGAAGGGGAGGGGAGCCCAGCTGGGATTTCAGCTCTGGAGCAACCAGCTCCATTGACCTTTGCTTCTCTCCTTCTTTATTTTCTACTGCCCCTTTTAAGCTTTGTTCCTTTTATGCAGGAGTGTGCGCTATATAGGGTATGAGCTAAACCATCAATAACCGAGACACAATGTTCCCCAAAACTCAACAGAATTCTTAAAAGGATGAAGACACAGGAGCAAGCTGGTCTTTAGTCACCTTCCTTATTCCCTCATTTAAAAGAAAAGAAAAGAAAAGAAAAGAAAAGAAAAGAAAAGAAAAAAAGCAAGTTACCAACAGCTGCAGAGAGCTGCTTCCACAAATTGCAAATAAATTCAGGGTCCACATGAATGAAGTCTTTCCTGGTGGGCTGATCTGTTCACCTGCCCCTGTGAAGGGCAGTTTGTCTGAGCCACCTGTCTGGGAGGTACACTTGCTCTCTGAGAGCAGAAAATTGCTGCAAGCAGGGCAAGGTAGTTTTTTCAAACCCTTTATCTGTGCAAGCCAGGTTGTTCCAGTTACAGGCTGCCCAATTGCTGCATCAAGTCTCTGCTTCCAAGAAAAAGGAAAAGGAAAAACAATCTTACTTCCGGAAATCTAAAATCTTGTAAAACTCATCTTAGAATTTGCTTCAGGCAGAACCCACAGGAATTTCTATTGGGGAGTGAGGGGGCAGACAATTGGATGTATAGTAGAAAAATTCAACTCAGGCCCCCCATTTCCCAACAGCAGCAGTTCTCAGAATTTTAGATTTAAAACTTAAGGAAGAAATGCTTTATTTGAGCAAAAGAAACTCTACTGAGCACCTCCACCTTGCCTATACATCTGACACACCAGCCCTTCATCACCACAACCCTAATAACTCAGTGCACTGACTTAGAGGCTGGTGCTGTTTTCATGAACCAAAGATGAGCTTCCAGTATGTTTTTAAAAATTAAATAAGCTGTATGAATTATTCATCATTTACACCCCCTCCCAAAGAGTATGGATCTGATATTTTAAACATTATTACTTCCCCAATCCAATAATCAATTTCCTCCACAAACCTTGTCATGATAACCTCAGCAGGAGGGACATTTCTGCTCTGAATTACTATTGAATTTTGGATTGGCCCCGCTACATGGGATGCTGCATGGACTGTCTTACAGCTAATTATGAGCACAAAGACCTTTTTGGTGGTGCCTGGAAAGCCACCCAGGAAACAGGAATAAGCACTCCAGCCCAAGAGCCCTCATTCATCTTGATCAAACTAATACTAGGGGACTGGATCGGTTCACCTCCTCTCTGACTAGGCGATTAAGGGGGCATAACTCAGAGACACTGAATACAAGCTTGTCAAAAGCTGGGCTGATGAATGCAAATCTAATCTAAAAGCATAATGGGTAGAAATGGCATTTATCTTAATCAGTGCTAAAGGTTAATGTATAGACATGGTTAGCTCCATAGAAATGAGAAAGGACATTTTGTTTTTTTCCTGGCTCTTTGCTAAGAAAAGAAAATTCATCATGAGAAGCCAAGAGGAGATAATTAAAAAGCAAATGTCAGCCTGCTTTCAAAGCATCCATTTTCTGTGCTCAACCACATGCCTTTGTTCTTCCTGCAGTGTCCTTGACCAGGAGATCACCTGAGAGAGGTGCGGGAGGAGGTGATGCTGACTCAGAACTTGGCGGTGGTTGCCTGAACTGTAGGCTCCCGTCTCCTATGAGTCCACCATACCCCATTTGCTCAGTCGGATGAAGACGAGTTACCCAGTGTCAACCAAAGGGTGGGTGCCTAGCCCATCTTCTCTCTTTTGCAATGCCAAATTCCAAAGCAAAAAAAAAAAAGCATTGCAATTCTTTTGCAATTCGAAAGGAAGCTTCTAGAAGGCAAAAAGCTGAGAGCGAATATCAAGCTGCCCTGATGGGTGATTCTCCAGCCCCAGCCCTTTCTCTAGATCAAGTGCAATGAGGAGGAGCATGGTTCCAGGAACTCCACAGAAGTTATGTCAGCTCTGTAGACAAATAGGGGCAAAAGGAATGGATGGCTCGTCTGCAATCCAAATCCCCAGGAGGGATTTTCTTTTTCCACTTAATACAGGGGACATATATTAGAGGCAGCAAATGAGAGGAAACACATGAGACAAGGTGTACCAGCTGTCAGAGGTGGGGCAGGGAACCAGCCCAGCAAAGCTGCACAATAAGTCAGCAGTCTTCCCTGTATCCAGGCAGCAGCATCTGTGAAATTGAGCTGTGGTTATTTATTGTTTCATTGTATCACATGGAAGTAATCTCTTATGCAGGTTTTCTTTTTATAATTATTAGTATAATGCTTATCACCATAGAACTCATGCAAGCACTATTCCAATCCTTTTTGTAGAAGAAACAAAGACAAAGGGGGAAAAAAAAAGTCACAGTGCTGAGGGAACAGAAGGCCAATGTTCTAGACCCATCTCTGCCACTAACTTCCCACATAATCAAAAGAAACCACACTCCCTCTCTGCATCTTAATTTGGAGGCAGACATTATTGGTTGCCAAGAGGTGTATCAGTACCTCCACATACTTCTTGTTGACAGAACCCCAGTTTTGTATGGATAGTCAGCCTCCCCTGCGCTCAAGGAAGATGACTACTTCCTAGCCCCAGGAGAGGAATATCAATTATGATACTTTCATTCCCCTCACTGCAATTAGTTTAAGCATAGATATGTTATATAATCTGACAAATAAGATATGAAACTACAGCAGGCCTCTGAGGATATTTTTGTCAATCTTTAGAAGGGGCACAGATGAGGACTTGCTTCTCCCTGCTTCTGGTTCTTCTCTTATGAGGATGTAATTCATGTTTGGATCTGTGGCAGCCATGCTGTGACCATGAGGAAAAGTACCATCCTCACACCAAGGATGGCAGAACAAGACAATGGAAGGCACCTGTGTGCCTCAGCACGATTACCTTACAGGACTCCCCGACGGAAGGTAAAATAATTAATCTTTTTTGATTAATCCACTCTTAGTTGAGTGTTCTGTAACAAGCAGCTAAAATGATCCTCTGAACCCATCAACCCTGCTTCTCTCCCTCCAGTAATCTCCATAATTCTTTCCTGCCCTGACCAATTGGGTAGCAGCAGAGAAATGAAAGAAGGATGGTATGCTGGGTGACTGTCAAGGGCAAAAGAGGAACTTGTAAAAGAGAAAAGAGGAAAAAGCCATGTAATGTTAAAATTGAACATGTAGTATATTATGTGAAAAAAAGTTGTAAGAAATACAAGACTTCATTGAAAGGAAATGAGTGTTCCATTCAGAACAAACCATGACACATGGTGGAATACAATGGTCCTGAAGGTCCAGCAAGGACATAGGAAAAGAGAACTTTGCACCATCAGCAACCACCATGAGCATCCCTGACCCACTGGGGGACACAGATAGGGATAAGGAGCATGGTGGTGGGGCACAGAAGGCTTCCAGGTTAAACAATCACTTTATGTTCTACTCAAAAGGGATGTTACTGAGGTAGGAGATCAGCAGGACTTGCTTTCCAAGCACCAGTCGAAACACCCTGCTGAACAAATCAGGAGCTGATTAAGACTCAACACAGCAAAGAAACCGGCCAAAATCAGCTAAAACCAAGATGACAAGAGCAGCCTCTAGTTGCACTCGTTGTTCATTATACACTAACTACAATGCATTAGCATGTTAAAAGACGCTCCTACCAGGACCAAGACAGTTTACAGATGCCATGGCAACCCCCAGAAGTTACTTTATGTGGTTTAAAAGGGGAGGAGCCCTTTGTTCTGGGGACTCCCTGCTCCTTTTCCAAAAATATTTATAAATAACCTGCTCCTAATTTAGCGTATAATTGAGAATAGCCTACATACAGTTAGCCAGCAATCCATCAGGCAGTAGCTTCTGCTGCCACTGCTGCTGTTACTACTACTATTAAGACTCCTCTGTCTACAGAGTGCTCATTTTGCTGTTCTCTGTTGCTCTAATAAACTTGCTTTCACTTTGCTCTGTTGTCTTCCTCGTGAATTTTTTTTCCTGCATGAAGCCAAGAACCCTCCAGGTTGAGTCACAATTTTGGGGTTCATCTGCATCATCGTTAGCCACAAACAACACAAAGAGTTGAGCTAGGGCTTTCTCAGAGTGACAGCCTGCAAGGGCAGCCTGGAACTAAACTGTATTTGGCCTCTAATTTGTCAATTTCTCACCCATTGGAGTAGAGTTGATGTGACTTTGGAAGTTGTTTGTGGAACCAGTGTAAATCACAGGGCTCAGAGTGACCCCTCAAGTGTTTACTTCTCTTAGTAACAGTGGCCATCACCCTGTTGAGAAGAAATATTCCAAACCAGACATAGTTGCGGCCTCCTTAAAACTGTTCCTGAGTGCTCAGGGACTGAATTAGTTTTCAGTGGCTGCATAACTAATTGCCACAAACTCCATAGCAAAAAATAATACGCATTTATTATCTAACAGTTCTTGTGGGTCAGGGGTTGGAATTTCCTCAGCTGGGTCCCCTGCCCTGGATCTCACAGAGCACCTCCCTCCCTGCTCATGTGGTTGTTTACAGCATTCATTTCCCAGCAGCTGCAGGAGTCACGGCATCTTGCTTCTTCAAAGCTAGAAAAGAGAGAGAAATACTAGCAGAAGGCTACTAACGAGCCAGAGACTTATATGAGGTAATCATGGAATGAAAGCCATATTCCACTGGTTAGAAGCAAATCACAGGCCCCCCCCACACACAGAAAGGGGTTTACATAAAGGCATGAACACCAGAAGGCATAGATCATGGAAGCTACCATAGAGTTTATCTGCCACAAAGACCCAACCTGGTCATGCCAGTGAGTTACAATGGTTGTGTTAAATCACAGCTAGATAAATAAAAGGAATACGTTCTAGGGTTCTATACCATTATAGAATGACTATCATTAATAATATATAGTTTTGAATAGCTAGAAGGATGTTGAATGTTCCCAACACAGAGAAATGATACATGTTTGAGATGATGGATATGCTAATTATCCTGACCTGATCACTATACACTGTGTGTATTGAAACATCCTTATGTATTCCATTAATACATACACTATCATGTGTAAAAACTAAAATTAAATATTAAAAGATAGTTGTGTTTCGAGGTCCTCCCAGAACATAGACTGTTCTAATCCTCCCTTCAAGCCCCATTTTTTATTAGTTTAGGCAGTTGGGTATGGGAGCTGCCTGGAAGTGTCAAAATTATGAGATTGAGCAGAATCAGGAACAAAATGTGAACCCAGAGTGCAATCAATCAAACAGGGAAATTTAAATAGTTCACCAAAATGGGCTTAAACAAAGTGTGAAAAAAGAAGCTGCAACCCTTTGAGATCAATGTGAAGTAGCTTTGCAAATAAATAAATAAATAGGAAAGACATCATGGATACTAAGGTCCACGTTTGAGGTCTAGTGTCCCTTGCAAGTTGAAAGTTTTCACTGCATATACTGGAAAAATATTGCAGTATTTTATTAAAGAACATAAAAGCAACAGTAATGACTAATAAGTAACTGATCAGGTTATTATGCTTAATTGGTCTTATCTGTAGGTCAACATCTGTTTGAAAGATCTTAGAAGATCGGGTCTTGACATGAGATCCTAGGAATGAAGGATGAAATCCAGCCTAAGTATCAGGAGTGGGGTTCATAGCCCTACAGCAGCACTAGATATTGGGAGGGAATGGAAACTTAGGAAGAGATACTTACACAAGTATCTTACTTAGAAAACAGATGCTTACAAAAGCCATACCATACTAGACAGCATGGGAGAGGAGAGAGACCAGTGCAGCCCAAAGCAATCGGAATGACTGCGGTTTTTTTAAAAATCAATCGTTAATGACACAAGGGCAAAAAGCCAGCGTTCCCCAGCAACATCTTCCCCTTACTGGAGAGCACCTCCACCTAAAAGAACTAGGTAATGCCGAATCCTCATCTAAGGTCACTGGTGTCCCTGAGGAAGAATTCAAACAGCACACTCACCTTTTACTCCAACTTTGAGGAGGGCAATGCAAAGATCTTTTCCTTTAGGCCTTAACTGGACATTTATAGAATTCCAGCAAAGAGCATTAAAATGGTGATTTGTGCCACACTTTCTTTGGAGTATTAACTCTGGATTACCTGTCTCTCAATGTACTCATCTAGGGATGTTCTGATAAGCCAGATGCTGCACCTGCTGGGTTGGCGTTTTCTACAACAAGTAGCATGCTTCTGTTGGCACTCGTCTAGGTTGTAGGAGGAAACTATTCTCTCTTTAGTATCATTTTACTTAGACTTGAATGTATTTCCCTGTGCCAAGACAAAGCAAGCTGTGGATCTAGGGAAAATGGACAAGGAGTCTCCTCAGCTTCCCTCTGGCAAAGGTCTTAGGCCAGAGGCCCAAAATAAGCTTCTGAAGTTCATGAGTGATCCAGCCCAACTTTTCAGCCATAAGAGGTTCAGATTCAAAATGTATCAGTGCCCATTTTCTCTGTGTCTGTCCTCCTTATGAAACTGACTCAATAGTAGAAATCAAATCAACAATCTTAGGATGAAAGAGACATCCTATCACTTTTAGCAGCACTGTTTTCCAAGCACTCCCCTGTTCTCCCAGACACATAGTAGAATCACATTCCATCACATAAATTTAAAATGTGAGGCTCAGTTCTACTAGAAGCTGTAAGAGCCTATGCATGAGATGTCATCCTCTTTTCTCTGGGGCTTGTGAAGCATTATTCAAGAAGATGGCTGCTCTGTCATCCTGAGAGGCTGCAGGGAACAGGGCCCAGCTGACCTACAATGGGTATGCCAGCATTAACAAGAAACAAGTCTTTGTTGTTTTATACCATTGAACTTTTTTGTTGTTGTTTGCTTGCTTTTGGTTTTCACAGCATGACCTAGTTTATCCTGACAGTTGCAGACCCCACTGCCTGTGTCCTCTAAGGCTGTATAGACACAGGCAAAACCTTCACAAGAACTGTGATCCCAGCTTCAATGTTCTCTCTGAAATTGGAACGTTCTAAGCTTTCACCCCATAAAAAATAGTTTGTTGGGTAGTTTGTTGAGCATTGCAGGCTTCTACGAGTAATAACCAAAGTGGCTAGGATGAAAAATTTACCCCTATTTACAGATTGCTTACAAGAAAATTCCCCCAAGGTTTTCATTTTCAAGCTAATATATGGAAAAATGCCTATTTAGGGGGGAAAGGGGAGGGCAGAGAGAGGGGAGAAAAAAAAAGGGTGCTTTGGCAGAGGTAATTTTTCATAGGTTATATATTATATGCTGGATATGAGGCAAAGCTTTGCTGATGTCATAGAATAGTCAACCAGAAGACTTGTTATGAAATTTATATTAGAGAGTTGTCTAATCAGGTCATATTTACTTCTCTGACACAGTAAAATATAAGCATTTTGGAATATATAATGAAAGTGCTTCACAAAACAATACAAAGTACCAAAGGGAGATACCCTTTATGCTGCCATTAAATTAAATGAAGGGTGAGAATGAACTATAAGAAAAAAAAGAACACTCATAAAAAGAGCTGGGAATAATATTGAGATGATAATACTTAAATAGGAATATTACCCAAAAGAGACTTTTAAATTGAAAGTAAATAATGACAAGATAAAATTTTCTTCTTCTGAGTAGAAATGGAAACCCATAAAGGAAATTAAAAATAAAGGAAAATGGAGTTTTGGTTTTGTATGACTTTGATTTGTGACAGTTCCATTTATATTTGACACAGAAAAAATAAGGTACTATAAGAAATAAAATAATTATACCAAATAACTTATGTAGTAGCTAGGCCCACATATGAAAATAAATGTTGGAGCCCTACTTCCATAGAAAGGTAGGAAGGGGTCACCTTGTTATTTGTAGAGAGCATTGAAGCAAGAAAGATAGAACAGGAAACAGAGATCTTGACTCCACATAAAGTAAAAGTTTTTCCTGGTCCAAGTCCCAGGATCACAGAAGCTCTGGGTGATTAAGCTAAAAACCTCTTCAAGTTTGCAAAATTCAAGACTGTTTTCCCTTGGAAATTGGAATGAATAAGATAATCAACTACAAAGTTGATAGACGGAAACCCCTCCCAATGCAGACCCCCCTCTTTTTATGTTAGGCGGAGGGATTGCAACTTTAGGGGAGTCTGAATCCCTCTGGAGCATTCATTCAAACACAGATGGCCCTGGGACCCAGAGAGCTAAATATCTTCCCTCAGCCAGATGCTTATTCAATATCCTGAATGAATAGCCTCCTAGTGTGACTAAGTTCTGCAAGAATTATTTCACACTCAGACCTGTTGGAGGTACTGATAGATAAAAGTGGTCCCGGAAGAGAGGCCAAGCCAAAGACAACTTTTTCAGCATTCTAGGAGGAAATATAGTACAGCGGTTGAAAGCATAAACTTCAGCATCAGACCGACCTAAATCCTGTCCTATTTCTGACATCTACTCACTGTGTGACCTTGTGCGAGAATGTCACTTAATCTCAATATTCCCATCAATAAAATTGAGATAATAGAACCTACTTCATAGGGATGACTCTGAAGACTAATCAATATAATGCATGTAAAATGTTTAGTTCCTGGCATTCAGTACAAAATCAATATATACTTGCTATTGTTAGAATTTAAAGCTTTGTGGGGTTTTTTCCTTTTCTTTTTTGCTCAAGGAATGTCCCAATCTCTTTCCAATATTAGCTCAACAATCCAGTGTGTCTGGAGCATTTAACCAGCTTATGTTGTTAATCTTCAGCCCAGAATATGTAATCCTACTTACAACATCTATCAGCTGTTCCAGTACTGAGTCAAACAATCAGCGGAATTAAGAATTACAAGGGATAATATCATTAGGAAGAATAGAATAAAATAGCTCCCTTGGGACAAAGTGGATGCTGCAAAAATCTGAACAGTTCTCTAAACCCAGACAAAAGTTAGAGATCTCCTGAAATTGGCCTAACGCTATTGGATGTTTAGTCTTTGTTTGGGACCTTAACATCCCTTTTGCTGGAAAGAAAGGAAATCAAATAAGCACATCACAATTTTTCATTGTCCCAGATTATGGACAAACGGGCTGTGATAGGGCTGTGCCCCACAGATATCTGAGATACAGGAAAGAGACTCTCAGAGCCACAGCAAGAGAGTCACAAGAGCTCTGTGTGAAAGTCAACATGTGAGCCCACATCTGCTAACAGTATAGGAGTGCTTAGCATCACTCTGCCTTAGGGAAGATCAAGTGTTTGTTCAAAAAACATCAGGTCTTGGAAGTGGTTAGGAACCATGAGGAATTATAATCCCAAATTTTAGTGCTCAGCACTGACTCTACAATAGTTCGACTTCCTGATAAAGTATCTTAGCATATTTCATTGTGATAGGCAAGGACATCTTCAGGACACTTTGAGATAAAAATTAAGAAATTTGGGGAAACTTTAGACAAAGTGCTCCCGAGAGGGGGATCATAAAGCACTGACCACAGAAAATAAACCCCAGTGCGACCTCTTTAAGATCCTGTAAGAATTAAATACAGCAAGCCATGTCTTACAAGCCAAATTATCTATTTTTGTTCATCTTTGAATTCAGTCATCCTTTATCTCATTATCTTTTAGAAAGTCACTTACAACTCATATAATTAACTTCACTTGCTTGGGGTACAAATATAATATACATTTGTTTTAGTTTTCCAATTCACATCTCTAGCCATACAATGACTTTATTAATATGAAGTTCAATGTTGAAGACTTGTCCTGAGTAATCAAAGGAGATTTATATTGAGCATACAAGATGTTAAGAAGAATGATTCCTGCTCTCCTGAAACTATCACTAAGTTAGAGACGTGAGGGGGAAAGTATGCTAAGGATCCTGCATTTCAAGATCAAGATGTATCAGCAACTGGACCTACCACTTCCCAGCAAAATTTACCAAGATGCATCGGTACAGAAAGAGCTACCCATCGCTAACCAATATAAGAAGACTTAGGGAAAGGGGATAGATTGCTGGTCTTTTGGGGAGAACACTGATCATGGAGAGAGATTATTCCCTTCTCTCTCCCTAGAAAATCAAGGAAGGAAGCATCCTGGAGAATTGAGAATAGTAGGTGTGCCTAAAGAATGGCAAGTTGAATTTTTCTTTAGATATTGAGTTATACAGCAACACTTTCAATATGTCCCTGTGCTACTTACACAGATGAAAAGAGATCTGGGGAGCGATGGTGTAGATAAGAGGGGGGACTGCAGTCAAGGAAGCTGCAAAGCTACTCTTTCATGTGGAAAGGACTTTTGAGGTTTTGGGGGGATTACATGCACACCCAGAAAAGTAGCTGGGCTTGAACGTTCTTAATGGCATTTTAGTGAATGAGGAGACTCATCCAGAAAATGCTTGTTTCTGGTGATAGAGCAGGGAAGATGCTTGTGCAGAAGAGGAGGTGGAGCCAGAGCTGAATTTCTCACATTACATAAATGGGCAATAAAGAGATTCTACTGAACTCTATGAAGAATCCCACATATGCCCCACGAGAGATCCAGGATTTAGATAAACTCCATGAATATTCAGGACATTGCCACATTAATGAAGTTTTTAGAGTTTCAGTAATATCTCTTTAAATTTGGGGGGTACCATACACCACTATGGAAATACTTTTCTAATCCATTTATTGGGTGACAAGGAAGTTTACCCATTTTGAGTGGGGCCCAGCAAAGGAAGACTCTGCAGAATGTCTTGCAAATCAAGCAATAGAACATGAGCTGCTGCTAGAGAAATTTGATGATTAAGAACACTCTTCTGAGTCTCTAGTAAGTTCCAATTGGATTATTGTAGCACAGATCCTTAGTATTCTGGAGCAAAGCCATGCCATCTGCAGTAGAGACTACTCTTCATTTGAAAATCAACTCTTAGTATGTTACTGACACCTAGAAGAGTCTGTGCCTCTGACCATGAGATTTAAAATAATTGAGCTACAGAAGCTGCCCATTATGGACATTATTAGATCTACCAAGTCACAAACTAAAGAACATATAGCAGCAATCATTATATAGGATAAAGTGGTATTTCTGAATTGGGCCTAAGCAGACCCACAAGACAAAAACAAATTATATGAACAATTGGCCTAGACTCTCAGGTCACCTACCAACATTGTAGAAATGACTACATCTTAACTCAAACTTCTGTCCTCCTTAGGTTTTCCTATGATCAAATGATGACAGGGAAAATAACTTGGGCTTAGTTTACAAACTGGTTCATGAACTCTGCTGGTACCAGCAGGAAATAGACTGCTACAGCATTGCAGCACCACTCAGGAGTGACCCTAAATAATACTGGTGAAGGGATGTCAACCCAGTAGTCATTGTACTACTGCTGAGAGCTGCAGTCATTGGTAGGCCCAAGTTCATTTTATTGGTAGGCCCAAGTTCATTTTATATAGGGGTCAGGCTACCCGAGGTATAGATACTCACTAACCACGCAGGAGATGAGAGGGAGTGACAAATGACTTATCTGATTATCCAGAGTTCGGAAAGGACAATGGAGTTAGAGACAGATTTATCCTGCCTGAAGTGAGATGGGCAGAAATAGGAAATACTGAGCTCTGAATCAAGTTTGTGATTGCATTTTGCATGTGAACAGAACTGAGTCATAAACATTGACTTGAAACTGATCTAATAATAGAACAAGCCTGAAAAGTTTTAGAATCTGCCTAGATGTTATTAAGGGACCTACCACACAGTGAGAAAGTAGGTTCCACATAGCACCACGGAGTTCAGCAACTGAAGAAAAATATCATATTTATATATGATCATACTGAGGTGCTTTGATCATGGATCACTTTCTGCAGGAGGCATTCACTAACTCATCATTCTGGGGCAATTAGATGTATTCAGTGGTATACTTGCACATCCATACTAGCTGCATTATTATACTATTATTGATCTTGGTTATAGTTATTATTCACTACTCAACACATTTATATTGAGGTTCTACTATGTGACAGACAATATTCTAGACACCAGTAATCTGTTGTTGAAAAAAGTAGAAATAGTTTTTACTCTTATAGATTTACAGTATAGTGGAGGAGATAAATATCCATTCAATAATCATGCTAATATATGTGGTAATATAATACATAATATATATGCTAATAATATATGGTATATATACCTATAAAATTCATAGAAATAAAGAAAAAGAAAAAGGTCAAATAGTAGCAACACATGACCAAAATAGGAGATTAAATAAAACTTCCTAGGGAAGTGAAACTTTTGAGCTGAGGAAGGCTAAGTGTGTGTTAAGCAGAAGTTAGAAAGGAACACCTTCTGGCTGGGCGCGGTGGCTCACGCCTGTAATCCCAACACTTTGGGAGGCCAAGGTGGGAGGATCACGAGGTCAGGAGATCAAGACCATCCTGGCTAACATGATGAAATCCCGTCTCTACTAAAAATGCAAAAAAGTTAGCCGGACATGGTGGCGGGTGCCTGTAGTCCCAGCTACTTGGGAGGCTGAGGCAGGAGAACGGCATGAACCCAGGAGGCAGAGGTTGCAGTGAGCCAAGATCGCGCCACTGGACTCCAGCCTGGGTGACAGAGCAAGACTCTGTCTCAAAAAAAAAGGAAAGAAAAGAAAGGAACACCTTCCAAGTGAGGGAAGAGTATATGCAAAATTCCTGTGGTTGAGAAAGGATTAAGTGGATATTCAGTAGGTAAAATCAACAGAAGTTAAAGATAGCTTAAATATAGAGGAAAAGGAAGGCATAGTACGTGACTTCTGTCCTACATAAAAAGGACATTGAGGTAAGAAGATTTGGGGAAAAAAATCATGTGTTTGGTTTATATATATTGAAGTTTAAGAAGCTTTTCTCCTTTAAGATTGTAAAATAGATGCAAATCTACTTGCACCTTTTAAAACAACTTTAATTAATGTGTTTAATTCTGTGCTAAACATAGCATGAAAGAAATTAAGCACAGTTGGAAACTCATATGGATTGTACTTAATGCCATATTCTCTGAAAATTCAATTACTCAGGACTTAATAACCTTTTAATGTCACAAACTCGCTTTTTCCTTCTTCTTTCTTGCTTCCAGAAATATTTTTTGAACACCTACTATGAACCTAGAATTGTTTTAGGTGGTGCACACATAGTGGCAATGGCATCTGTCTTCAGGTTTACAGTTTGGGGAATAAATTTTAAAACATTGACAGTTACCATCCTGGCTAGCATGGTGAAACCCTGTCTCTACTAAAAATACAAAAAATTAACCAGGCATGGTGGTGGGTGCCTGTAGTCCCAGCTGCTTGGGAGGCTGAGGCAGGAGAATGGCATGAACCTGGGAGGTGGAGCTTGCAGTCAGCCAAGATTGCACCACTGCACTCCAGCCTGGGCTACAGAGCAGAGCAAGATTCCATCTCAAAAAAAAAAAAAAAAAAAAAAAAAAAATGGACAGTTACAACACAGAGTTAAAAGTGCTTCCACAGAGAGCAGTAGAAAACTCCTTGAGAGTACATACTAACCATGGCCCGTAGCCCATCCTTGGAGGGCAGGATCAGTAAATGCTTCAAAATCAGCAGGTGGTAATGTCTGAGCTAAAACCAGAAAGATGAAGGAGATTTGTCCCATCAAATGAAAGGCATGGAAAGGAAGAGAGATGCAAACAGAGGAGACTAATGAGAGAGAGAGAGAGAAAAAAAAGTCACGGATCATTCGCGGAATTAAAACCAGTATAATAAGACTAAAGTGTAGAGTTGGGTAAGAAGTGATAGCAGGAGATAACACTGTTATGTGCCACATTAAGGTGTTTGGATTTTTCTTGAGGGTACTTGGGGATAATGAAAGGCTTGAAAGTAGTGGTTCGGTTGGGCACGGTGGCTCACGCCTGTAATCCCAACACTTTGGAAGGCCAAGGCGGGTGGATCACGAGGTCAGGAATTCAAGACCAACCTGGCGAAGATGGTGAAACTCCGTCTCTGCTAGAAATACAGAAAACTTAGCCAGGCGTGGTGGCGGGCGCCTGTAATCCCAGCAGCTCAGGAGGCTGAGGCAGAGAATTGCTTGAACCCAGAAGGCGAAGGTTGCAGTGAGCTGAGATCGCACCACTGTACTCCAGCCTGAGTGGTAAAGGGAGATTCCATCTCAAAAAAGAAAAGAAAAGAAAAGAAAGCAGTGGTTGGTGATAACTAGATGGGCATTTTTAAAACGTCACTCTGTTGTCTGTGCTAGAAGAAACCAAGACTGGAACCAGAGACCAAATGAGGTGCTGTTGACATGATCCAGGTGACAGCTACAGTTGTCAAATGGAAATAGAAAGAACCCAGTGGTTTATTAACAACTTAGAAGATAGAAACAACTGGAATTTTTAATTCATTAAATACAGAGAGAGGCAAGAGCAAAAGGTGCACAAGATAAGTACAAGGGCTTTGGCTTGGGAGCTGAATGAGCAGTAGGATTGATTTTTTGGGAAAAGTCTGTATTTTGGATATGAGTTTCAGATGTCTGACAAGCTGTCAGGCAGGGATGTTTGGAACATATGAGTCTGGAACTCAAGAGGGAAATTAGGGCAAGAGATAAAAATTTGAGAACCATAGTTGAAGATGACGATGGCAACAAGGACAGCATGAGATGGATCAGGGAAAGTGTGTCACGAGCTTGGGTAGGGTAAGAAGAAAAGCAGACTAGGTTGAAACACTGAAAAACAGAGGCAACTAACAGACAGCTGGGGAGCGATACCTGTAAGAATACTTAGACAATGGTTGATGCCTGTAATCCTAGCACTTTGGGAGGCTGAGGTGGATGGTAGTTCAAGGTTGGTAGTTCAAGACCATCCTGGCCAACATGGCAAAACCCGGCCTCTACTAAAACATAGATAGATAGATAGATAGATAGATAGATAGATAGATAGATAGATAGATATAGCCAGGTACGGTGGTGGGTGCCTGTAATGCCAGCTACTCAGGAGGGTGAGGCATGAGAATCACTTGAACCTAGGAGATGGAGGTTGCAGTGAGCCAAGATCACATGAGTGCACTCCAGCCTGGGTGACAGAACAAGATTCTGTCTCAAAAAAAAAAAAAAAAAAGAATAGAAAAGAAAGGAGAATACACTTAGAGAGAGGTACGAAAACCCACAAAAAGACAGAGTCAGAAAAGTCAAGGAAAAAGACTGCTGAAAAGGAGGAGTGTCAAGGATAGGTCAACTAAGACGAGGACTGAGAAATGTATATGGATTTTACAACAGGGAGGTCATCAGTGACTCCCACACTGTTACGATAAAATGAATGAAACATCTTACACGAGATTTCAGAAACTTGCTAATACCTTGTTTTACAGAAGGTGAGGAAGCACTGTCTAGAACTCAAAACCCATATCAAATAAAGGACCACCTCAACCACAGTGCAAAAGGATTGCCCCCATCTACCAGCCTAGATACTTCACGAACAGCAGTGTTTCTACTAACTCACCTTTTCTAAGGAAACATTTTTACTTTTGTCCACCTGAGCAGTGACCTTTTAATCTCCATCATTCTCAGTGACTCTGCATCTAATCCCCCTTCTGAACCATTTGTCATTGCTATATAAAAGATTCAAATCCCCAAGATAACATTTCTGAGGGAAAATCATTCCTGTGTTGCTTGGGAGTATCCATTCAGGAAGCTTGGCTTAAGTGTTTTTCATTTTCTTCTTTGGTATTGATTATTTTGCAGGCAGAAGGGAGATTTGGTTTATCTGTCTTCCACTGAGATCAGGCCACAAAGATTAAAATGTTTACCATGCTTCCAGAAATAGTGCTGATGGCTTACATTAGTCAGGGGACCTCCCTAGAGAATGTAATAAGGAAAACTGGGGTATCAACAGAGAAACACATCAGCGATGGATTTGTCTACATTTCAAACATCTCCTGAGTCATTAGACCCTCATGCCACTCTCTGCAGCAGTACATCTGGATGAAAAATGAATAAAGCAAAACAAAATGTCAGACTGATCCAATCCTCATTATCCAACATGAAGAAACACAAAGGAAACTGACTCGTCAGTGGCCCTCCAGGTTCATATCCCTGTGATTCATTCACCACAGTGAAGCCAGAGTTGTTTTTTTTTTTTTTTTTTCAGTTATTTTTATGAAACACGAAGTTGATCTAGTGTTGCCTTGCTTAAAATGCTTTAATGACTCCTTTAAAATATAGGGTAACGGAACAGCTACTTGTTGGGATAATGACAATAACAATAGCTAAACGCCGCATGCCAATGATTATCCTGAGCTTTAAATATACCACCTCCTTAAACATTTTAAGGAACTTATAATGAGAAGATATACAAATGGCCAGTGAGTACATGGGAAGATGCTCAACATCACTAATCAGTAGGGAAATGTATACTGAAACCACAATGTGATACGATCTCACACCCATTAGGGTGGGGACCACTATTTAAAAAAAAAGAAAAAGTGTTATGGAGGATATGAAGAAATTGGAACCCTTGTCCACTATTGATGGGAATGCAAACTGGTCAAACTGGTGGAGCCCCTATGGAAAACAGCATGACATTTCCTCAAAAACAATGAAAAATAGAATTACCGTATGATGCAGCAATCCCACTACTGGGCTGTACACCCAAAAGAACTGAAAGCAGGGTCTTGAAGGTACATTTGTATATTTAAATTCATAGCAGCATTATTCATAGTAGCTAAAACATGGAAGCAACCCAGGTGTCCATCAATGTACAAATGGATGAGCATAAGGGCAGTATATCCACACAATGCAATTTAATTCAACTTTAAAAAGCAAAGAAATCCTGACACATACTACAATGTGAATAAACTTTGAGAACATTATGCTAAGTGAAAGAAGTCAGTCGCAAAAGACAAATATTTATATGATTCCCCTCATATGAGGTACTTAGAATAGTCAAAATCATAGAAACAGAAAGTAGAACGATGGTTGCCAGGCTCTGGGGGGTGGGGGAGAAGGTAGATAGGAATTATCATTTAAAGATCATAGACTTTTAGTTTTACAAGATAAAAAGTTTTAAAGATGAATAGTGGTGGTGGGTGCACAACATTATGAATGTATTTAATACCACTGAAGGTATATTTAAAAACCTTAAGATGGTAAATTTTGTGATTTGAATTTTACCACAATCAAATAAAAGTTAAAAAACAAAACAAAACTGACGATGTGGTGTTTATTAGTAACCACAATTATTTATTTATTTATTTATTTATTTATTTATTTATTTATTGTTAGACAGAGTCTTACCCTGTTGCCGAGGCTGGAGTGCAATGACGCGATCTCGGCTCACTGCAACCTCCGTCTCCCAGGTTCAAGCAATTCTCCTGCCTCAGCCTCCTGAGTAGCTGGGACTATAGGTGCCCACCGCCATGCCCAGCTAATTTTTCAGTGTATTTTTAGTAGAGTCGGGGTTTTCCCCTGTTAGCCAAGATGGCCCGGATCTCCTGACCTCGTGATCCGCCCACCTTGCGCTCCCAAAGGATTACAGGTGTGAGCCATCGCGCCTGGCTTTTATTTTATTTATTTATTTATTTATTTATTTTATTTTATTTTTTCATTTATTTGAGACAGAGTCTCACTCTGTCGCCAGGCTGGAGTGCAGTGGCGTGATCTTGGTTCACTGCAACCCCTGCCTCCCAGATTCAAGCGATTCTCCTGCCTTGATCTTTTGACCTTGTGATCTGCCCACCTTGGCCTCCCAAAGCACTGGGATTACAGGCATGAGCCACCACGTCTGGCCCGGTCACCACATTTAACAATAACCTCATTTTACATGTGAGAAAACTGAGGTGTGTGGGCGTAATGTGTTCAAAAGCAGATAGGTATTAGGTGGTAAAGACAAATCTGAAACTTGGAGATGATTTTAGAGTCTCGGGCTCTTAAATACTAAAGATACTCCCGTTATGAGCTCAATCAATCTCCCCAGCATTGTCTTCCACACTCCAGTCGTTATATTTACAACTATACCAACATTCTAATGCCCTTACCTTTTCCCATAAAGCGTAATAATAAAGAAAAAACAATGGCAAAAACATCACCCTGCTTTTCCCTTCCTGTCTTTAATACACTATCTTTTCTTACATTAAGGGAAAATTTTCCTTCCCCTTTATACTCATAGAATAATTCTAAGTATGCTTTAAGCCTCAAGTACTCCGAGAGTCTCTTCAACTTACTACCAACCCAGAGTTCTCTCAAACAGTTTTGGACATAAGGAAATGCACTAATCTAATTTGACAGGCAGAGCAACTGAGCATTAAAGAAGAAAACTACCCACCTGAATGTAGCAAATTTGTTAGTTGAGTCAAAATTATATGGCTGGATTTCAAAACCCAAAACCAAAACCTGTTCATTATTATATTCTGCATAATCATGCTATGAGAGGCTGTGATGTGTGTTAAAATCTCTGACTTGTCTGCCATTTGATGTCCTTGCATACTTCTACATATAAAAGATTTATTTCGTATGTATTCTGATTATATATTACCTGAAATGCAAATTATTTTGACATATTTTTGGATTGAATTTTTTAAAATTCTTAATGACCTTTCTTTAAATATTACAATATTAATATGGCAACCACTGCATTTTTTATTGTATTGGGTTTATATGTCTTTCTACGACTTTTTACTTTCAATCCCTCTGAGTCAATAAATTTGGCTATGTTTTATAAATAATATATTTTGGTTTTATTTTTGATACAATCTAAGAATCTTCAAGTTATCTTTTTTATTCCACATACCTGTTTTATATATTTTCTTAGCATAAAGTGAATATTTGTTGTAGACAGTTTAGAAAACATCAAAAAGTATCAAAAAACTTTAACACCTGTAATGCCATCAAGATATAATCATTACAAATATTTTTCTATACCTTTGTATGTAACATATAATTAAACATTCACATTTAATATTTTTATATCTAGGTACTCTGTTAAGGGTCTCACACAGGTTAAATCATTTGTACTCCACAACAGCCATATGTGGTAGATTTGTTAGTATTTTCATGTTAAAAGCAGGCCCAGAAGCAAAAACAGGTTCACAAATTTCCCAAAAATAGACTTTGGATATAAATGCAAGGAGCTCCACACCTCCATGGACCACACTCTCATTACGCTGTAATATCTTCTCTCCTGATAGTCCAAACAGAGAAAGATTAAATAGGTCAATGGATAGCTACGTGTGAGTGAAGGGAGATTCTCTCTGCCTATTGTTTTGTTACCTGTTTCTCCACTTAAAATGCACATAACTTTCCTTAGTAAATATTTTCCAACCATGATGTAAGTGACTATGCTATTATACAATTGTACCATCATTTCTTAATAAATTTCCTGTAGTTTAACATTTTTTTGTTTTTTTATAACTGTGCATATTTAATGTCTACATTTTTATATACTTGGGGATAAACATACACCCATGGGACCATCACCACCATCAAGACCATAAATATATCCATCACCTCCTAAAGTTTCCTCCTGCCACCTTTATTATTAATGTGTGTGCATATGCATATGTGTGTGTGTGTGTTTGGTAAGAACAGTTAACATTATATCTACCTTCTCGGGAAATTGTAAGAATATAATAAGGTATTGTTAGCTATAGGCTCTACGTTAAAAGCAGATTTCCAGAGCTTATATATCCTGCATAACTGACACTTTGTACCCTTCAACCATCACCTCCCCATTTCCTACTTCCTGCAGCCCCTGGCAACCATTATTCCACTCTCTGCTTCTGTGGAGAGGGACTAGTTTAGAGTCCACACATAAGTGAGGTCATATAGTACATGTCTTTCCATATTCTGTTTATTACACTCGACGTGACCCTCCAGGTCTATCTATGAGGTCACAAATGGCAGGATTTCCTTCTTTTTAAAGCTGAATATTTCATTGCATGTATAGACTACAGTTTCTTTATCCATTCATCCATCCAAGGACATTTAGGCTGTTTGCTGGCTATTTAAAATAGTGCAGATATCTCTTTAGGATTCCAATTTCAATATATTTGGACATATGCGCAGTAATGGAATTGTTGTGTCATATGCTAATCCTATGTTTAGTTTTTTGTGAAACTTTCATGCTATTTTCCAAAGGGCTTTGCCACATTACATTCCTAGTACCCATGTACAAGTGTTCCCCTTTTCTCCACATCCTTGCCAACATGTATCTTATGTTTATTGTTTACTAATAACCACCCTGATACATAAAGTGAGACTTCATTGTGTTGTGATTTGCATTTCCCCGATGCTTAATTATGTTGAACATCTTTTCATATCCCTATTGGCCATTTGTATATCTTCTTCGGAGAAATACCTAATAAGGATTTTTGCCCAGTTTTCATTTGGGTTATTCAGGTTTTTTGCTATACAATTGCATGATTTCCATGCTGCTATAAAGACACATGCACACGTATGTTCATTGCAGCACTATTCACAATAGCAAAGACTTGGAATCAACCCAAATGTCCATCAGTGACAGACTAGATTAAGAAAATGTGGCACATATACACCATGGAATACTATGCAGCCATAAAAAAAAGGATGAGTTTGTGTCCTTTGTAGGGACATGGATGCAGCTGGAAACCATCATTCTCAGCAAACTATCACAAGAACAGAAAACCAAACACCGCATGTTCTCACTCATAGGTGGAAACTGAACAATGAGATCACTTGGACTCGGGAAGGGGAACATCACACACCAGGGCCTATTATGGGGAGGCAGGGGGAGGGATTGCATTGGGAGTTATACCTGATGTAAATGACGACTTGATGGGTGCTGACGAGTTGATGTGTGCAGCACACCAACATGGCACAAGTATACATATGTAACAAACCTGCACATTATGCACATGTACCCTAGAACTTAAAGTATAATTTAAAAATTGCATGATTTTTTACTTTGAATATTATTTGAATAGTAAAAACCCCTTATCAGACACACAGTTTGCAAATATTTTCTCCCAATCTGCCAGTTGCCTTTTTGTTTTGTTGACTGTTTGCTTTGCAGGAACTTTTTAGTTTGATGAATTCCCACTTGTTTATTGTTGCTTTTGTTGCCTGTGATTTTTTTGTTTGTTTGTTTTTTGTTTTTGTTTTCAGTCAGAGTCTCACTCTGTCCCCCAGGCTGCAGTGCAGTGGCACAATCCTGGCTCACTGCAACCTCCGCCTCCCAGGTTCAAGTGATTCTCCAGCCTCAGCCTCCCCAGTAGCTGGGAATACAGGCATGTGCCACCATGCCAGCTAATTTTTGTATTTTTAGTAGAGACAGAGTTTTGCCATGTTGGCCAGGCTGGTCTCGACCTCCTGAGCTCAGGCAATCTGCCCACCTCGGCCTCCCGAAGTGCTAGGATTACAGGAGTGAGCCGCTGTGCCCAGCCACATTGCCTGTGATTTCTAAGACCTTTACTTTGCCTTTTTCTCATTTAAGTACAATGGTCATTTTTTAAAAAAGATACTCATAATTGGGTACAACCAGGACAAGTAACTGCTTAATTCTACTGCTTCTTAAACAGGTTAATATTCTAAAAGTTACAGTCGCTTTTGTTTCATTGTTTTGTTTTAGTCTTTTATAATTTAATAACAAATTATTCTGCAAGTCCAGGGTTTTATTTGCTTGTTGGCTTTTTTGTCTGTGTCTGTTTTTGCTTTGGGTTAATAAATCTCCGTTTCAGTGTTCTCACCTGAGAAACTCATGCAGTCCCGGCCTACCTTCACACACCGTCCCCTTCTCTCATTCTCCAGCTCCATCCCCAATCCTGTGGAATTTTATTTGTGTTAAGGATATACACCTCCTGACTCATAGCCAAGCCTCACAGTAAAGCTGCTAAGAGGTTGTCAGGGGCACTCATCTCCTAGCACAAGCTAAGAGTGATCTCATTGTCCTCAACCATCTCTCCATCCTGGAGAAATCCACCACTTCCAAAAAGCCAATTCCACTGGAGGAAGTCATGCTCACTCCAAGAACTTCTGTTTTATTCTATTGTTGATGATGTTATCTTTTCGCTGTATGTCTTTTGTTCGTTTTGTGAAGGCATAGCCTTGCTCTGTTGCCCAGGCTGATGTGCAGTGGTGCAATCTCGACTCACTCCAACCTCCACCTCCCAGGTTCAAGCGATTCTCCTGCCATAGCCTCCTGAGTAGCTGGGATTACAGGCACGCACCACCACACCTGGTTAATTTTTTTTTATTTTTTGTAGAGACGGGGTTTCACCATGTTGTCCAGGCTGGTTTTGAACTCCTGACTTCAAGTGATCTGCCTGCCTCACCCTCCCAAATTGCTGGGATTACAGGCATGAGCCAATGCACCGGCCCCCTTTTCACTGTATGTCTATTTCCAGTTACTGATTCACAGAAGAAAAGCTTGGTCAACATTTTTGTAATCAGTAGCTCACCCATTTATCTTCTTTTATCCCAATCATAATTCTCATCACATTACTTGATTTTCTCACTTCTTACCAGTTTTCCAAACTCTGCCCTTTGTCCACATACCCATTGACACCTTTTAAAAATCAACATCTAGGCTGGTCATGGTAGCTCACACCTGTAATCCCAACGCTCTGAGAGGCTGAGGCAGGAGGATCACTTAAGCCTAGGAGACCAGCCTGGGCAACACGGTGAGACCCTGTCTCTGCAAAAAATAAAAGTAAAAAATAGAACAGTTAGCGGGAAATGATGGTGGTCCCAGCTACATGGGCAGCTGAGGGGGAGGATCACTTGAGCCTAGGAATCTGAGACTTCAGTGAGCCATCATCCCGTGCCACTGTACTACAGTCTAGGCAAAAGGGGAGACTTTGTCTCAAAAAAAAAAAATTAACATCTAGAATTGTTGAACTACTTATGTATTATCAATTTTTTGATATAAGCATCTGTTTTTCATCTTTGAATGAGGCTATGTCTAGCCTGTCCTGGCATTTACCCTCAAAGGATTATAAGTAGCTTCTCTTTCTCCATCCTATTCCTTTAGTTTATGTTAGAATTCTCTGTCTTTGTCTGGAGGTTGGATGATGTCAGCTTACTTAAAGTTTTCTGATCCATGACCTAGCAGTATGAAGAGGACAGGAAGACAACTGACGCTAAGGACAGTCCCAGCAGATAAGTTTTGTCTCTACACAGCTTCTTCTCTGTGTTTACTGAAAATAATATACAGCAAGGAGGTTTTCTATACCTAGCGTCTCTTCAGCCAAGCGTCCATCTTGGGTACACTCTGCAACTTGACTGGTAACTCCCACACCCTACCCACAATTCAATGCTTTACCAATACTGCAGCTCCTTGTGACTTTCCCATTTTCCATGAAAGGCAATTATGAGCTAGGCTTTTTGACTGCTTTCACACCAGTTCCAACCACCGGAGAACCAACAGACTTGTTGTTTGAGGCAATGAATGGCAGCCCTTCTTAGTTTCCATCACTGATTCTGACTTTCTTCTATTTTTGCATTTCTTTGTTCATTTCAGCCAATTCTGGTGAGAGGAGAGAGGGAGCCCAGTGCTGGTGCCCACACCACCAGCCTTCCCGTAACTCTGACAGTGTGTGCTCCTTTTGATTTAGATAATCAGTGCCCTTTGGAGTAAATCTGACTTGACCATTCTGCTGACAAAGACACTCTGGTTTTTCTAACCCTTACGAAGAAGGCACTATTTTAAAAGATGATGCTACTGACACATATCATTATTAATAAGGTATATTTGAAAATTTAATTGCCCAAACATTACCTCCTCAGAGACACAGAGGTCAGGATCTCCCTGAGACAGAATGCTTATCCAAAGAAAATGAAGATTTGATTAAAATGGAACATAGAAGTTCTCTTGAAACTGTTTTCCCACTGCCTGGGGAATAGAAATTTGTCAATCTCTTCTGAAAGGTTTTGTTCAGACTCAGCCACTATCATCAGGACAGTATTTCATTCCATCTACAAGATATCCTGCACATTCCTTCTATAATATAGGGGATGACAACAAGTCCTAATATCTTCTTTATGGTGAGTTAAGAAGAAACCTGAGAAGCTGATTAAGATTTTTCATCACTAAATAAACTTAAAATAGGACCAAAGCCCCGGGTTCCCTGAGCACAGATAATGAAAAATGCATAAGTTTCGAGGCTCAAGAAGGTTCTCAACGAGACCTTTGTATTAGGCACTGGGACTTCCTGCACCGCCAGCTCTCTGCATGTGTAAGACTACAGGGTTGTCACTTTTTTTCAAACTAGTGCAACAAACAACTTATCATCGGCCAGGCGCAAACATCCATATGGACTCACATTTTGGTCTGATCCTGCTGGTGTTTGACTTCTTGCAACTGCCACCATATGTCCACTAATCTAAATGTGTCAATTTCATATTTGATCTTCATTTTATACCTCTAACTCAGTGCATCCCACACTTTTAGTAGGCATATGGATCACTTGGGATCTGTTAAAATGCAGATTCTGATTCAGTAGGGCTGGTGCAGGGCCCGAGAGTCCGCATGTTTATCAGATCCCCAGATCATGCCAATGCTGCTGGTGTACAGACCGCGTTTTGAATAGCAAGTTTTTGTTCATATGTCTTAATTTCTTATCTCACTGGTTTTCACTGTTTATTCTAACCTTATGTTTTAATTAACTTAATTTTTAAAGTGCTTCTCAATAGGTAAGATAATTTTCTTCCTCTGGCTTCAAGATTTTTTATGTTTGATTTTCTAAAGTTTGAATATGATATGCCTAGGTGTATGTTCTTGTCATTTATCTTGCTTGGTGTTCTCTGAGCTTCCTGGACCTGCTTGTTATCTCACATCAATGTGGGGAAAGTCATTATTGCTTTTTTTTTTTTTTTTTTTTTTTGGAGATGTAGTCTTGCTCTGTTATCCAGGCTGAAGTGTAGTGGCATGATCTCAGCTCAATGCAACCTCCACCTCCAGGGTTCAAGCGATTTCTGGCTAATGTTTGTATTTTTAGTGGAGACCGCATTTTACCATGTTGGCCAGGCTGGTCTTGAGCTCCTGAACTCAAGTGATTCGCTCGCCTCAGCCTCCCAAAGTGCTAGGGTTGCAGATGTGAGCCACTGCATTCGGCCTTCAAATATTACTTCTGCTTCTATGCTCATGAGACAATCTTTCTCCAGTGTCCACTGTGCATACCAGGTATAGCTCCAGGAAGGAAAACTCACGAAAATTTAGGGTTTCTCTATGACTGGACCCCCTCTGGACTGTTTAAGTTTTGAACTTGTCCACACTGAGACTCTAGCAATTCATCAATTCTAGTTTAGATTGTTCTACTATGATCCTGGTTCTCAAAGAGCTTTCTGCTCTGTTAAATTGTGATTCTCTGTATCTGCCTGTCTCTCCAACTTTGGAGGCAATGGTTTGTCCGGTGATGTCACTTCTCTGATGCATCTAAAAGAGTGGTTAATTTTGGTAGAGACGAGGTTTCACCGTGTTAGTCAGGATGGTGAATGGCGTGAACCCGGGAGGTGGAGCTTGCAGTGAGCCGAGATCACGCCACTGCACTCCAGCCTGGGCGACAGAGCGAGACTCCATCTCAAAGAAAGAAGGACTGGTTAATTTTTTAGTTTGTTCCACTTTTTACTTGTAGCTAGGATGGAATGGCAACTCCTAAGCTCCTTACATGCCAGACTGAAAACTGGAAGTCTAAACTTATTTTTTAGCCATTATTTTTAAAAGCCTCATGCTAATCTCTGCTTCAGAGCAACCTGACATGTAGAGAGTGGGACACAATAGGGTGGAACCAACTTTTGGAGCAGTGCTTCTCAAACTGTGTGCAGTAAGGAACTATTATTTCCCCAGTCTGTCACAGATGGATGTTTTCTATAATAAATGTTAGTTGGAAAAATTATAAAGGAAACATGTAAAATACAAGCACTTACTATTATTATATTCAACAAACATTCTATTGCTCTACTAAGTACTATAAAAGTTTCTAAATGCTTAGTCACAATTTTTGTGATTCTTTAAGTCTGTGTAAATTATAGCGGGATTTTTAAAGGTAGGTACATGCTAATGACCTCCAATCTAGGTTCAGTCTTGTCCCGAACTCCAGAACTATAATGATTTCCGTTATTTATGCTAGTTATTGTCTATAAAGTCACCATAATCACTGCATTAGCAAGTACTGAATCTTTGCTCCTGAGGGAAATACAGAGTTAAGTTTCTCTGAGACTCTGGTAACAACATTTTAATCTACTTATCTATACATAACTTTGTTTTATATGTGTTTGTTTTTAAAGACACTTTATTTAACATATTGTTTGTTAATTAACATCAAACTTATGCCCAATATCACTATAATGTATGCCTGAATGAAAGTTATATAACACAAATAATTTCCATAAGGCACATTTAGGGACAACATACAGCACTGATCACATTTAGGGACAACATACAGCACTTACAGTCCATTTGGAGGCCCTTCAGACATCAAAATCTGGAAACAAAAAGCACAAGCATGGAAAATACATGGTGCTAAACAAGCCTCAAATAAGACAACTGTTTACAGTATGAGAGTTGAATCAAGGAGACAGAGTGTTGCCTTGCACAATCTCAGCTGGGAACTAGGCATTATGTACTAATCTGTTCAAATTATCTACTCTTCTGAACACGTCCACGAATGACTGTGAGCATACTGAAAGTATTAACTTGGGAGTTACAAATGAATTTTATTGAATAGTCAAATTCAGAAATATAAAATCTATAAATAATTAGGATTGACTGTGTGTATGTGCATGTACATATACACAATATCTCCCTTTGGAAGTTTAAAAGGACTCTCAACTTTACCATATGCAAGACAGAACACTGACTGTCCCACCAAAACTTTGTCCTATGGATTTTCCCATCTCAGTACATGATAATTTTTACTGTTGCCAGGACCAAAACACCTTAAGAGTTTCTTCTTCTCTCACCCTGAGTATATCCAAAGTCTGATCATTGCCCACATGCCCATCTGTTCCAAGCACAATGACCCCTTTGCCTCTTTTACTGCCATAGCCTCCCAAATGGTCTATCCTCAATTAAGCAGACAGAATTTTCTTTAGACAATTATTTCATGTTATGTTTCCAAAACATATTTTTTGGAAATGGTAACATTTCTGAAATCAGTACGAGAATTACAAACAACAATGAAGAAAGTTTTAGGCCATAGTTTAAATGACAATTTATTTTCCAGGAGTACATAAAATAATGTCAGGCCTTACATTTTAAGGTATCTTAGATGCAATGAAATACAGTAGGATAAATTATATTGCTTCACTGTCAAAAGCTCCCAGTGGCTTCCCACCTCATTCAGAGTAAAGTTTTTATTGAGGCCTGCAAGGCCCTGTCTGATCCCCCATCTCCCACTTCTCCCATCTCATCCCTAACCACTCCCCAACTTGGCCACTTGACTCCACCCACTCTGGTCTTTTTGTTCCTGCTTCAAGGCCTTAATCCTTGCTCTTTCTGCCATTTGTATGTCTCCTCGCTGTTCGCTCACTTATTTATATGTCGTCAGTGCTGGCTTCTCAATGAGGTCTTCTCTAACCCCATCCCCTCTGAAATTACCACACCCCCTGACATTCTTCTCCACTGTTTTTCAACTTAGAACTTCATACTAACTGGTACAGCATACGCGTTTACTGCTTCCCCTCCAACCACAATGCAAGCTTTTAAATCTGAGCTGTGACTTTTAGAGGATTGAGAAAAGGTAAACTTCAGTGAGTTAAAACTATATTATCAATTAAGTTTGAAAGCTGGGTGCCTTCTTCTCCAGGCTCCTGGGAGCTTATTATTTAGAAAATTGAGTAAAAGTTGTATGTGGAATAAAGAACCGTCCCCAAACCTGAAAATAGGCAGTGTGCTCTTGGAGAGTCCATTCTGACAGTGTTCACTTTACCACACCAGGGTTTTTTTGTTACAAAAACCATTAACCTTAATTACTCACAGTCTTCTCCTCTCACTGCTTAATATAATGACTCCATTGGTCTGCTTGTTCACACTCATGAACTTGGTATTGAACGCCTTGAACAATGGAACTCCAGGCTTTCTTTCTGTTTCTCCATTCAGTAGCCTTCCTTAAAATCACAGGTCTCGCAAACCGGCTCATCCACGACTCTCTGCTTTTCCCTCCCTCTATACTTTTATTAGCGAGGGCACACTGACCCATAAGGTCCTTGCCTGTCTTCCCCACTCATGCCAAGCCCATCCACACCCCATCTCTGCAAACATCTCCCAGATGATTCTTGCTTGAAGTTAGAGCCACTGTGCATCTGAGTTTGGAGCAAAATTGTTGCTTGAGCAATTCATTGACTATCATGCATAGTGACATTGATTTTATTGTTGTCTTGAATTATTCAAGGACTTTACTGTTACTTAACTTACCGTCTTTTTTTGAATACCCTTGGCACTTAGACAGCCCTTAAATATAGAAGGTTCTCACCAAATATGAAATGAGATGAAGATCATAACTTTTAGAAGCTAAGTCAATTGATTAGCACACTAAGCAACATTAGCATTACGTAAGTTTTGTCTTGTCTGATTTTCTACTATTTATTTTGTCTGGTATCTCCAAACTGTTAACAAGAAAGGGTTAGACCTTCTCAAAAATCTATTAGAATAGTTACTCTGAGATCATGTTTGTTCTCAAAATCATACAGTAACTATCACCTCTTTGCCAGTTTGACATAATGTAGGAAAACAGAGAAACATCTACAACATCCAAAAGGCTTAATGGCTTTTCTGTGGGGGCTAGCTGGCATAAACTATTGATTTCAGAAGTCAACTGCCAAAGAAATTAAAGCAAATGGCCCCTGAAGTACAGAGGTTATACTTTTACATATGCTGTTTAGAGTGTATAAAAAAAAGAGTTATTCTTATAAATCATTTTGAGTTAACTAAGTATGCCTTGTCAGACTAATGGCATTTTCTTATTATTGGACTTCCAAACTGTTAACTCAGGGAAATTCCATCAGTATAATAATAATAAAAAAAAGATTTTTGAAAAAGACATTGACATGTTCCTTTATGGTATCTTTGTGGAAAAAAATAGAAACGTATGCAATACACTCAAGTTTTATCGTATGCATAATTAACTTACTCAAACACAACACTAGGCAAAAGAGAAAAAAATAAATTTAATAGTGACAGATGGAGAGGAAGAGCAATTAGCAGAACGTGCACAGTACCCAGCCTCAAGGTCTCATCTTTCATTATATATTTGACATACTTATTACTATATAGGATTTAACATACAAATTCCTGTATATAATTCTTTCACATTATTTAATAATATTCAAGAACAATTTTGACTACACATGCATTTTCCCCTGACGTTATACAAGAAGAAACTGTCCTGAAGTTAACAGATGTTTGAATATTTCTATTAGAAGGCAATTCTCTCTGCATCTCTGGCACTTCTGCAGGCTGTGGTTATTTTGAGCAAAGACATTTACAGCCAACTGGACAATGACTGTATAAGGAGATACTCCAGGAGAGTGAAACTTCCCTTCTTTCCCTGGAGTAGATCTGTTTATATTCCAGAGAAATAAAGATATAGTCTGGAAGGGATGATGGACATATTTGCTAGGAGTTCCTTATAAAATGAGGAGTTTCCTAAACTGAGTGTCCCTCAGGTGGGATACAGATATACTTTGTATAGCATCCTACCCTGGCCCACTCCAAAGCACCCTCATGAGATGAGGGAGGCAAGAAGAACTGCTGTGAACAAAAATTTCCTGCTGCTTGCTGTACCAAGGATAATACACCACTTATATCCACTAGGGCTGACTATTTCCTTACCAATAGAATCTACAGAAATGTGGCACACAAACCTACCAACTGCCTGCTGCTTAGGGACTACTTCGTCACTTGGCAATTTGTAGTTAAACCAGATACAAAATAATTTATTAGCATTTCACAGTTAACCAAAATGTTAGTCTTAATTACTCTGCAGTTGCGCAATAACATTTTGGCAAACACTTCAATTATTACAAAGAAGTAATATTGAAGAGTTTGAGAGTGGCAAGAACTGAAAAGGAGAATTAACATTATGGATAAAAAATTTTAAAAAGACTCTATAGGATAGGATAATGGTGCAAAATAAAATGGACATTCATAGAAATAAATATAAAGTCCCGAACTTCAGTTTTAAACAGTTTCCCAGAGCAGAAGAGGAGTTCAAATTAGCAAGTCACATGGGGGAAATAAGAGAAAAGTAAAAACACATAGGGAACTTACATTTCCAAACATAAGAGAGTAAAACTATTAAGAATTTCCCTCCTGCTAAAACAACTGAAACATTGCCCAAAACATAGAAAATGCCTATTTTCAGACATTGGACAACAGGCAGTGGAGGACAGTGATCCTAACAAAACAGAAAAATAGTTCCTGCCTAGGGGGTAATACTGAATGTGGCCAAGTAAATTTAAAAATAACAGAGTCTAACAATCTTACAGAGTTTATATTCCAGACCAATAAAGATAGAAGTTGGCGTTTGGAAAAACAGAGGCAGAAGAGTGGGTAACACAGAGAAAAGATTTCAGAAATCTGCATAGGGGTCTCCTTGAGCCTTTGGTCGAAGATCATTCAATGCGTGTATAAGGTAAAACCCAACAAGCATAGGCCAGAATAGCTTTCAAGGGAAGAACTACTGAAGCTGTATGTCTACCAATTTCCAGAGGTCACCTAGAACTGACAATCTCTTGTGCTTCCTCTAATAGATGTGGAGACATCCTGTCTAACCGATGGGCTATTCAGTAGGGACCCTAGAAAGACCAAACCTTTAAAAAAAAAAAACTAAATTATCACTAGAATAATGGCCACTCTAGACTTACTCCAAAAAAACACGTTAAAACAACTCTCAAAAGGCTCAGACTAATGCAGATGCAATTTAACTGACTGCAACAAAATAAAAGGTCAATATTCTTTAAAGATGCACAACAAAGTCTAACATTTAACAGTGTAAAATATACAGCAGCCAATCAAAAACTACCATATATACAGAAAACAGAAAATGTGTTTCGCCATCAATAGAAACAAACCCAGAAATAACAAGATAAGGCAGAAGTGGACATTAAAACAGTAATTATAAATGCATTCTATATATTCAAAATATATAAGAAAACATGAATATAATAAGGTGGGAAATGAAGAAAATTTCCAAATCAAATTTATGCTAATAAAAAATACAAGATTTAAAATGAAAATACATGAAGGATTAACAACCAATTAAACATTGTATAAAAAGATCCAAGAACTTAAAGACATAGCAATAGACACCATATCTATGGAAGCACAATCAAGGAAATAACTTAAAAAATAAAGCCTCAGGGACTGTGGAACAAAATCAAGTGATTTCATGTATGTAGAATCACAGTCCTAGAAAAGAGGAGAGAAGAAAATATTTAAGTAATGGCCAAAATTTTTTGAAATTACATGAAAATTGTAAAAAAAGAAAAAAATAAGTATACCAATAAAAGAATCACAGACCTGCAGACAAACTGGAGCAATGTTTTTTTTTTTTTTTTTTTTTTTGAGACGGAGTCTCGCTCTGTTGCCCAGGCTGGAGTGCAGTGGCCGGATCTCAGCTCACGGCAAGCTCTGTCTCCCGGGTTTATGCCATTCTCCTGCCTCAGCCTCCCGAGTAGCTGGGACTACAGGCGCCCGCCACCTCGCCCGGCTAGTTTTTTGTATTTTTTAGTAGAGACGGGGTTTCACCGTGTTAGCCAGGATGGTCTCGATCTCCTGACCTCATGATCCGCCCGTCTCGGCCTCCCAAAGTGCTGGGATTACAGGCTTGAGCCAAAGAGCCCGGCCTAATGTTATTTTTAAGTGTTGTTTTTTTCACCTCCTTATTCTCAGATTATTAATATATTAAGGAAGAAATGAGACAAATTTGTGTAGGCTTTTTCAAAAGTCCAATAGTCTCTGAACTGATTTTAGTTTCTCAGAATAAATGTTTTTCACAAATAAAAAAAAACCTTCGAGATCTAAGGCTTGATAGAGTTCTTGACATGACATCAGAAGCATAATCCATAGAAGAAAAAAATTAATAAAATGGGCTTCATCCAAATTAACTTTTACCATGAGAAAATCCTTGTTAAGATGATGAAGAGACCAGCTACAGACAGAGAAAATATTTGCAAACTACAACTCAATTCAGAGAACCCATATGTAGAATATATTTTTGAAATTCTAAAAACTCAACAGGAAAAAAAGAAATCAGTCCAATTAGAAACTGGGACACAGATATCAACATTTCACTAAGAGAATATACAGGTGGAAAATAAAAACATGAAATGATATTCAGAATCATTCGTCATTAGAGAAATGCAAATTAAGACCACATGGAGAGTATGCAAAGAATACATATATTCTCACACCTTCCTGTGTGAATGTAAAATGATGTAGCCACTCTGGAAAACAACTTGACAGTTTCTTTAAAACAACTAAACATACACTTACCATGTAATCAAGAAAATTTACATTTACGCAAAAACCTGTACACAAATTTCATAGCAACTTTATGTATGTTAAATAGTAGCCCCAAACTGGAAATACCCAAAATTATTCTTCAATAGATTATTTGTTGAGTAAACTAATTGAAATTGTTAAAATGGTAAATTTTATATTATGTGCTTTTACTAGAACTTTTAAAATGAAGGGGAAATAAACACCTTTTCAGACTAACAAAATCTGAAAATATTGATCAGCAGCATACCTTCACTACAAGAAATATTTTGGAAAGTTAAGGCAGATGGAAAATATTACTAGTTGGATACTGGATATACACAAAATAATAGAGAATGCTGGGGAAAGTAAATATATGTATTATGTATAAAATAAAAAAGACATTTTATCATTTTAGTCTCTACAAAAGATATTTGATTGTTTCAAACAAAAATAATGGCAATGTGTTTTGAGGTTTATAGCACATGCAGAAGTAAAATGTGCTATAAATGTGAAAATAGCTTAAAGGACAGGAGGAAAGAATTGGGTGTGTTCTGCTGTACATTTCTTACACCATATGTGAAGTGGAATAGCATTGCTTGAAAGTTAAACCCTACCTTTCAAGTGCCAAAAAATAAAGCAAGGTACAGATAATAAATGAGTCATTTAAAAAAAAAAAAAAAAAAAAAAAAAAAAAAAAAAAAAAAAAA
>NW_016803481.1:5246175-5303012 GCF_001698545.2 Rhinopithecus bieti | reverse complement strand
AAAAAAAAAAAAACTAAATCCAAAAGGAGGGGAAGGAAGGAAAAGCAGATGGGAGGAACAGAAAAGAAATAGCAAGATGGTAGGTTTAAATTAGACCATGTTGATAATTACATTAAACATGCCTTATTTCAGATTATGTCTTCCCAGAAACAGATGCCAAATTGGAATTAGGATGAGCAAGATTTATTGGGGGAAATGTGCGTGAAGGAGCAAGGGAAGACAATTGGATAGGCGGGAGAGCCTTTTGATTACAACATAGGCCTGCCATCTGTCAAAGAAGAGAAAGAAGAAATGAGAATTTCGTAGGAAGAGCCTCAGACTACCACATACTTCTGAGACTACCACAGCCAGGCTAATGGAGGCTTACTGAGGAAAGGTTGCCCATTAGAAGCAGAAATTTTCCCAACTCTCATAACCCCTTCATGCTGGGAACAGCGTGAGCCCCACGTTGCATCTGAAGGTATAGCTGGAAGTGACTGACTACCTATGCTCCCTACAGAAGATTTGCTTGAAGAGAGATTGAGCAGCAAATCTCCATGGCCACCATAGCCCAGCTTTGCTCTGCACAGATCCACACCTCCACACATCCCATGGTTCCACTGACCTCCTTTCCTTTGGGTAAACTTAGTGAGATAAACTACAGTCCCTGTTGTTGTAGTTGGTCTCAGGGCCACAATTAATACCCATCATCTCCTCCATTCACTCTAAATTTCCCTTCTCTCAGCTAATACCTATGCAGGTCATTTCTAAGGATCTGAGTCCCTGGTAATCTTACCATCCTCAAGGGTTGCTGCACATGTTCATTCACAGTTATGATTCGGCAAGGAAGCACTAGGAGGCATCCAGGCAGATCGCCTGGGTGCCACAGCTATTTCTTCCTACCTCCATTGTATAAAAGCAGACCTGCCTCTTCCTACTGTCAGAATCAATCACCCCTTCCAAGATTATTGCTCTTCTTTTTACCTAGCCCTTACATAAAGGAGTGCAATATGCCCTGGCAGCATATATAGTAGTTCAATAAGATCTTATTGCATGCTCTAGCAAGAGTGTGGCTTGTTTGGGGTGTCAAGGTCTCCAATCTCGCAGGACTCACAGTTGCAGGGGTGGGAAGCAGACACTTTTCCAACGGGACATTATATTTCATTCAATGTTTCTCTAAACTTAAAACTGTTCAAAAAATAAAGTCTATTAATTTTAAAGCTGGAGGGGAGAAGTTGGTTCATGTCTCTACTCAAAATTTTAGTCACTCCCTATGTTATTCAGAATCTCAACCAAAGATTTCTATAAGGCCTACAAGACCTCCTTTCCATTATCCCTATGACTTAATCTGCTACTAATTTATCTCTCACTATGGTGTTCCAAGCAGACTTCTAGACTAGGACCTTTGCACTGCCTAGAATGCACTTCACTTAGATATTCCCACGGTGAATTCCTTCATCTTCTTCAAATCACTGCTCTAAATAATACATATAACATATAACCTATACAAAACAAATAAAAAGTTCTTGTAATCTGTCAAATACCTCAATTGGAAGAAAATGGGCTCAGAATTTGAATAAGCTCTTCCCAAATAGGATACCCAAATGGCTCCTATAAAAGAAGCCATGATCAACTCATTAGCTGATCCAAATCCAAATTAGGGACACAATGAAAACCCACTAAATAGCCACTCGATTGGCCAAAATTGCAGTATCTGATAGTTTTAAGTTTTAGTAATAGAGTAATTGGAACTCTCTTGTGGGAGTGAATACTGGTACAAATACTTTGGAAATAATTTGGCACTATCTAGAAAATTTAAAACTATGCATGCCCTGTCATGTAACAGTTTACACTGAAATATACACTCTGGAGAAACTCTAGTATATAGCCAGGAGATAGATACAGTTTTATTCACAGCAGCATTATTCAAAACAGCTCTAAAACTGGAAATAATCCAAGGATATCAAGATAGAATCAGTATAGAAATTAAATATTAATATTATACCATACATCCATAAAAATACATAAACTATAAATACACCCATCAACATAAATGAATCTTACAAATATCCCATTGAATGAAAGTAGCAATCACAAAAGAAAAACATTTTATGATTTATTTGTGTACATTTCAAAGACAAAATGAAACTAAACTTTTTAGTGGGCAAACTATTGAAAAGATAAAATCTATAGCGATAAGCAGGGACTTATGGTCAATTTCATTGGTTGATGTTGCATCAGGAGGGGGAGATTCTGTTCTGACTGTGGAGAGAGAGCAACAATAGCAGATTTCTACTTGGTCTGAGTGGTTCACGATGCTTGCTTTGTAATTATTTTTTAAACTGTACATGTGTTTTATCCACTCTTCTGTATGTGTAAAATATTTCACAAGAAGTAAAACAAACTAATTTCAAAAGGGCAAATTGATAATGGACCTAAATCCACAGCCAGCAATGTGAATGGAAGATGCAGTCACAGAATTAAGAAAACACCTTGTTATTTTTTTCTTCACATTTCACACAGCTTTGGCTTACATTAAGTGCTAATTATCTACTGTTTGTGTTGCCGCCTATGCATTTTAATAGCTGTTCACTGATCTGGTCTGACCTTCTGCTTAGCAATTTTGAAAAGTCAGCAGGAGTCATTAAATTGCATCAAGACACAATGCATTATGTAATATTGTAAAAACTAAGATAAAATAATGCTATAGCTTGCAAAGCAGCAAAATGTAAATTAGACCCCTTGGATGTAAGACATCCCTTTAATTGGAACAGAAATGTCACACAATTGAAGTGCAATGGTCTTGGGAGATAAAAGACTAAGAACATCTTGCTTTTTCCTGTTCCCAGGATTCTGAGCTAAAATTCCTTTAATCTTTTTTTTTAACTTTTGAATTTCAATTCTGAGCAGACTTAGTACACAATTTGGCAAATTGGTGTTAGAGAGACTATTGCCAAGGTTATTTCCTAAGCATGTAGGGTAGAATTGTTTGAGGAATAAACTAAGGTCAAGCCAGGATTTGAAAGCAAATCTCTCTATTTTCAGAAACTTTATTGTCAACTGTCATGTCAGATGACCTACCTAAAAGTGCTTTGTGTGGAACAAGCCTTTAGAAGCAGCTATTCTAACTCCTTCAGATGTTATATCCAAGTTTCATAAATCCGATTTTGTGTGTGATTGAAACTATAGACGTTGTATGAAATCTGCCATCCCTAATCAAATCAAAAATAAAATAGAAATAGCATCAACAATATAATCAAATTTCTGTTGAAATATTTCTGTAGGTACAAGTCAAGAAACAAAATGTAGTGTGATGTCATAGAAAGCCTCCTGGATCCGAGTTCAAAGACTTTATAAATTATGTAACCATCATCAAGTCATGTAATCTCTATATATAATTTTTTCTAATCTGAAAAATGTGATAACACCTGATAACCTGTGAAGCCAAACTCATGCTGGATGAACCAAATAAGATGGGGAATATGGAAATGGTCTGTATTGTACTACTATTACACAAGTCAAATAAAGAAGATGTTCAAAATTTCTGCTCACTAAAGTTATCAGATATTGTATTTATCTAATGGCAACTCTCTTCCCAATTACATAAGATAGCTCGTTTCACCAGGTTTAATTGTACCAGTCCATTAATTGTCATCTGTAAAATTTGTAACTACATGGAGACCCACTTTATAGAAGTGTGGCTAGGAAAGATGAATAGCGAGGCAAAATGACACTGAGCACGGGACCAAGCGTTGGATTTTTATTTTCTTCTGTGGGACCACAAGTTAGAACAGATGATTGTTCATGACTTATCTATTCCAAAACTTAACATAAAGAGTGCATAGAGGGAAGAGTCCTGCTGAGTGTCCAGCCCAGAACATATGCTTTCAAGTTTTCTATGATAATGTTGAGGGGCTGGCTCCAACCCAATTCTCACTAGGGCCTACCGCATGAATTCATTTTCAAGATGGGTCTACCAGCATTTGCAGTTGCAGACTATGGAAACAAAACAAAGTTCTTCCTTGTGTAAAGTGAACTGGATCATATGGGGTCTGAATCTGTGACCTTGGCCTCATTTGCTGTGTTCTAACTAGGTGAGGGAAGAGGCCCAGATGGTGACAAGATGTAGAGTACTCTGGAGAAGTCACTCTGTACTTAACATAGATCAGCGATGACTTCTGTAAACTGAATCTTTTGATGGCATGTGCCGTTTCACCCCTAGGTACTTAGTGCATGGTTCTACGGAAGTAATAAGAGGGAGACAGATGGTCAAGCTGGAGGGAAGGAAAAAGAGAACAAACATAAAGGGAAGAAAAAAAATGCTTAAAGGAAAAGGTTGGGATTCTGGCCAATGCCCAGAAATGTGAAATATAAGAGAAAGCTTATAAATCTCAATGCCTGAGAAACTTAAGCATAGACCTTAGCTGCTGCAGTACAAAGCTTACCAATCAAAATGAAATATCCCCCAATTCAACAAAGCACATTATCATCAAAACAAAATATACTATACAATTGGATTGGTAAATATTCATGAAAGGACTCCAACCATGAAATACATGAAGGTGGAAGAAAATGATACTGAACCTATGAACACTTGAGAAGAATTCCAAAGTTAGAGGAATCAAGGGCAAAACTACTGGCTGGGGATATTTCTAGCAGGGGAACAGAGCTCTTCTAACCCTTGTTACTAAGGAAACTGTAGATCCAGTCTAAAAATAGCTCCTTACTATTAGCCCCAACAGAAATGAGGTTCTGTATCAACACTGCGGTTCTTCACACTGCTGAAATAAATTTAATGCTAACCATTTATTTCTCTTTCTTTTTTGGGGAAAGCAAGAAAGAAAAAACACCACAGGAAAGAAAATGAAGGAAAAAGTTGATAGATTACAGCATAGCTCAAGAACTGCAGTGCTTCTATTTCACAGGAGTACTCCTGAAACTCCTGCAGCTATGGAAATAACGTGTGTGTTGCTCCCAGTGTTAAACTAGGTAGGTGGTCAGTTCTGATACTTTGGGGTTGGCATCTAATGCCTGCTTTCTATGGGTCTATGAAGAAAGGATTGATACAGTAATCTAGTATCTTTTCTTTTATTGAAAAGCCTAATTTCCTTGCAAGGGTTCTTTCACCCAAAACATTCACATATAAATTATTTTAAAAATTTGTCAGTATTCTTGCTGCATTACTCTCTCTATTGTAAACTCCTTCTCCCACACATCAGCATTTTTGCCCTATTTCCCTGACTATCTGTTTCTGTTCTCTTTTGAACTTGTTTTTACCAAATAAATGAGTAATTTGAGAACATCAGTTTATTTCAATAGAGGTCAATATCAGTGTGGGAAAAAAATGACTGTAATACAACCTTCCATTCCAGCCAGTAGTTTCATCAAAATTACTGCATTTAGAACCTCCAGGTCTAATTTTGGTAAATGTATGGATAAGGGGAAGCTGATTTCAGTATCTTCCCCCTCTCTTCCTGTGGAGCTCTCCTACAAAGGAGTTTCTATGACAATGCCTTGAAACCACAGGACCAGCTCACCTGAGCATATATAGGGTGCCATGCCCTGTGTTCTTCCTTTCCTCTCTGAGATAAAAATTGGACTATTTCCCCCAAATTAACCTATAAATTTAATGCAAGCAAGGCCCACAAGAATTGATGAACAGAATATAAAATTTAGCTGGAGGAGTGAATATGCAAGAATAGCCAACAAAATTTTAAAGGAAGGCTAAGGACACACAAGCAAATCAAAGGGACACAGAAGAGAAGTCATATGTAACTGTATATTTACATACATATATGTATACAAATTTAAAATGTGATAAGGTGACTTTTAAAGCAGTGAAAAAAGTTATTGAACAACAGGCTATTCATCTATCAAAATAAGAGTTAGATTCCCACACTTTAGACAAAATTAAACTCAAATGATTGAATAATCAAGTTCTAAAATAAAATTTGAAAATAATATAATAAAATATAGGAGACTAACTTTATAAACTTCAGGTGGGGTGGTAAAGAAGAAACCTAGCAAACCTTAAATCCAGAATTTTCAAAAGAAAATATGACCAGCTGTGTGAATTTAAAAATCATCAATATAGTAAAAGATACTTAAAATGAATAATAAGCTACAGCCTGAGATAAAATAGTAAAGAGCTATAACAAATAATATACTAATGTCCATTATATAAATCCTAAAAACTAATAAGAGAAAATTAAATAACTTAGTAGAAAAAATAGCCAAAGGACATGAACCAACAATTTATAGAAGTAGAAATTCAATAGTTGATAAACATATGAAAAGATATTCAGTTTCACTAGAGTCCAGAAAAATGAAAGCTAAAATAAAGATTTCATGTTTTAGCTATTATAATGACAAAAATTAAAGATTGATATTATCTAGCACTGCTGAGATTATGGAGAAATGGAATTTCTCATATGCTCCATGTATCCTGGTTAAACACGTCTTTCTGTGTCCTCACAGGCCTCAAAATAATCACCTTACGTAATCTCAATGAGATGCAAACAAACAGAGAGACAACTAAGTGAAATTTTAAAAAACAATCCATGTCACAACTTAGAAGTCTACTGAGGAAACAGAAACCATTAAAAAGAACCAAACTGAAACCCTAGACCTTGAAAATACGACAGAACTGGAAAATTTAATTAAGAGTTGAAATATCAGACTGAATCATGCAGAAGAAAGAAGTTGCAATCTGAAAAACAAGTCATTTGTAACTGGTCAATTAGAAGAACCAAAAGAAAAGATATTTTTTAAATAATGAAGAAAGTTTAAGAAACTTATGGGACACCATTAAGCTTGTGAATATATGAATAATGAAGGTCCCAGAAGAAGAAGACAGAAGAGGTCAGAAGGTGTATTTAAAGAAATACTGGTTGTCCTTCAAAAATGAGAGCTAAAGACATTCCTAGACAAACAAAAGCCAAAGAGTTCATCATCATAAAACCTGTCTTACAGGAAATATTGAAGGGAGTCCCTCAAGTTGCAACAAAAGGATGCCAGGTAACTAGAAAAATGTAAGTATAAAGTTCACTAGTAAAGGTAAACATATAGTGAAATTCAGAATACTTTAATACTGTAATGGTGTGAAAATCACATTTAACTCTAGCATAAAACATAAAATACAAAATTATTAAAAATAACTACAGCTAAAATAATGTGTTAAGGGATATGCAATATAAAAAGAGGTAAAGTATGAACTTATTAGTATAAAATGTGGAGATAAATAAAAGTGTTAGTTTTTGGACGAGTTTAAGTTGTTTTAGCTTAAATTAGAATCATATAAGATATTTTATGTAAATCCATGGGTAGCCACAAAAAGAAAAAACTTTTAGTAGATACACAAAATATAAAGAATTCAAAGAATACCACTATAAAAATTCAATAAATCACAAAGGAAGACAGCAAGAGAGGAGTAAGGAAACAAACTACAAAATAGAACAATAAAATAACAACAGTAAGCCCTGACTGATCAATAATTACTTTAATATAAATGGACTAAATCCTCCAATTAAAAGAAATAAAGTGGCTGAATAAAATTTTTAAAAACAAACATTCAACCAAATGCTGCCTACAAGAGATTCAGATTAACCAAAAAGGGACACACACAGAATGAATGTGAAGGGAGAAAAAAGGTAACCACAAGAGAGCAAGAGTGGCTATACTCACATCAGACAAATAGACATTGACTCAAATTCTATCACAAGAGATAAAGAAGATCACTATATAATGATAAAGAAATCAATTCTTCAAGAGGATATAAGAATTATAAATATATATGCCCCCAAGTTAAAGCACCAAGATATATAAGGCAAATATTAACAGAATGAAAGGGAGAAATAGACAATGATACAATAATACCAGAGAATTTCAATATCCCTCTTTCAACAATGGACTGTCCAGATAGAATATCCATGAGGAAACAGTAGAGCGTAATAACACTCCAAATAAACCGAATGGACCAAACATTTTGTACACGTTTTCCATGTACGAAACATTCTATCCAATTGTAATGTAATATACTTTATTCTGAAGCACAGGTAGAACACTCTCCAACAGTGAGCATATGTTAGGCCATGAAATAATTCTTAACAAATTTAGAAAACTTGAAATCATCTCAACCTTTCTAGGCATAGTAGTATAACAGTAGAAATCAATAACAGGAGGGATTTTGGAAAACTCACAAATACATGGAAATTAAACATCAAACTCCTGAGCAACCAATGTGTCAAAGAAGAAATCAAAAGACAAATCAAAATATACATTGACACAAATGAAAAACTGAAACACAACAAAGCAAAACATGAGATGCTGCAAGACCTGTGATAAGAGGGAAATGTATAGTCATAAATGACTAAGAAAACAAAGAGAACTCTTAAATGAGCAATGTAACTTCACACCTCAAGGAATTAAAAAAGCAAATTAAGCATAAAGGCAACAGAGAAAAGGAACCAATGAGGACTAGAAGAGAAATAAATTAAGTAGAGACTAGGAAAGCAACTGAAATGACAAACAAAACTAAGAATTGGTCTTGTGAAAAAACATATACTTGACAAGCATTTAGCTAGACTAACCAAGAGAAAAAAGAGAGCTGAAGAAAAATTATAAATGAAAATGGAGACAATGTAACTGATACCTCGGACATCATAAAAGACTACTATGAAAAATTACATGCCAATAAATTGGATAACTGAGAAGTGGATAAATTCTGAGAAACATACCATCTATTAAGACTGAATCTGCCGGGCGCGGTGGCTCAAGCCTGTAATCCCAGCACTTTGGGAGGCCGAGACGGGCGGATCACGAGGTCAGGAGATCGAGACCATCCTGGCTAATACGGTGAAACCCCGTCTCTACTAAAAAAAAATACAAAAACTAGCCGGGCGAAGTGGCGGGCGCCTGTAGTCCCAGCTACTCGGGAGGCTGAGGTAGGAGAATGGCGTAAACTCGGGAGGCGGAGCTTGCAGTGAGCTGAGATCTGGCCACTGCACTCCAGTCCGGGCGACAGAGCGAGACTCCGCCTCAAAAAAAAAAAAAAAAAAAAAAAAAAAAACTGAATCATGAAGAAATAGAAAATCTGAAGAGAACAATGACAATTAATGAGATTGAGTAAGTATAGTAGTCTCCTCCTCCCCTTTATCTATGGTTTTGCTTTCTGCATTTTCAGTTATCTTGTTCAACTGAGGTACAAAAATAGTAAATGGGAAATTTAAGAAATAAACAATTCATAAGTTTTAAATTGCATGATGTTCTGAGTAGCATAACCATCTTATGCTTGTGCTTGTGTTCAGGTAACCCTTATTGGACTTAATGATGACTCTAAAGGGCAAGAGTAGTAGTGCTGGCAATTCAAATATGCCAAATAGAAGCTGTAAAATGCTTCCTTTAAGTGAAAAAGTGAAAGTTATCAACTTTCATAAGAAAATAAAAATTATATGCTGAGGTTGTTATGATCTACAGTAAGAATGAATCTTCTATCCATGAAATTGTGAAGAAGAAAAAAGAATTTTATGCTAGTTTTGCTGTCATTCCTCAAATTACAAAATTTACATTACCATGTATGATAAGTACTTACTTAAGATAGAAAAGGCATTAAATTTGTGGATGGAAGGCATGAAAAGAAACATGTTCTAGTTGATGGCAATCAGGTTCAGTACTGTTTGTGGTTTCAGGCATCCACTAGCGGTGCTGAAATACATCCTCCATGCATAACAAAAGACTACTGTAATCAAAACTCTCCCAACAAAGAAAAGTACAGAACCAGGTGGCTTCCTTGGTGAATTCTACTAAGCATTAAAGAGTGAATTGACACCAATCATCCTCAAACTCCTTCAGAAACTTTAAGAGGAGGGAACATTTTCAAACTCATTTTATTAGGCTAGCATTACCCAGATACTAAAGCAAGGTAAGGATGCCTCAAGAAGCAAAATACAGGCCAAAATCCCTCGTGAAATTAAATGTAAAATTTCTCAACAAAATTTTAGCAAATTAAATTTAACAGCACATTAAAAGAATCATACACCCTGATCAAGTGGGATTTATACCTAGGATGCAAGAAATATACACAAATCAATAACCTAAAAAATGGGAGAAAATATTTGCACCTGATATATTATCAGAATCACCTTTATTGTTTATATTTCTACCAACAATCTCTTCAAAGCAATCTTGGCCTTTTCTTTTTTTGTTGTTTTTTTTTTTTTTATTTTAAGTTCTGGGGTACATGTGCACAACATGCAGGTTTGTTACATAGGTGTACATATGAATCTTGGCTTTTTCTAACATGTACCTTAAAAATCTTCCAGGCTCTATTCATAACCCAGTTCCAAAGCCACTTTCATGTTTTGAAAAGTACTTGTTACAGCAGAATCTACTTCTGGTACCAAAATCTGTATTAGCCTGCTTAGACTGCCATAACAGAATATTACAGACTTGGTAGTTAAACAACAAAAGGTTATTTTTTTCACAGGTCTGGAGGCTTGAAGTCCAAGATCAAAGTGTCTCAGGGTTGGTTTCTGGCAAGACCTCTCTTCCTGGCTTGTGGACAGCCACTTTCTCACTGTATCCTCACCTGGCCTGCTCTCTGTCCTCATATATAGAGAGAAAGATCTCTGGTGTCTCTTCCTCTTCTTGTATGAACAACATTCTATAGGACTAGGACCTTAACCTTATGATCTCATTTAACCTTGATTACATCCCTAAAGGCCCTATCTCCAAATATACAGAAACATTTGAGTTAGGATTTCAACATTTAATTTAAGAGGGATGCAAATTAGTGCATAGCAGATGTTGAAGATAATCCCCATGGTAATCACACAATCTATAGAATGTGCACATAGAAATAAATGGGAAGAAAACCAACACTTTTTACTATTAAAAAAAAAACAACAAATTAACCAAATGCAAAAGCCAACGGTAATGTAGGAAATGAGGAACAAAATCACTATAAGGCATGTGGAAAATGAATGGAGAAATGGCAGCAGTTCCTCCTTACCAGTAATTATGTAAGTATAAATAGATTAATATAATAAGCAGAATGGATTTTTTTAATGATCCAGCTATACATTGTCTACAAAAAAGCCCACTTTACATCTAAAGACAAAATAGATAGAAAGCAAAAGGATGGAAAAAGATATTCCGTGCAAATCATAAACAAAAGAATGCTGGGTGGCTCTACTAACATCAGACAATATACTCTAAATCTAAAAAGCTTATAAGAGATAAAGAATGACATTACATATTAATAAAAGGTTCAATATAGCAACAAGATATAAAAACTATAAATATGTATGTACCTAACAATAAACCTTTAAAATATATGAAGCAGAAATTGACACAATTGAAAAAAGAAATAGACAATTCTCCCTTGAATAACATATAAACCAACCAGACAGAAGATAAGTATGAAAAGATAAGAAGATAAGGAAAGAGAAGACATGAACAACACAATAAACCAACTAGACCTAACAGAGGTTTACAGAACACTCCACCCAACAATGGTAGAATATGCATACTTCTCAAAAGCACATGAGACATTCTGCAGGATAGACCATATTTAAAGGCACAAAGCAGTTTCACTAGATTTTAAAAGGTAGATATCAGACAAAATATTTTTAACCATAATGGGGTAAAGTTAGAAATAAACAGCAGAAGGAAAAAATAGAAAAGGTATAAAAATGTATACATTAAACAACACACTCTTAAATAACCAGTGAGTCAAACAAAAAAGTCACAAGGGAAGTTAAAAAATACTTAGACATTAATGAAAACAAAAATACAATATACCAAAATTTATGGTATGTAGTGAAAATAGTGCTTTCAGGGAAATTTATAGCTATAAATTACTACATTAAAAAAAGAAATATCTCAAATCAATACCATAATTTTACACCTCAAGAAATTTAAAAAGAAGAGCAAACTAAACATGAAACTAGCAGAAGGAAGAAAACAATAAAGATTAGCATAAACATAAACAAAATAGAGAATAGAAAAAATAGGGAAAAAATTATTGAAATAAACATCGGTTCTTTGAAAGGGTCTATAAAATTTGTCTCAACAAAATTGGCAGGCCATTAACTAGATATACAAAGAAAAAAGAGAAAAGATATACATAATTCAAATCAGAAATGAAAGTGAAACTTTACCACAGGCCTTACAAAGATAAAAAGAAGTATACTGTGAACAATTATACAACAAAAGATTAGATAACAAAGAAAATGGATACATTTCTAAAAACATGCAAATTACCTGACTCAAGGAAATAGAAAATCCCAGCATTAGAAAGAAGGGAATATTTTCTATCATGCTAGCATTATTCTGATATAAAAGTCACATAATAACATCACAGGAAAATAGAATTACAGACCAGTATCCCTTATGAATACTGATGCATAAATCTTCATCAAAATATTAGCAAATCCTATCCAATAGCATATTAAAATAATTATTCACCATTCAAAGTGAAAATTTATCCCAATAATGCAAGGGTGGTTCACCATAAGAAATTAGTCAATGTAAATACATCAAGACTGAAAACTTCTCCCCCATTATCAGGAACAAGACAAAGACACCCACTTTCAGTGCTGCTACTTAAAATTGTACCAGAAGTTCTAGCCAGTGCTATTGGATGAGAAAACAAAATAAAAGGCACCCAATTTGGAAAGAAATAGGTAAACTATCTCTATTCACAGATGACATGATTCTATACAAGAAAATGTTAACGTGCCCAAGAAAGCTAGAACTATTAGGTTGGTGCAAAAGTAATCACAGTTTTGCAAAACCGTGATTACTTTTGCACCAACCTAATAGTAATGTAATTCAGCAAAGTTATAGGGTACAAGATCAACATATAAAAATAAGGTATGTCTATATACACAGCAAAGAAAGATCCAAAAAGAAAATTAAGACAGCAATTCCATTTAAAATAGCATGAGGAAGAAATACTACAGAGTAAATCTGACCAAAGGAGTGAAAAAGACTTGTATGCTGAAAGCTACAAAACATTGCTGAAAAAATTTAAATACCTAAATAAATGGAAAGACATTCTATGCTCATGAATAAAAAGATTTAATGTTGTTAAAATGTCAATGCTAACCAAAGTAATCTACACATATAACACAATTCTTATCAATATTTCAACAGCTTCTTAGACTGATCCTTAAGTTCATATGGAATTGCAAGGGGCCCTGAATCTCCTAAACAATCTTGAAAAGAAAAAACAAATTTGGAGGATTCACACTTCCCAAATGTAAAACTAACTACATAGCTATAGTAATCAAAACAGTATGGTACTGGCATAAAAACAGACATATAGACCAATAGAATACAATAGGCCAGAAATAAACCCTTACATATATGATTAATTGATTATTTTAACAAGGGTGGCAAGAACATTCAATGAGGATAGGACAATCTTCAAAAAACAGTGCTGGGACATCCACAGGCAAAAAAGAAAGAAATAGGATCCTTCCCCACACCAAAACAAAATAAACTCAAAATAAATGAAAGACCTAAACAATAAAATTAAAACTATAAAATCTTAGAAGAAAACATTGGGGAAAATCTTTATGACCTCAGATTTGGCAATGATTTTATTGATACGACACCAAAGGCACAGGTAAGAAAAGAAAAAATAGATACATTGAACTTCACCAAAATTAAGAAATTTTGTATATCAAAGGACACTATTAAGAAAGCAAAAAGATAGCCTACTGAAAGGGTGAAGATATTTGCATATCATGTATTGGAAAAGGGATTCATATCCAGATTATATAAAGTACTCATACAACGCAATAACAACAAAAGTCAAGCAATTCAATTCAAAATAGCCAAAGGATTTGAATGAACATTTTCTTCAAAGAAGATATACCAATAGACAGTAAGCCCATGAAAACAATGTTCAACATCATTAGTCATTAGGGAAATGCAAATAAAAACCACAATGAGTTACCACTTTATACCCATTAAGATGGCTATAATAAAAACAAAAAAAAGTAACAGGTATTTTCAAGGATGAGGAGAAATTGAAACTCATGCATTGCTAGTGGGTTTGTAAAACAGTGCAGTTACTATGTAAAATAGTATGTCAGTTTCTCAGAAGGTTAAACATAGCACTACTATATGCCCCAGTGATTCCACGCCTATGTATTATGTTGGTGCAAAAGTGATTGCAATTTTTGCTATTACTCTCAATGACAAACCACAATCAATTTTGCATCAACCTAATATTTACCTAGAAGAATTGAAAGCCAGGCCTTGATCAGATATTTGTACAACAATCCTAGTAACATAATTATTTAGAATAACCAAAAGGTAGGAGTCACCTAAATGTCCATTAACAGATACAAGGATAAACAAAACACGGTGTATACATACAATGGAATATTATCCAGCCATTAAAAAATTAAATTTTGATATACATCCTACAACATGGATGAACCTTGAAAACATAGTTAATAAGCTAGGCACAGAATAACAAGTATTTGTGTAATGTCACTTATATGAGGTACCACAGTAGTTAAATAGAGACAAAGTGGGTTACCAATGACTCGGAGCAGAGAGTTATATTGCACACTGTGTACAAAACTTTTGTTGGGACTTATGAAAAAGTCTCGGGTGCAGATCATCTTGATGGTTATACAACATTGTGAATGTATTTAATGCCACTGAATTGCACATTAATAAATGGCTAAAATGGTAAATATTATGTTAGGTACATTCTATGACAATTTTTTAAAAATGATTGAAAAGATAATAAATGGTAAGGTAATTATGATAGATGCAATCTGTTGAAAAGGATGATAAATTCTTCCAGGCACCTTTCTCTTAAAAAACAATAGTGTATTATCTTAACAAGGCATGGCTTCAAAAGAATTCTGGGGTCATTTGGGTTACAGCTCTATTTTTCAGACTGCCACAAACATAATTGGCTCAGACAATTCATCTCTATCTAATATTTACAATCCTGGTCCAAAGCATTTTCATGAAACCAAGACTCTGAGTCTTAGGCTGTTTGAGAGAGAACACTAAGAACAATAACAAGTATAGTGGTCATCATAATTAAATGTATGGGATTTAAATATATAATTATGTAATCTTAAATTTGAAAAATGGACCTTCACAGTCATAGACATTTTGCTAGTGATAAAACTGAGTCACTAACACATTTTCATGATGAATTTAAGGTCAAATGATTATTTTTATCAGAGCTATGTTTTCTGACTTCTAATTCAGAGACTCCTCTACTTTGCCAAACTAAAGCAATTTTTTTTTTTATCCAGATGCATAAATACAACAGTTCTGAAAGTTAGGTACTGTATGGTCATTTGGCAAAATAAAATACATAACATAAAAGTGCTGGCCAGGCGTGGTGGCTCACGTCTATAATCCTAGCACTTTGGGAGGCCCAGGTGGGTGGATTACCTTAGGTCAAGAGTTGGAGACCAGCCTGGCCAACATGGCAAAACCCCGTCTCTACGAAAAAATACAAAAATTAGCTGGGCATGGTGGCACATGCCTGTAATCCCAGCTACTTGGGAGGCTGAGACTGGAGAATCACTTGAACCTGGGAGGCAGAAGTTGCAGTGAGCCAAGATCACACCATTGCACTCCAGCCTGGGCAACACAGTGAGACTCCGTCTCAAAAAAAAAAAAAAAAAAAAAAAAAGTGATGAATGACTCTTAAATGAAAATTAATTAAAATTAAACTGCACTGAATTTCAAAGAACCCAGCATACCCATGAAAGTATATTGGGATCAGAGGATAAAGCGTTCATAGGCATAAGCACTATTCCAGGAATTCTTCTGACCACTTTGGTCATCTCTGACTCCTACTTCTACTTGCTCTTGGCTTTCCTGATTAATCTATCAATCATCTCCCCATTTGGGCTCTGTAGATTGATTTTCTAGCCTTTGTGATTAGCAACCAAATATTGGCTTACAGCAGCGTCTTCACCTACCCAAATTGGGCAAGAAGATTTTGCTATGCGTTCTGTATATCCATAAGCCACATAGATAAGAGGCAACACATACTTAAGGATTACTTGTGCTACCTGGGGCTAATGAGCTCCCCTTTCCAGAGCTTGTCAGAGGTTGTTTGACATGTTGAAAGAGAAACTAACAGCCACCTAGTTTCAAACTGCAATCAATGTTCAAAGTTACTCTATTACTTCAGTAATAATGTAACAGCCCAGCCCTGCCTGTCCACTGGGATCTTATAACTAGTCTTGCTATTTCTGACTGTTAGAAGATATTTTCTTTTATTTAACTATATCATGTCTCCTAACTTTTATTCATTGCTTTTAGTTGCATCCCTTAGGGTAAAACAGAATTTACCTGTTCTATTTTCCACATGACAACATCTTCAAATATTTCGAAGATTTTACAAGTATCCCTCTACATCGGCTATTCCCCATTCTGAGATAAGGGACAATTCAAATTTCTTTGGTAATTTATAATTTTTTCAATCTCTTAACGCCCTGTCACTCTCTGAAAGAGTCATCCAGTTTTACTATGTTCCTCTTCAAGAGTGATGTACAGAGCGGATACAACCCTCCCCATTAATTGTCTGCCACCACTGAGAGGAAGAGGACTGAGATTGCCTGGCCTTCAGACATTTCTCCATTCTCCACCTGTGTCATGCATCTTGCTCCACTTACATCCTCATCCTTCTCCAGCGCCTACGGTACTGCTTCTTCCCTAGGGGGTTGCAACTTACCCTCCTGGGGAAGAGCTCCTCTTTCCTTCTATGGAAATTCAGAGTTGTAGTTTACGCTCCTTACCTTTCTTCTTTGTGGAAAAAAAAAGAGGTAACTCCAATTCTCCCAGTAAACCTAATTGAGAAATATGTGTCAAGCCTTCAGAGTGCAGAGACTAACTTGCAAAATATACCTATGGAGTTGACCCCTGAACAATATGGGCTTGAACTGCTCCAGTCCACTTACAAGCAGAAGTTTCTCAACAAGTTACCATGAGTGTGTCCGCCCCTCCTGTCTCTCCTTCTACTTCCTCGACCTCTTCTGCTTCTGCCACACCTGAGACAGCAAGACCAACCCCTCTTTTCCTTCTCCTCCTCAGTACACTCAATATGAAGACTTTCATGATGATCCACTTCCACTTAATAGCAAATATATTTTCTCTTTCTTATGATTCTCTTAATAACTTGTTTCTAGTTTTATTATAAGAATGTAGTATAAAATACATATAACACACAAAATACGTGTTAATTGGCTGTTTATGTTATCAGTAAGGCTGCTAGTCAACAACAGGCTATTAGTCACAAAGTTTTGGGGGAGTCAAAATTTACATACATATTTATGACTGTGCAAGGGGTCAGCATGTCTATCCCCCACGTTGTCTAAGGCTCAACTGTACAGCTGATCATTGTCTACCACCAGAAGACAAGCATATCTCATCTCCTAAAGGCCACTGAAAGAACCATTCATTTGTGATTGCTGGTTACACCCTAGGACTTTTCCAAAACTAGAAACGTTCTATAATGCCACTAACCCTCACCCACACCTGTCAGTCCTGGCCAACTGTGAGAGCTATCTGTGGATCTTCTTAAAACTAAAGATGGCTCCTACCCCAAAGATTATTCAACAGGTCTTTATTACTATTGCTGTCATTGATATAGCTGTTTTTAAGCTCATAGGTGATTTTTAATTCACAGTCAGAATTCAGAACAATACTCGAGGCTCTGAAGTTTTACTCAGTCACCTATCAGTTATGTGATATGGGCAAGTTGATTAAGAAGTGTGAGCTTCAGTTTCTCACCTGTGAAATGAAATAGCAACTCTCCTATAGGACTTTTTATATATTACCTATAAAACATTTAACACAGTAACATAATTACACTCAGTAAATAAAATTAATATTTAATTGGTAGGTACCTCTTGGCAGATTCTACCATGCAAATGTCTACTTACCCTATCTGGTTTACCTTAAACACTTTCTCCACCCAAAGACAGAGTTAAGGGCTCCAACACCAAGGAACTAATAGTATCTCATACTCTTTCAATTGTAGTATTTTTAATATAATTGGATTATAAAGACCTAGCAAGAAATATACCTCTGAGAATTTTAGATAAAATCAGTATTCTGGAAATTTTAACTCTGACAAATACTTTTAATAACCATTCAAATGTATTTATCTACCTTTACCAAGAACTCTTCATAAATTATGTAAAATAATCATCAAAAAATATTTCCTAAAATATTGCTTAGGGGCCCAAACCAATAGCTGGAGAATGAAATGCTATTAAAACACAACCTGTAAGGTCTGCTTGGCATTTTAATCGCTTTTGGGTGTTTTTTTCTTTTTGTTTCTTTGTCAGAGAGACACAAAAAAGAAGAAAAGGCTTCTATATTCTAATTGCAAATCCATCACATAAATTATTGGCAGACTCACTTTTGTTGGATGAGCTAATGTAATTTTCAAAGCTCCCAACTGAGCTAACATGATTACACTCAGTTCCCATTAACCAGGGTCAGCCAGGCCAAGCCCCTGCCCCCTGACTTATCACGAGCTGGAGTCGATAATAGAAGGAATGGCAGCTGCTCAAAAATGAAAGCATCACCGTCATCAGATTGTACATAGAAAGGCAAAGCTGTGTCAACACTGCTCTCTCTTCATTTACAGAATGCCCAAAGCAAGGTATATAAACATCCCCAAAACAGCAAACCTGTAATACAAGGGCTAGAAAAATCTCAAAATTGAACACTCTTTTGTATAGGAAGCTGGGGCCTAGTGAGGAGACACCACTTACCTTAGGTTACCCAGTGAGTTTGGGGCAGGTCCAGATGGTATGACCTTTCCATACACCATGCCATTTCAGATGACTTTCTAGCAAAAATGCAACTGTGCCCAGTGCAGGGCTCATAAAGAAAGTGCACCTCTTATGCTATCGATCTTAAGGATGAATATGCTATAGATCTCAAGGATGTATTTCTTCTATTTCCACCCCTTCCTCCAAAAAAAGTATAGAGAATTATGAGCAACTTCAAACTAAAACTTATTTGCAGTTGTCGTCTAGTAATTAATATGCTTATTTCTCTCTCTCTCTGAATTACTTATTATGCACCATGGAACATTGTTTCCTCTCATGTCTCTCCTAAACCAAGATGGTCAAACCAGTTTCTTCTTCCTTGATTCCAAGCTGCTGTGAATACGGGAGTTTTGTTCAAATATAATAGCCACAAAAAAATGGTTTACATTGACAGACCAAAAGTGTACAATGCTTACCTCCAAGGCTACATTGAGTACCTCACCCTGCATACATACCACACACACTCACATCCGCTGTTATGCAGTGGCATGATCTCAGCTCACTGCAACCTCTGCCTCCCAGGTTCAAGTGATTCTCCTGCCTCAGTCTCCCAAATAGCTGAGATTACAGGCACACGCCACCACGCCAGACAAATTTTTATATTTTTAATAGAGATCGGATTTTGCCATGTTGGCCAGGCTGGTGTCGAACTTCTGACCTCAGGTGATCCACCTGCCTTGGCCTCCCAAAGTGCTCCTTCTCTTTTCTCTTCCCATACTTCTCCCTTTCGTCATCACCATATTTCTTAGTTTGTATGTTTCCCTTACTTTGTCCCAAAATTGCTCTCAATTTTGTCTTAGATTAGCTAATGTATACCTATAAATCAATTTCATATCTAACTTATGATGAACACTGTTAGAGAAATAAATACAAGATAAATATATTAACTGTTAAAACTTGAATTTTGAAAAATTGGTAAAAATTGATCAAAGAAATCATATACTGTTGATGAATTTACATCCCAAAAAAGTGACCAAAGCATATTAGACTTAGAGGAAATAATAGCCACTAAAGCAGCTCTCCATGGCAGAAAGCCAAGGTGAAGCATTTGATTGATGACTCAAATGTTAGTCTTAAAATTCAAACTGAAACATTTGATTGATGAATTAAATGTTAGTCTTAAAATTCAAATTGAAACATTTGATTGATAAGTCAAATGTTAGTCTTAAAATGTAAATGGAATAGAATTGATTCTGAGAAAACTAATTTAATGAAATAAAATGAAAATGGAAAAATTGTAAGTGGCTAAGCTGCTCTTTTTAAAAAAATCAGTCATGGAGTTAAATTGATTTGATACAATTTGCTCTGGAAATGACTGTCACGGCAAAAAATTATCTATGGCATAATTGTAACTAAAATGTTTTCATTAAAATGGCTTAGTCTAAATATTCCATACCCCATGAGCAAATGTCAATTATAATAAAGTTTAAGAATTGTCTGAAAACAACTCCACAGCTTCTATTGTGGGGCAGATACTATTATCTTCAATTAAAAGGATATTCAAGTATTTTGGTACCAAAAACATGCTATGCTCCAGAAACTGGTACCAGCCTCAGTTATGAATGAAAGATTTAAACAGTGATTAAGGTACACAGGCAGGTCTGTGGATCGCAGAACACGACTTAGCCTCAGGAATCCTATATGGCCCTTGTAAAGCAAAACTTGCTACTCCCTTAAATTGTCATTAATTTACAAAGTAACTAAGCTGGTGTCTCCTCATTCCTACTGGCTTTTCACTGAGTTATTGAGAAGGTATCATCCTAAGTCCTTGATCAAAACAACACAACCAGAGGAATCCACAGCTGAAAGGAAATATATAGGGGAGAGTTTATTGCTGTCTCTCATCAGCTGAGGCTGCCATAGAAAATGACTTAGATTGACAGTTTATTCATATGGTGACTGTGTGAGTGTACGTAAGTATGTGTGTGTGTGCGTATGTGTTACATTTAAACACTAAATGTTGGGGAATATAGAGAAATAATATTATATTTGTGTATGTGAAAGTGAGTATTGCATCATGTAACTGACATACACACAGCTCCACACAAACATACACACTCTGCCACAAGACTTAGCCTGGCAAAGGTGATTCTGAGAGAGTGGGCTTTCCTTGCAAGGATGACAGCGTGTTTCAAGTTCCTTAGGTGAAAAAGCAACATGCACAGTCAGCAGAGGGAGTTCCAAGTGGTACTGAGTGTCTGGAATGTGGAAGACAAAGCCAGCAAGTTTCCTCATACTTAAGGGGACAGGATAATCTCAGAGAATAACTTATTCATTATTTTTCCTTCCATTATTACAAGCTCAAAGCTTGATATATAAAAAAGAAGCTGCTTTATCCTAGGTTAAAAAAATGCAATATCAAGAATGCCCTGCTCTATTGTATAAAGGATCCAATAAGAATAAAGTCAGAGATGACGGGGGGAAATGTGTATATGAAGATAAATGGCTTAAGCTGGGGTGGAGGGAGAACCATAGCCCCGTGAATGGCCTCAGGCAAAACTGTCAAGGCTGTGAACCTGTTTCCAGCCACCCTGAATCTCTGCCTTTGTTGGATTTCCTGTTCCTCTACTTCCCCTGCTCCTCAGTGCTCTCAGACTGTCACCAGGGTCATTTTTGTGTTTCATTTCTAGTGTTGTGAGTTAGAAGTGGACATTTTCATGCTGAAGTTTTTAGGAAGAAGAGATCTGATGGCTGAAATTGACTTTAAAATGCATTCAAAAATAAGATAGGTTAGCGGGTGGATAGCTGGATAGATGTGCGATGAAGCCAGTGCAGTAAAATGTTAATGGTAGACTCTAGGGATGCAGGAAGAGTGTGGATACTTTGCTCTACTTATGAAACCCTTCCTAATAAAATGTTGAACAAACTGTGGGCATATTGGCCCAAATTTGACCAGTGGAAGCCTCCTCAGTTTTGCTCCTGAGTCCTTTTGACATGAATCTAGTAGTCTTTGACAGCTTGCCTGCTACTTGTAATGACACAATTATTGCAGGCTCATCTTATATATTTCCTCCCCTGACCTAGAAACAGACAATTCAGTGGGAAACAATATTTAAAGGCAATAATCTCAGTGCTAGCAATATTCACTGTGACTGGTCTGGTCATTTTTTTATGGCCTCTTCCGAGGACAGAGCTGGGATACAGACAAGGTGATAGGTGAAGAGAAAAACAGAGAAACGATGAGAAAAAGAAAGACAGAGGGAAAGAAAATAGAAAGTTTTTTTTAAGGTAAGATATCCTATGAGTTCACACAAACATTTCCTCTTCAAATTAATGCAACGGGAATTGTCCTACCCTGTCCTATATTACTTCTGTACTGTCCTTCTTCCACAGTGAGAATTCTGGTTCTCAAGGCACAGATGATATAGAATTAGAATGCCTCATAATTCATCTATGCTCTGCCCCACATTATACAAACAGTTTCAGAAAGATGATAGTAATGTAGTAAATTCTGATTACTGAAACCAATTAAAAATGTTTACATATGCTTTCCCCAATCTGCCCTCCTTTTTGACATTGTATTTTATCAACATTATCAGAGCATGTAGTCATTGCAGACTATACTCTCTTTTAATCCTTATTTATCCTTACTTCTAAAGGTAACCCCCGTTTATTCTGATTTCTAAAGATAACTACATATTCTATGCACATCATTTTTGTCTGGAATGTTCGTTAGCAGATTCCTCTGGAAAAGTTTATGGAAATAATAGCTCTTTATTTCTTGCATTTTAATTATGGATTGTGTCCTTCATCAACAAAATTCAGTTTCTAATAAATACTTAGCTCACATTTTCTTTCCTTGAATATCTTAAATATATTCACACCATTTCCTTTGTCATAAAGGATTGCTGCTGAAAAGTCTGAGGATAATCTAACTTTCTCCTTAAATATCACATGCTCTTTTGCTTATATGACCACATGATTTTTGTTTCTCTTTAAAGTCCAATAATTTTACTAGAATATATCTTGGGGGTCATAGAGATTCATTCTGGATCTATATTTTCAGGTGCACGATATGATCTTTTGGTTTGAGCATCAATAAAGATACAATGAATTGAAGTCCATAAAATTATATATCAAATCAGGAATTTATAATGATACAAAAAATTAACTGATCTTAAGACAGGAAACAAACTCATTACCTTAAAAACTGGTAAAGAGAAGAAACCATGCATTTCTCCTTCATTTTCCATGTAATCAGTGAGTAACCAAATAGTAAATAAGAAAAGACATACTCATAAAATATTTTCAGATAACAAATAAAACCAAATGATTAAAGTATAACATCAGCATTTTGCATGTGAGAAGGCTTATTTTAGATTCCATCCAATTCTTTTATGTTGCCCTTGAAGATGACTGCATATAATTTAATAAATCTGTAGTCATCAGCTATCTTAAGTGATTTGTTATTGATGTGAGATGGGTAGGATGAGACATTTGTGGAGAAAGAATATATTAGCTTTCTTTGTGGAGGCTGTGCTATCCAAAATAACCTTTCAATCTCTTTAAAGTCTCATCCAAAGGGCATATGAATTTACAGGTGACCCACCAACAACAGAGGCAGCATCAAAGCAGGCCAAACTAAGATCTTAAATATGGATTTCCAGGAACAGTGACTATGTAAACAGAAAAAAAGCTGAATAAAATGGCATAAACATGAAAATTAAGTTATGCCCACTATGGACGATAAGAGCTAGAATTTTCTAAGAGTTTATCTTGTGCAGCACCAGGCTAATCTCGTTCAATCCTCACAGCAAGCCTTTGAGGCACATACTGTGACTTTCCCGATTTCTAAGTCAATTGTAAGCTTTCCTGGATTATGAAATATTCCTGAATGTTTCACATTTTTAAAAAGGATAAGATTTTACTGATTGTTTCATACTGAGACTCATAGGAATATAGAAACTTCTCTATAGCCACATATGTAACAAACATAGTAATAAAGAAAACGGGCATCAGCCTAAGAAATGACGGATAGACAGTGTGAGGGGACAGGCATCTACTTGCAGCAAACCTCACAGGCCTTACCAAGGGGCAACTCACAATTCCTCTTCCTGAGAAACAAGTACAATGTCACAGGAGGTAGTCAGAGGGGAGAAAAGTTAGTTCTCTATCTCCACTCCCTAGATTGAAGGGAAACAGGGAGGAGCCTTTATAATTTGCCACATGATATGGTTTGGCTCTGCCCCCAACCAAATCTCACCTTGAACTGTATCTCCCAGAATTCCCATGTGTTTTGTTGTGGGAAGGACCCCTGGAGGCAATTGAATCATGGGGGCCGGTCATTCCTAAGCTATTCTCATAATAGTAAATAAGTCTCATGAGTACTGATGGGTTTATCAGGGGTTTCTTAGTTTGCTTCTTCCTCATTTTCTCTTGCCGCTGCCATGTAAGAAGTGCCTTTCAGCTCCCGCCATGATACTGAGGCCTCCCCAGCCATGTGGAACTGTAAGTCCAATTAAACCTCTTTTTCTTCCCAGTTTTGAGTATGTCTTTACCAGCAGCATGAAAATGGACTATTACAGTAAATTGGTACCAGTAGAGTGGGGCATTGCTGGAAAGATACCCAAAAATGTGGAAGTGACTTTGGAACTGGGTAACAGGCAGAGGCTGTAACAGTTTGGAGGGCTCAGAAGAAGAGAGAAAAATGTGCAAAAGTTTGGAGTTTCCTAGAGACTTGAATGGCTTTGTTCAAAATGCTGACAGCGATATGGACAATAAGGTCCAGACTGAAGTGGTCTCAGATGGAAATGAAGAACTTGTTGGGAACTGGAGTAAAAGTGATTCTTGTTATGTTTTAGCAAAGAGACTGGTGGCATTTTGCCTCTGCCCTAGAGATCTGTGGAACTTTGAACTTGAGAAAGATGATTTAGGGTATCTGGCGGAAGAAGTTTCTAAGCAACGAAGCATTCAAGCAGTGACTTCAGTGCTGTCAAAGGCATTTAGTTTTATAAGGGAATCAGAGCATAAAAGTTTGGAAAATTTGCAGCCTGACTATGTGATAGAAAAGAAAAACCATTTTCTAGGGAGAAATTCAAGCCAGCTGCAGAAATTTGCATAAGCTGCAAGGAGCCTAAAGTTAATCCCCAAGACCACAGGGAAAATGTCTCCAGGCCATGTCAGAGATTTTCACATCAGCCCCTCCCATTGCAGGTCCAGGAGGAAATCGGGTTTCATGGACTGGGCCCATGTGCAGCCTAGAGACTAGGTGCCCTGTGTCCCAGCCACTCCAGCCATGTCTGAAAGGGGCAAATGTAGAGCTTGGGCTGTGGATTTAGAGGGTGGAAGCCCCAAGCCTCCAAGGCTTGGCAGCTTCCACGTGGTGTTGAGCCTGCAGGTACACAGAAGTCAAGAATTGAGGTTTGGGAACCTCTGCCTAGATTTCAGAAGATGTATGGAAACACCTGGATGCCCAGGCAAAAGTTTGCTGCAGGGGCAGGGCCCTCATGGAGAATCTCTGCTAGGGTAATGCAGAAGGGAAACGTGGGGTTGGAGCCCCCACACAGAGTCCCTACTGGGGCAACACCTAGTGGAGCTGTGAGAAGAGGGCCACCGTCCTCCAGACCCCATAATAGTAGATGCGCTGACAGCTTGCACCATGCGCCTGGAAAACCCACACTAAACATCAGCCAGTGAAAGCAGCCATGAGTGGGGCTATATCCTGCAAAGCCACAGGGGCAGAGCTGCCCAAGACCATGGGAACCCACCTCTTACATAGTGTGACTTGGATGTGAGACCTGGAATCAAAGGAGATCAGTTGGAGCTTTAAAATTTCACTGCCCCGCTGGATTTCAGACTTACAAGGGTCCTGTAATCCCGTTGTTTTGGCCAATTTCTCTAATTTGGAATGGCTGTATTTACCCAATACCTGTACCCCCATTGTATTTAGGAAGTAACTAGTTTGCTTTTGACTTTATAGGCTCATGGGTGGAAGGGACTTGCCTTATCTCAGATGAGAATTTGGACTGTGGACTTCTGGGTTAATGCTGAAATGAGTTAGGACTTTGCGGGACTGTTGGGAAGGCATGATTGGCTTTGAAATGTGAGGACATGAGATTTGGAGGAGCCAGGGGCAGAATGATATAGTTTGGCTGTATCTCCACCCAAATCTCAACATGAACTGTATCTCCTAGGATTCTCATGTGTTGTGGGAAGGACCCAGGGGGAAGTAACTGAATCATGGCCCATCTTTCCAGTGCTATTCTCATGATAATGAGTAAGTCTCATGAGATCTGATGGATTTATCAGGGGTTTCTGCTTTCGCTTCTTCCTCATTTCTCTTGCCACCACCATGTAAGAGGTGCCTTTCACCTCCCACCATGATTCTGAGGCCTCTCCAGCCATGTGGAACTGTAAGTCCAATTAAACCTCTTTTTCTTCCCAGTCTCTGGTATGTCTTTATCAGCAGTTTGAAAATGGACTAACATATCATATAAAGTTTCATAATCAATTGCCTTCAGAATTAATGGTAAGTGCCAGGAGAGCAGTTTTAACACACCAGGAAGAGAAGGATATTTACACAGATGGAGTTACCTGCTAGAACTGCCCATAGCCCAGATCCTTCCACAAACCCACATCCTACAGAAGGTGAGTCACGGCTTTTCAGTGTAGGGTACTATAGAATACCGTCAATTTCTGTTAGACTAATTCTGAAGTCCAAAGAGAAGTCACTCATATCAGGACAAGTATCAGAAGAGAATAGACCTTTTCTCATTTAAAAATAAGAAAGCAGAAATAACAGCAAAGTCTGAAAAATAAAAAAGCAGTATACATGAGAAATAAACACAAAACACACCAGAGAAAGAGCTTATTTTTGAAAATTATTTATTCTAGCAAACACCTGCTTTATGGTCTCGAAGAAAGTAAAGAATAACCAAACATAAAGGAAAGACAATATGAAAAACTATGAGACTGAAATGAAAACTGAGAAGTTATTGTAAGGAAAGAATATAGGTAAATTATGATATAATAAGATTTAAGATGACACTGAGAGCAATAAGAAATAGAATCTATATTCTGTTGTAGATTACAAAGATAGAAATGAGAAATTCTATCAAAATGCAGAAAAAAATGTTATGAAAGCAATCAGAAAGAATATAGATTAAGAATAATAGGTCATGATTTAAAATATCAATAGTCAGTGTTTTCATAGAGATCAGAATCCATATTACAAAAGCAATCATCAACTACATAAAAGAAATATTTTCCTATGCAGAAGACCTACACCTACAAATTTCTAGGACAGAATATCAAGAAAATAATATTCTGAAAACACTAACATTTAGCTTTATTCCAGTGATTATTTTTCTTCAAGGATAAAATAAGTAATCATGGTATAAGAATTCAGGCAGCCACAAAGAAGAAAATACAGAGCTGGACTCCCATTTCTCTTCAAACAACAGCAATTGTCAAGGAGATTTCTAATGTCTTTTTTTTTTATTATTATTATACTTTAAGTTCTAGGGTACATGTGCATAACGTGCAGGTTTGTTACATATGTATACTTACGCCATGTTGGTGTGCTGCACCCATCAACTCGTCAGCACCCATCAATTCATCATTTATATCATGTATAACTCCCCAGTGCAATCCCTCCCTCCTCCCCCCTCCCCATGATAGGCCCCAGTGTGTGATGTTCCCGGTTGTGAGTGAAAGATATCAAGAGTTCTGAAGCCATTCACTTTGTCATTTAGATGGAAAACCAACAGAAGGGTGTTCATATACACAAGGACTCATGAAATAACATCTATAATGTTTCAGGGTGGGGGAACTATTATCAAAGTAATGGAGAAAAGTCAATAATAGTAACTAAAAATGAGGAAATATGTACTATAATGAGAAGGGCTGGCAGTGAGCACTGAAAAGGCTAAAATGTAGAATTAAATCTAAAAATCTCATATAAATATGTTTTATTGTGCATATCATAACATTTGAAGAAGATACTTAATTTTGTGTTAAAAAAATTTTAAAGAGTGTTTTAAGGTAATATTCACAGCCAGTTAAAAATTTCCCAAATTTTTCAGACTTAAAAAAAAGAAAACGAAGAAAAAATAAAGGTACCGTAGAAGTTTACTAATTGATTTTTATGATACCAAGGAGTTTTACCATTGATATTGATAAAGAAGTATAACTTTCTCCAGCCTGGGCAACAATGCAAGACTCCATTTCAAAAAAAAAAAAAAAAAGGAAATATAACTTTAATTATAGTTTTCTTCTTAAGGGTAATTATGACAGCTATATAAGAAACTTCTCTTTGAAATTTAAAATACAGTACTTAAAATAGAAAACTCAACCCAAGATTGGAAAGTAAGAAGAAAATTAACCAGAACATGAAGTGAAAACACAGAGTTCTAAAATATGACAGAAAGTTTAAGAGACATGAAGAGACCAAAAATTCATTAAGTCAACAGGTGTTTAAAAAGAAAAATTAAAATAGAATGGAGTAGAACAGAATTAGCTAGTACTAAAGAAAGACAGGAGACTTAAGAAGACTGATAAGAAGAACTTATAGAATTTGAGAACTGCCAAGATGGACACGATGTTCTAATTTTCCAGAGAGAGAAAGAAATTGTTCACCTACAAGGAGAGACAAATGCATCTAAATATAAGCAGCAGGTACAGAAAAGGAGACACTGGTCACAGGATGCCAAGAGAAAATCACGTTAAGTTTGATATTCTGTGAGCCATGCAGATCACGCAACTGAATTGGGAAGTCATTTGAAATATAAAACAAACAAAAAGTGGCATGATTTTAAAATGTGGGGAAATAATCCTTTTATACCGCCCTAAGAATATTCCTCCATCACTAAGAATATTCCTCCATTACTACAGAAGTCCTGCGAAGGGAATGCAATTCTAACACACAGCTTGATAAAGCCTTTAGTAGATTTAAATATTCAATATACAATATTATATGTTGGCCTGAAACTTTTAGAACCAAACTGTAGACAAAATAAAGCTGAATTCAACGTTGTATGTGGAAACTAAGAATAAATAAATAAAAATACGGCAGAATTCACTGGGGCTTGCTCTGGGCTTAATTATGCCCTCTCAAAAAAACAAACAAGCAAACAAACAAACAAACAAAAAAAACATACAGATGTTGAAGCCTAATCCCCAATTCCTAGAAATATGACTGCCTTTGGAGATAGGGCCTTTAAACAGACGGTTAAATTTACATGAGGCCATTAGGGCAGACCCTAATCCAATCTGACTGTTGTCCTTATAAAAAGACGACATTTGAACACACCGAAGAGACACTAGGGACGCACGTGCAAAGAGAAAAGCCATGGGAGGACACAGCGAGAAGCAGCCATCTGCCAGCTGAGGACAGAGGCCTCAGGAGAAACCAGACCTGCTGACACCTTGATATTGGACTTCCAGCCTCCAAAACTACAAGAAAATAAATATTTGTCATTGAAGCCACCCAGTCTGCAGGATTTGGTTATGACAGCTAATATAGAGCTTAAAACAGAAGGGATGTTGCTGAGCTTAATATTATAAAGATGTGAAACAAGGGAACAAGTGGAGGGGAGGACAGTAGCTCTAATCCTTTTTCAAAAAGGAGGAAATCAAGGATACTGTCTAAATTTTGTAGAGCAAAAAAAGAAGTTTTAAGTATATCATTTAAAGTTAAAAAGGCAAGAGCAATAATTAATAGTATAATTATCAAACTCTGAAGATAGGGGAGAAAAGGAGCAATGAGGGATATGGTAATTGGGCTAAAACTGTATTTTATTTGAAGCCAGAGCTAATAATCATTAAACTTCAGCAGATATTTACTGAGCATCTATTATGCGCCAAGCTCTGCTCTGGGCACACAAGATCCATCAATGAACAACAGACAGAATTTTGCCCTCATGGAGCATCCATGAAAATACAGAGAAACAGAGAGTAAACAACAGATGTATGATGATGGAGGAAGCTGTTACAGAAATGTAAAAACAGGATAAGGTCACCTTACAGGATCGTGAGCGTGAGTCAGAAATCCAGCCAGTGTGTGATGATCCTGCCCTGAGCTCAGGTGCTCACAAGCCGGCCTTTAGGGTATATATACAGCAAAGAGGTGTGAAGAGTGGATCCGAAAGAATACACAGAAGACATCCAGTACAATATAATAAGTAAATACATTGTCAGAGTTGTTTCAGGATGATGCCTGCTGTAAGGAAAAGGTGAACTCAGAAAGATAAATGAGAAATGACAGGGGGTAGGAAGGAGACTGCAATTTTAAAGAGAGGTGCTCAGATACGTCGCACCAAGATCTTATTTGAACAGATATTTTAAGAAGATGATAACTAGGGAAAAAGTATCCCAAGGAGTGAGAGCAGCCAGTGCAAATTTCCAATGACAGGAACATGTCGGACCTAAAAATGAGAAGTTAGAGGGAATGGTTGGTCACTGAGAGAGAGAAGCAGCCTGAACCCAAAATGCAGAGAGGAAAAGTCTTTGGGACCTGAGATGTTGGCCTGACACTAACAGTAAATACAGTTTTCCTGAGAGTTACTATTCATCAGTAAGAGTATACATTGTAAGTTATTAAAACCAGAGCACAAATAAGTTTATAAGATTGATTTACGAAGGGTCAGAGAACTGAGGGAAATTGTTCATAGTAGTAAGAGAAAAAAATGCACGTGGAGAAGACAAATATGGTGGACAGGTTCTGAAACACAGTCACTACTGATCAGGATACTATAAAACAATAAAAGGTACTAGGATGTGAAGGAGGACAAGGAAGCTGGATCAGAAATGTAAAAACAGTGAAGGTGGGCTTTTTACAAGGGGGAGCCTCATTCAAAGAGAAAATGAAGTGGCCAGTAAGTACTTTAAAGAGCAGCACAGTAGTGCCTACATTTTCGTGAACAGTGTTGGAAAGCAGAAAGAACTGCAAAATAGAAACTGTGCCCAAGGATCAAACCCTGTTGGCCTGCCACTTATATGACACACTGTCCTCAGGACTAGGAAGTGGTCAGATTTCATGTAACCTACTCACTTATGAGGTTAATAATGAATGGGAGAGATATTATCTGAAAACACATTTTAAGATGCAGCAGATGCTTTAAAAGGGCATTATTTTCTGCACCAAAGATAAAGTCTGACTTAAAAATTCATGTATTAAATGTCACCTCGAAAGAATAAGGACAGCTGCATAGAATAAATAAAATTAAAAACAATTTGCAATATGAACAGAACTCAACAAAGACCCAAAACAAAACAAAAAAAAGAGAGGAGTGGGAGGATACACATTCAACATTAATTCATGAAAATAAAAAGATGATTTATTTGCAATAACTTTAAGAAAACATATTTCCTAGAATAGAAGTCATTGATGTTTAATTAAAGGAAAAACAAAACAGTAAGGGTAAGAAATTAGTCACTAATAATAACGTAAGGTAACAGTTATCCCTATTCACATTTTGACAATTCTACTTACACCCATGTTTCTGTGCATATATGTACCCCCAAAGTATTTTACATACTATACATAAAGCTTATAGCCTAGTTTTTCTCGTTAAAAAATATCAGAAACATTTCCTCTGCATTATTTTTCTAAAGTGTATTTGATGACTATAAGATTCAATTAAATCAATGTTGCATGCTGTATGCAAACATTACCTATTCTTATGCATTTATGGTAACTATTTTTGTTATTGTGTACAATGTTATTATGAACATACTTACAGCTCATTGTTACATACTTTTATGATAAAGACAAGCCCATCCCTCTCAAATCATATTGTGTATGGTGGTCTAATCTCTTGAAGTACTCTCTGCCCAAAAATGGTTCTATAATCAAATAAAAGTTTAGATGAGAACTTTTAATATATTTTTTGCAGTTTACAACGTATATTAGCACATTTCAAATCCTGAGTTGTGTTACTTTAAAGCTTTAAGTTAGCTTTTTGCCAAACCACAGAAAATTCCGCATAGTCATGTATATCCATTAAGATGTCTCAGAAATACACGTCTTAGAATGCCTACAAGTGAAATTGCTGGGTCAAAGTGCAGGAGGAACTTAAAGCTCGTGATATTTATTACTAAAGAATCTTCAAGAAGGGTCTGCAAGTATGAAAGACTTCCTCTTTTCCCTTTTTATTTCTTTTTTCTCTTTCTCCAAACTAATAACAACAATAAGGGTTATCACCTGTTTGACTTTCTCAGTGTTATAGGCGATGGATTAAAACATTTTCATTGGCATTTCTTATTTATTAATGAGCTTGACCTTTGCCTCACATTTCTTGAAAATACTTATTTCTTTTTGTTTGGGTAGATTGTTTATTTACGACCTTAGCCTTTTTTTTTTTTTCTGTTACGGTGATCATCTTTTCCTTTGTTTATTATGAAGCCCTTCACCTGTAAGTAATATCAGTATTTTTTCTGTCTTGTGTATTTCAAATATTGTCTCACAGTACTATTTTTCCATTTATGTTTATGGTGTTTTATAATCTTTATTTTTCTGCAGACAAAACTAGCAAAATCTGTACACATGGCTTCTGCTTTACTGCCCTAGTAGAAGGCTTTTCCCATCCCCCAAATCACATAAACTTTAATCATTAAGCTAATTAGAAAGATTACAGCAATAAAACCAGATATAAGAGCAGCATACCACAATCAATATATTTTCTATAAAATGATCCTATTTACCATAAAAGAATCAAATACTATAAAGCTTCTAGGAATAAACTTTATAAGAAATACACAGGACCTTTTTTGGAAAATGATATAAAACTTTATTGAAGGACATAAATGGAAGCCAGAATAAATGGAGAGATATTTGATGTTATTGGATAGGAAGACTCAATATTGTAAAGATATCACACTTTCCAAATTAATCTATAAAGTTAACTCAATTATAATAAAACTCTCAATTTTTAAATAAAACTTGACAAGCTAATTCTGAAGTTAATATGAAAAAGTAAATGCATAAGAACAGCCAAAACAATTATGAAAAAGGAGAACAAGGAGGGGTGATTTTCCCTTCCAAATACTAAGATGAATTATAAGACTATGGTAATTAATGCATGAAACTAGGCAAATAAATATTTGTTATAGAATAAAGAGTCCAGAAACAAGCCCATATGCATATATGAAACATTATTATAAAAGTGGTATTTCAAGTTACTAGGAAAGAAACAACTACTAACTAATAGTGTTAATACAAGTGATGACATACCCAAAAAATAAATTTAGGTCCCAACTCATGTTATTTGCATAAAATAAAAAGCTGAAGCAATTAGAGGAGAATATATATTTTCCTACTAAAATAGGAAAGGTCTTCTTAACCAAGAGATAAGCAAAGAAAATTTATAAATTAAAATTGCTAAGTTTGGCCACATCAAAATTCAAAATCTCTAATAAACGATTTCATTACAAATATGTAAAACATATTTGACATATTTGCAGCAAGTACAAAAGAGAAAACAACAGCTAGTATGATTGATATTATAGATTAACCCCCTGAACTTCCATTATGGTATATTGTAATGGCACCCTTTAGAATAGGAAAGCCAAGATTTCATCTCCCAGGTTCCTGTACAGTCGGAGTTTGATACATAACCTAGCTACCACCAAGCATTCACATCCTTGTGAGATATGGAAAGAAAAAGGGAGGCAGAAATTGGATTTTTTTCTGCTTCTACTGTGTCTTCTGGGAAGCTAAGTTGTGGGAATAACTGAGCTTTCCCGTGGCAGTGTAGCAATGGTCCCCATGTGAAGACCCTAGACATATGCCCTTTGAGAGCCAGGCTATTGTGCATCCACTCTGCTAGAAAGGATTACAGCTAAGATGGCCAATTATTCTGGAAATGGCTTGCTCCTGTTTTCTGGAGCCAGCAATTTAGATAATGGTTTCATAATTCCTCAGCAGCATTAGTCCGTTTTCACACTGCTATAAAGAAATACCCAAGATTGGTTCATTTATAAAGGAAAGGGGTGTAATTGACTCACGGTTCAACATGTCTAGGGAGGCCTCAGGAAACTTACAATCATGGTGGAAGGTGAGGGGAAGCAAGGGCCTTCTTCACATGGTGGCAGGAGAGAGAACTGTGTGTGTGTGTGAGCACAGGAAAAGCTACCATTTATAAAACCATCAGATCTCTTGAGAATTCACTATCACAAGAAATTCACAATGTCACTATCATGACAGCCTGGGGAAAACTGCCCCCATAATCCAATCACTTCCCACCAAGTTTCTCCCTTAACACTGGGAGATTACAATTCCAGATGAGATTTGAGTGGGGATACAAAGCTAAACCATCAACTTTCTAACCATTCTTATATTCTGAATATGGAAAAGGCAACTGCTCTCTTAGCTACTTTTCCAGTGATGTTCTAGGAACCATTCCTGAAAGATCCTGGAAAGCTTCCACAGAGCTCTGTCTTCAGCTACTCCCACAATTTTAAGAGTACCTAATATGTTAAATGCCTTTATTATTAAAATAGCTAGAGTGGTTTCTGTTATCTACCACAGAACTCAGCATTAAAAAGAATTTGGTAGCAGAGAAGATTACAGGCAACAGACCAATAAGGACAGGAATCTAAAACTATCTTCCCTGCTTCTTGGATTTGAAGGCTTTAAAGTTTGGACTCCAAATAGTGGCATAACAGCCACTTAAACAATTACTTGTGGTCACCTGAATGATAGTGCTTTTTGATGTTATGATTTAATCAGACTAGATATCAATTGTTATAGCATAGTGAAAAGGTTGTCAGGACGATTAGAATCGTGTGAGTGAGTTGGCTACTCTGGCTCCATTGAAAAGTTTAAATAAACAAAATGACATATTTTGCTGTTTAAATTTTCTGCTCAAGACACAGTAAGAAAACCAGGCAATTTCCATGATTTTCTTAAATAAACTTCAACTTGCAGCTCCATACAGCTGGTGTAACTAAAAACAGAATATGATTCTGCAAAGTAATTGCTGAGTAATAACATAGATGAAATTCACAGCCTCTCTTACGTGAAAGTTAAGGTTGTGATTGTAAATGAGAGGGTGCTGAGATTTGGAAGGGTGACATTTAGAGGAGTACCCCAAACCTGACGTCCATTCATTCTTCCCTGCCAGCAGAAGCAGCCATTGCTCCCTTGTCTGATAAGCCTGGTAATGACTTGTGAAGAGCCCACATAATAATGTCACCTAAAAGACTTACTATTTAAGGAAATGATTATTTTCACTATGCCCCCACCCTTGACTGCCCCTCATTGCCTTCATCTCTGTTATTACAATTGATCTCATCCTTCTCTAGGATCCTAATTACACAGTCAAACCAGAGAGAAGAAGGTTTATAAACAAATAGTAACAAAGTTCTGCAAATTTACTGTATTAGTCCGTTTTCACACTGCTATAAAGAACTTCCCTGAGACTATGCAATTTATAAAGGAAAGGCTAGGGAGGCCTCATGAAACTGACAATCATGCCACCTTCTTCACAAAACAGCAGGAGCTAAAAGAAAGCCAGTGAAAGAGGAACTGTCAACACTTGTAAAACCATCAGATCTCATGAAACTCACTCACTGTCATGAGAACGACATGATGGAAGCCACTCCCATAATCCAATCACCTCCCACCAGGTTCCTCCCTTGACACATGCAGATTACAATTCAAGATGCGATTTGGGTGGGGACACAGAGCCAAACTATATCATTTGTATTGAAAAACAACTCAAGACACTTATGTCAGAATGGATTTTGAATTTATCATCATGAGAAATAGTGGATTTGATGTTTTGGCTTGAGTAGCTAAGAGTAGTTCTCATTGTTTAATTACATTCAGTTGTTTTGACTGTAACCTGAAGTCAATAATGGCCCACACTAAATAAAGGTGAAATGCCAGCAACTATCTCAGTAATTAGGACAGGAGGGAGCTGTCAGAATTGTGAACAACACATGCAGCTCTGGGGAAAGAACTCCCAAAGAGAGGAAACAGCAAGCGCTCAGCTAAGGCACTACACAGGAGCATAGCTTGGTGTTTTTGTGAACCAACAACAAGGTCAAGAAAACTGGAGCAGAATGAACAAGGGGAAGATTAATAGAAAATGAGGCCAGAAAGGTAGCCTGGGGACAGATCATGAAGGTCAAAATAGGCTGTGGAAAGGACTTGAGAGTTTATCCTTGTGGCAGAGATAAGAAACCATTGGAGGGATCTGAGAAGAATAGCATGGTGAGCTGAATCGAACACATATACCACATTCCCCTAATATCCCAAATTATTAGACATAGGATAAAATATGTACTTATAAAAATAAGAAACCTATAACATAAGGAAACAAGAAAGAGTGTCATCCATGAAACAGAAATTCTGTAAAAATTTTGCAAAAATAGAAATCAGACTGTATTCGTCTGTTCTCACACTGCTAACAAAGACCTACCCGAGGTTAGGTAATTTATAAAGAGAAAAAGGTTTAATGGACTCACAGTTCCACGTGACTGGGGAGGCCTCACAATCATGGCAGAAGGCAAAGGAGGAGCAAAGTCACGTCTACATGGCGGCAAGCAAGAGAGAGCTTCTGTAGGGGAACTCTCCTTTATAAAACCTTCAAATTTCATGACACTTATTCACTATCACGAGAACAGCATGGGTACGGCCCACATCCATGATTCATTACCTCTCACCGGGTCCCTCCCACAACATGTACGAATTATGGGAGCTACAATTCAAGATGAGATCTGAATGAGGACACAGGGTCAGACTGACAAAGAAAACTATAGCCAAAGACACCTGCCAGAGGCAAGTGTGTAGGTAGATGAAATTGGAGGCAGAGGTTCTATAAGCAGAGAGTAGTAAGTAGATCCCTACTATGTCCTGAGTTTGTGCTGAGCAGCCATCAGCAAAAAGGTTGATGTGCTTTCCCCACCCCATACAAAACAGCAGCTAAGACTTGGTGGGAGCACCTGGGTAATGCATAACAGAACACAAGCTCCTACATTAGAAAAACAGGATACCCAGAATAATATCTCACCCTTCCTTAATAATCATCTGGAAGAGATTAACATTTTAACTGAAGGCGTAAATAAAGCAGATTGCCCTTCCCAGGGTGGGTGAGAATCAACCAATCTTTTGAGAACCCAAATAGGGCAAAGGATAAGAAGAAGTTTGAAATCTCTCTTTCTGCGTTAGTCTTCTCCAGCCCTTGAACTGGGCTCTATACCATCCTCACTCCTGGTTCTCAGGCCTTCAGGTTCAGACTGAACTATATACCACTGGGTTTCCTGGGTCTCCTGCTTGGAGATAGATGATCATGGAACTTCTCAGCCTCGTAATTATGTGAGCCAAGTCTTTATAATAAATCTGTGTGTGTGTGTGTGTGTGTGTGTGTGTGTGTGTGTGTGTGTGTGTGTGTGTTTGCGCGCGCGCGCGCGTGTACCTTGGATTCTGTTTCTCTGATGAACTCTAATATCTTTCACTGTGACATAGTCAACTAATTCAACAACTGGGAGAACTACATTTTGAAGAGAACATGTAATAGAATAAGTAGAATAAGTTTAATAAATGTAATTGATAATTTCATATTTGGGAAAATAGCAAACCCATGAAAAAAACAACTAGAGATCTTGGAAATTTAAAAATGATTTTCAAACTTAAAAAAAAAAGTACTAAAAAAGAGAAAGAATGTATAGTTGGGCTGAATTATATAATGAACACAACTGAAGAATGAATGAATGAGTTGGAGGACTGGGCTGAGGACTACTCCCAGAGCAAAACAGAAACAAGCAAGACAGATTGGGATGAAGAAAAAGTTAAATTAAATGACATAGAAGAGATATCTGGAATTCCCAGATTCCATCTAAAAAGAAGTCAAAAGAGAAGAATACACATGCTGGAGAAGAAATAATTAAATATCTTCAGGAGAAAATTTCTCAGTGCTAAAAAGTATCTTTATCTCAAAGAATGTCAGACAATGGGAATTTAAAAGAGCCATGTTCTGTAATTAGAAAAAAAAAGCCAAATGACATTTCAAAATGCCCAAAATAAAGGAAAAAGGTCATAAAAGCCTTTTCATAAAAGGAGAAATCAAATGGAGAAATTAGCCACTAAGAAAAAAGAAACAGACCGTCATGGGCTATCTAATTGGCAGCATTGATCGCCAGAAGACAATGGGGAAATTGTATTACTTCTTAAGGAAAATTACATGAGGCTGAAATCTTAGACAGTCAAGCTAACATTCAAGTAGGAAGGAATAATAAAGACTATTTCAGATTTCTGAAGACTCAGAAAGTTGCCCAATCACAGAGCATCTCTAAAAGAAATATTTAGGATATACTCCAGCAAAAATAGAAAAAGAAAAAAGGATAATTTGGGCTTAAGCAAAAAATGGTAACAAATAAACCAGTAAAACCTATAGTTAGGTCAAAATAATTATTGATGCATAGTGAAAACATAAATATTCTGAACAACAACAACAACAAAATAACCCTGGGAATAGGCTGGTCTGTAGAAATCATTGAGAAGAGCCTAGAGAAGAGTGAACACTTGACTCCAAAGAATGGAAATGCTTGGAACACTCCCAAGTATGGAGGTAAGTGCATCCCTTCCAGGAGGAAACAGACCTGAAGCTACATAGAAAGCTGCCCTGCTAAGGAATTTTGATGTCACATTTGCACCTGTGGCCTTAATGTTCTTTTATAGCACCTCTGAACCATAGTTTTGTTGACCCAAGCCTTAACCAAAGCCTTGTTAAAAATCATAGTTGTGGTCTCAGTTTTGCTGAAGGGAATTAGGAATTACCTTCTGCCCTCTACATGGCTAAGAAAGAGTGAGAAAGGCAGAGACAGAGAGTGAGAGAGAAAATCAGCCATATTACAAGCTTCAGAAGCAGCATATTAAGTAGAAAGGACCAGAAAGAGATATCTGAGAAATTTGTTGCAGGACACACACTAAATTTCAGAAACTACCAGCTATAAAGAGGGGCTAATTTCCAGCAACTTGATGGGGAATTATACTGGGAAAAAAAGGTACTAAAAAGAAGTATAACCTATTTTGTGGCCACATACTGGGAACCTTTATGGGCTACAGTAAGAAATTTTACCCTAGTGCCAGCTTAATTATTCAGGAAGCCACAAATGCCACTGAGAACATAGGATGCTCTCAGAAAAATGAAACTATCATTTCTGCATTCTGTGGATCAATTAGAGACACCATTACGTCAGTTGAAAGCAGATTCTCATCAATCTGAAGCTGCCATGAGACCCCAAGCATCCCTATTTCCTTGGGCCCACATAAATCTGATTACATGCTGACAACATGGGTAACACAAGACTCCCCACAGCCCATCAAAGAAAGGACATGTTGAAATTCTGCTCAGATTATAATCTGAGTTACAGGGCAAAGAGCTAAAACCCAGAGAAATTAAGAATTACTAGGCTCTTAGCAATCATGTAGTCTAACCACGTGTTCTGCTAAAGAAATTGAAGTTCAGAGGATTACAGTGGTTTTCCCAAGGACTGACATCTAGAAAGAAAGAAGTAATAAATAACAAAATGTTTAGCTTACTCTATTGTTAAATCCAAAAGAAAAAAAGAAAAAAGAATATGTAATCCCATGTCATCCAAGCTAACAAAAATCAAATGATTTCCCCATCTGCTGTCTCTTTTTTTTTTTTTTCCATTTTTAGGTTTTTGTTTTATCTTGTTGATTTTTTTCACCATAATATTTTGTATAATTATTAGTGATCTCTCTAGAGATTACAATATGCACCCTTAAACATGTTTTATCATATATTAATACTACACCACCTCATGTATAATGTGATAATCTTTACACAGCGAATTCCCATTCCCCACTTTTCACTGTTATTACTAGACATTTTACTTCTCCCTAAGTTAGCAACTCCACAATACATTACCATTTTCTGCTGTAAATAGCAAATTATCTTTCAAATAAATTGAGAAACAAGAACATTCATTAATGTATACCCACATATTTACCATTCTAATTTCACTTCATCCATTCATGTAGGTCCAAATATCTTCTAGTATTATTTTCCTTCAGCCTGACAGCTTCTTTTAACATTTTTTGCAGTGTAAGCCTCTGGTGACAAGTTCTCTCAGCTTTTGTTTATTTGAAAACGTTTTTATTTTACCTCCAATTTTTTTTTTTAAAGTTTGATGAACATAGGACACAAGATATTTTTTCTTCTTTCAGCATTTTAAAGTGTCATTCCATGGCTTTTTGGCTTGCATTATTTCTGACAAGTCAATGAGATTTTTAACATTGACCCTCAATAAGAAATATGTCTTTTTTCCCTCTAGCTGCTATTAAGATTTTCTTGTTATCCTTGGTTTTCATATATTTTACTGATTTCACATGTGTACCTACTTATGGCATTTTTGTGTTTACGCTGCTTAGGGTTGCTATTTTCTTTAAATTGGAAGTTTTAAATCATTATTTTCTCAATTTTTTTCTGAATAATCTCTGTCTTCTGTCCTTCTGAGATAAAATTCTACATATTTATGACACCTAATATTGTCTCACTTGATGTTGGTTCAGTTAACTTTAATTTATGTTGTTTTTCCCTCAGTGCTTCAAGTTCTGTCTTATCTTCATGATCACTGGAATTTCTTTATAAAGGCTAATCTTCTGATAAGCCCATCAGTGAAATTTTTATTTCAGATATTGTATTTTTTAATTCTAAAACTGAAAATCCCTATGTGGTTTGTTTTTACTTCTACTGAGATTCCTAATTGTGTGAATGTTTTCTTTAAATCCTTGAACATAATTATATTCATTATCTAGAAGTTTTTGTTTACTAATTCCTACATCTATCATTTCTGTCTGTTTCTATTGAGTTCTTTTTGCTGATTATGGGTAACACATTGCTATTTTTTTTAAAGTACAGATGGGACAAATTGAAAACAACTAGAAAAATGATAGACAAACCTAACCATAGCAAGAATTACATTAAAATAAACACAATAAAGGCTCCACTTGAATTTAGAATATAGAAATTTACAAGAGAATATCTCTCCCTTACAATGAAAAAAAAATCAAACAATTCACAAAATCATGTATGTTATTGAACCCATCAGGGAACTGAGGTCTTAATGCAACTTTTAAATTCCAAAGGTTTAGGCCGGGCGCGGTGGCTCAAGCCTGTAAACCCAGCACTTTGGGAGGCCGAGACGGTTGGATCAAGAGGTCAGGAGATCGAGACCATCCTGGCCTACACGGTGAAACCCCGTCTCTACTAAAAAATACAAAAAACTAGCCAGGCGAGATGGCGGGCGCCTGTAGTCCCAGCTACTCGGGAGGCTGAGGCAGGAGAATGGCGTGAACCCGGGAGGTGGAGCTTGCAGTGAGCCGAGATTGCGCCACTGCACTCCAGCCTGGGCGACAGAGGGAGACTCCGTCTCAAAAAAAAAAAAATCCAAAGGTTAGAAGGCCTTCAGTCAACTTGATTGGATTGAAGGATGCAAAGTATTGTCCTGGGTGTGTCTATGAGGATGTTGCCAAAGGAGATTAACATTTGAGTCAGTGGGCTAGGGAAGGCAGACCCACCGTTAATCTGGTGGGCATAATCTAATCAGATTTCACTGCCTGCCAGTGAATATAAAGCAGGCAGAAACGAGTGAAGAAGCAAGACTATCCTAGCCTCCCAGCCTACATCTTTCTCCTGGGCCAGATGCTTCCTGCCCTCAAACATCAGGCTCCAAATTCTTCAGTTTGAGACTTGGACTGGCCCTCCTTGCTCCACAAGCAACTAGTACTGAAAACCTGTTATATCGCAGAAACTGTTTGAGGAACTTCTGCTGCAAGAGTGAAATAAAATGTCAAAAATCCATGTTTTCCTCATCTCCCAAGGTTTTATTCTAGTGGAGACAGACAATAAAGAATACATACAATTTTAAAGTAGATAAATAATAAAATGTATAAGTATATAGAAGTAAGTAAATATAGAGTGTATTAGAGATTGACAAATGCTATCAGGGAATAGTGGGCAGAATAAGGACGATTAGGAGTGCAAAAGATCTGCAATGAAATAGATTGGAATTGCCAACAGGAAAAACAGGATTACCTCATTGAAAAGGTAACATTTAGGGTCAGGCCTCATTGTGTGGCTCATGCCTGTAATTCCAGCACTTTGGGAGGCTGAGGCAGGCAGATCACTTGAAGCCAGAAGTTCAAGACCAGCCTGGACAACATGGGGAAACCCCATCTCTACTAAAACTACAAAAATTAGCCAGGTGTGGTGGTACACCTGTAATCCCAGCTCTTCAGGAGGCTAAGACAGGAGAATCACTTGAACCTGGGAGGCAGAGATTGCGGTGAGCCGAGAGTGCGTCAATACACTCCAGCCTGGGCGAGAAAGCGAGACTCTGTCTCAAAAATAAAAATAAAAAAAATAAAGAAAAGGTAAAACTTAAGCAAATACTTAAAGAAGATTTAAGGGATGACCATTCCAGCCAGAATGAGGAATTATTACAAATACCCTAAAATATGACGGACCTCGTATGTTTGAGAAACAGCATGAAGGCCAAAAATGGCTCAAAGAGAATGTGTAAGAGAGAAAATCATAGGAGATAATGCACCTGAAATGGGAGAGTAAGTCATTTAAGGCCTTTTAAGTCTTGAAAGGTTTTAAGAATAAGAGTAATGTGATCTGGATTATGTTGTTAAAAAAGCCATTCTGATTAATGCATTATAGAAATATACGTGTATTTTTTGCACATAATATATTTATGTTTCATGTATTTATATTAATATATAACATTATACACACATTTTTATCTTTTATATTGAACGATACTTCTGACTATGTATCTCCTTGTCTTTCATTCTCAACTCAATATAAATAAGATCTCTATCATGAACTCAACAAATACTTAATATTCACTAGGTGTGTGGCACTGTTTGTGGTGCTAAAGATCCTGAACAAAGAAGTCTGAAAAGATTGTTTCTCCCACGGAGAAGGTTAAGAAATAATAACTCTGTAAGTAAGCAATAACATAATAGATTATAATACATAGTGTGGGGAAAGTACGAGGCAGATGAGATAGAGAGTCACTCGGTGACTGCTTTAGAGGGGAAAGCTGGAAAAGTCACTCTGAAGAAATAACAACTAAGCTAAGACCTAACAAGCTAATGATGTAATTGTCAAAGGAAGAGAATCCTCAGCAGAGGATATTACTGGCTGAAAGATCTTAAAGCAAGAAAAATAAGCTTCCTCTGGTCTAGTAACTCAAACATTGCAGTGTGCTAGATCATAGGGGTTAGGGGAAAACTGAATACTTGACAATATAAAAGTTGTGAGCCCAGGTGGTGGTTTGAACTAGGATGATAGCAACAGAGACTCTGTTAACTGAGTTCAGGTTAGGACTTGGTGGAACTGAGAAAGAGAGGTCTAAGGCTTTTATATTGACTGAGTCATCCATGCCTTTTCAAAGTCTTTTCTACGTCTTCCTGGAAAGAAGATGGTTTGCAACCCTATGGAATCTTTATGTGTTTATTTGGTAAATATCTGTGTCTAAGTCATCATTTGAAATTCCATGTAACTGCCTTTCATGAGTACTTAAAGCTCACTAGAAAAACTCCAGATGTAGCATATAGTTTTTAAATAAAGCATATTCTTTTTTTCTTGCCTCTGAAACTGGGACATCATGCCCTAGGTTTGTGTGCCAGGTCAATGGCATCAAAAGCAAAATGGTAAAGGTAAGTCCAGCCTAATGAAAGTAAAACAAGATAAAAGCAGAACACTGCAGAGGCTCAATTTTTCCAGTAGCACTAAAATATAGGTGATTCTGTGTAAGTGATCTTTCCAGCTGTAATTGAACTACACAACCAAAAGTTTCAAAGAAAACAGCTCTATTTAGGTTAGACTTATTTGACTGTCTTATTAAACAGAGTATGGGTTTTGGAGTCATTTGATGAAAACATGAATGCTCTTCTTTATGTGTCCATGAACAAACACTCAATGTCTCTAAACCTCTATTTCCTCACAAAGAAAATAATCTACCTTATGCATTAGTTGTAAGAATTAAATAAGCTAGTTTGTAAATAACCTGTACATAAAATGCAAATACTCTATGATGTCCAGTTGCTATTTTGTAATGTCTTCTCTAGAGTAAAAATGTGCTATCAAGTTGTAGACAATATAAATAATTTTGTTAGAATATTATGCAATGGGGAATTTTTTCAACAGCTAGTAGGCTAAAGTAAATCACAGAAAAGCCCCCTACTGTTCCCTTGGTTGGAAAAGCCCATACTTTCTGTGGTCTGAATATTTATGTTTCCGCAAAATTCATACACTGAATTTCTAACTCCCATGCTATTAAGAGGTGGGGCCTTTTAGAAGGTGATTAGGTCACATTGGTGGAGCATTCATGAATAAAATTAGTGTTCTTATAAGAGAGACCCAAGAGATAACTACCCCTTTCTACCATCTGAGAACACAACAAGAAGATATCATCTATGAACCAGGAAATGAGCCCCCCAGCAGACACTGAATCTGCCAGTGTCTTGATCTTGGACTTCCCAGCCTCTAGAACTGTGGGAAATATCTGTTGTTTATAAGCCACCCAGTTTAAGGTAATCTGTCATAGCAGCCCAAACCGACTAAGATAGCATCCTAATAAGAGTACTGATTGTCTCATTTGTTATTAAGCATAAGGGTTGTTGATGACTTAGTATTAATGTTTTCAAAAATTAAGACTACCTCCCAGAGAGAAGAAGTGGTGGATTTGGGATATTTCCTACTACGAAGTTCTCCAACTTCTTTCTTCCCTTTTAATACTTCCTATAGTTGAGATACAAAGATACAACAGAAGCATAAAATGTTGATATGATCAATGTAATAGACTAACTGATAACAGAAGCAACAGGAGTAGGGGAGATGGAGAGAGTAGTGATAGTGACACTGAATATATTGAATAAAAGGCATGAGCTGCAAGCTATTCGGTTGGTGCAAAAGTAATGGCAAAAACCAAAATTACTTTTGCATCAACTTAATATATAATTTTAATTATTCCACCAAATTCTTAAGGAGGAGGCCATTTCCCATATTGTACATTGGGGTTAGTGTGTCCAAGGTCATACAGCTGTGAGGAGGCAGAGCTGGGATTTGGACCCAAATTTATCTGACTCCAAACTCATGTGATTTCCACTACATCAAGACAAAAGAAACAGCCATCCTGGGCAGTTTCACAGAAAGACAACCAGCAGCCTCAAGGGTGGGTGTGAATAAACAAAATTTAAGTGAACGTAAGATAACTATTTTGCATGAACTGCTTTTTTGGTTTTTGTTTTGTTTTGTATTAAATGGTCCTTCTCTTGCATATTATATGATGCAACACTGTCATCCCCCATTCTCCCTCCTGAACTCTGTCACCTGATCACTAAGCAACTCAGCCCTGGCCCTCCCCATAGAGAACACCCTCAGCACCAAGAACCAGGAACATTGCTCTCTCCTTTCCCCCATACCCAGTCTGGTTGAGGTCGGTGAACTTAGCAGTCTTACTCCAAACCCTTTTCTTCCTAGCTTTTCCCGTGTGACCACTCAACTCTGACCTACAAACCAACAGCTCAGGCAGAGAGGCAGCTTCTCATAAAATGCAGAAAGAAGGATGACAACTTTTCCAAAGGAAATTCTCAGTGGAAAAAGCACAAGAGCCCCAGGAGAGCAAAGGATGCTTTCTCTATCAAAATCCTAGGACACTGATTAATGATATTCTAGGAGATGCAGTCACCTTGTGACATCTGAAATACTGTTATGTATTTAGTTTGAACTGTGCAGAGACCTCATCTCCCTCCTGAGACATATTTACTGCCCAGTCTTCTTTCTGACAAAAGTAAGATTGACTTTCCAGAAAACCGTACCTCGTATTATTATCATTCGCTCATTTTAAAGTTACCCAGGGCTTGTCTAGAGGAAATTTAATTGGTGAGAAGCCACTCCAAGCCTTTTCAGACTCATAGATCAAAGCTTTATCCAACAAGTGCTCTTAGTCACAATATCATGTTAAAGGAGGAAAAAGAAAGAAAACAATAATTTAGTGCTTTTAATAATTTCTAAAGATGATTCCATTCCAAAAAATACCTTTAGAGAACACATTACAAATAACACTGCCTCCTCCCCTGATTCAATTTTATATTTGAATCACCACTTTTCATTTTCCAAAGTGCTTTCATACCCATTGTATGATTTTATGTTCAAAACCATAAAATGGGGGGGGCAGAATAATATTATCCCTGATTTAGATCAGAAAACTGAGACAAGAGGCACTATGTGATTTTTTTTTATTATTATACTTTAAGTTCCAGAGTACATGTGCACAACGTGCAGGCTTGTTACATATGTATACATGTGCCATGTTGTTGTGCTGAACCCATTAACTTGTCATTTACATTAGGTATATCTCCTAATGCTATACCTCTCCCCTCCCCCCACCCCATGACAGGCCCTGGTGTGTGATGCTCCCCTTCCTGTGTCCAAGTGTTCTCATTGTTGAATTCCCACCTATGAGTGAGAACATGCAGTGTTTGGTTTTCTGTCCTTGTGATAGTTTGCTCAGAATAATGGTTTCCAGCTTCATCCATGTCCCTACAGAGGACATGAACTCATCCTTTTTTATGACTGCATAGTATTCCATGGTATATATTTGCCACATTTTCTTAATCGAGTCTATCATTGATGGACATTTGGGTTGGTCCAAGTCTTTGCTGTTGTGAATAGGCACTATGTGATATTTCTAAATCCACATGACTGGTTACTGGCAGAGCTAAGCTGAATCATTTATTATAACTTCTGAAATTATTTTCTTAGATTACTTATTATTCCCATCATTTTTATTTCCATTTATATAAAAGGGCACCATTCAGCATTTATTCAACACATATTTATTGAGCACCAATTATCTGATTGTTGAGGATTTAGGAGGAACAGATATATTGATGAAGACCTATTTCTCCAATTGCATGAAGCTTACTTTCTAATGAAAAAAAAAAAGAGAGATAAAACAAAAGAAATAAACTAAAAAGAGAAGAAGGCAGTTCTAAGTGCTCTGACAAGGGTGACATGTGGGACAATCATTGGGGACTGTTTCTGTCTGGGTAGTCAAGATACCAGCATCCTCACAGATCCCCGGGTTTGTAACCTCAAGCCTTTCCTCCCTTATCAATCACATCCTATTTGTTGTCGTGCCATATCCTGTCAGCACATGTGTAACTCCTTGATGTCTTATGTGTTCTCCTCTCCTCCAGTCCCACAATGGCTCCCCTGACTCCTTAGCCTCTGTCAGGTGGGCTTTCCAAAGCTTGCCCAGCTGGTCTGTCTATCTTCAGTCTCTCCTTTCCAGTGCACCTTGTCCATTCCTATTGATCTTTGTATCAGGTTGTTTTGTATTACATTAAAAGTAATGGCAAAACCCACAATTACCTTTGCACCAACCGAATAAAAACTCCTGTTGAATGCCATGGAAAGCGGGGGAGACTTTATGCCAGCATTCAAGATTCTACCCAATCTAATCCAAACTTCTCTTCAAATTCTTTTTATTGGCCGGCTGCAGTGACTCATACCTGTAATCCCAGCACTTTGGGAGGCTGAGGCGGGTGGATCATCGGAGGTCAGGAGTTCAAGACCGGCATGGCCAACATGGCAAAACCCTATCTCTACTAAAAATATAAAAGTTAGGCTGGCATGGTGGCACACACCTGTAATCCCAGCTACTAGGGAGGCTGAGACAGGATCATTGCTTGAACCAAGGAGACAGAGGTTGCAGGGAGCTGAGATCACACCACTGCACTCCAGCCTGGGTGACAGAGTGAGACTCCATCTCAAAAAAAAAAGAAAAAAGAAAAAAAAATCATTTTATTCTCAGCAAACGAAACCATTCACCATTCTTAATGTTACATTTGCACTTTTCTACTTCTACATCATGTTCCTCTCACTCCCTCCATTTAAAATCCCCATCTTCTCCTAGCCAGTTTCTAAGGCACACCTCTTTTCTGGGGCTAGCTCCACAGATACCTCCTCCATGAATGAATGAATAAATGCACGAAGAAACTGAAGTGACTCTGGTATCTCTCCTGCTCTGCTCTTGTCATCTACCTAGACTTTCACCAATTAGCAGGCCTTTGTCTCTGATACAGCCCCTTGCTTCTGTAAGTGAGGACGATTTTCCTTACTCCTCCACTAGCATGTGGGCTAATTTTGTTCTGTGGCATCCCTGATGAATGGCAGTCAGCTTGTCAGCTGTAGATCTCTGCTCTTTTGCCTTCCTGTGCCCCAAAGCAAAATCTATTGACCCCAAGATATCTGCCAGCTGATGGCATCTGCTGTCTAGAAATAGGCTCCAAGTTCAGACCTTTCCTGACAATGCTTTGGGGTCCCCATAAAGCTCAAATAGATCTCTAAATTCATGTTCTTTCAGAGCCTCCTGTGGTACATTTCTTTTCCTTGTAAGGTTCAGCAAAAAGGCTGTCAAGAGCACATGAATGAAAGGAACAGGGAGAACAGGGAAGCATGATGCATAGTTTCTATAAGAAATCAATGGCTACTAAAAATATCCCACATAAAATACCCTGAATGAAGCATTTTTAGTCTCAGGGAGAAGCCTTTGGGGAGATCACAGGGCTTTGGCTGTCAAGTCTCATGGGAACTGTTCCTAGAGTAGAAAAGTATTTTTCTTTCAGGCAATGACTTTGCTTAAATCATGCACTGAAGCTAATATTTAGGTGTTCTTCTCTCAGGTAGGTTTATGCTAAGATCTTTATAATGCTGTATTCATATGGCCATTGATGTGAGAAGACTCGAGAGGAAAAGTTTAGTGCCAAATGGCTGAAAATTTCATGTCAATACTTCAGTGGCTATAGGAGTCTGTAGAATGTCACCGGATGCTGAGAACCGACAAGGAGAAAAAGAGAGAAACCTCCTGTGGCAAACACATATGGATTGACGGAGACTTTATGATGTCAGGCAGATTCCTCTTCCAATTTTCAAAGTGGGAAGAAGGAGTTGTCGACTGGTGTAACTACAGATTTACCAGATCCTCATTTCCATCTACAAGACCTTCCAATTTCCCAATTAACTCTTGCTCTGAGTCTCCGCAATGGCTATTTCAAAACTTATCTGCTCTCATGAAACCATCTAAGCAGCTCATCTATCCCCTCCACTCTAAGTACTCATCTTCCACTTCACTGAAAAAATTGGAGCTGTTAGGCAGGAATGCCCTCACCTGCATCCATTTTGACCCTTGTCTTCCTGTTTTTGTTACAGAGTTGCCCTTTTCCCTAATGTTCACATCTCCATCTGCTGTCCTCCAGGTCTCATCCCCGCTTTGAAGAATGGTCCTTGATCAAATATCTCTAAGCCTCTCCCTCTATGGTTTCTTCCATCAACATGGGAGAAACATACTCAGGTCTCATATATGTTGACAAACTAAGTAAATTAAAACCTCTTTGATTCTCTCTCTTCACAACCAGGCTTCTTAAATGAGCCATCTACACTCACCATTTTATTTTCTCCTTCCAGTCATTCCTCATCTGATTGAAATCTGCTTTTTCCCCTTTACTCCATTGAAACTGCTGATGCTAAGATTTACTGTAGGTCTGATTTTTTGTCACGTACATTATCTTTGAATAACTGAGTGATCTCATTGTTTCAATTAGCATCCACTGTGATGGCACAGAGGCCTGAACATCTCTAATGTAGACCTCCCTTCTAGGCTCCAGACCTGTGTACGCACCTACCTCCTGGACACGGATGTGCCACTATCACATGTACAAAACTAAACTCAGCAACCCCTCTCACTCCAATTCCCCATTAAAATGGCTATTTTGTCACTCCTCTCATTAAGTAACACTCCACTCGCCCTTATTGCCCAAGCAATAGAACTGGGAATCATCTTTGCCTTCTTTCTTCTTCTTTTACCAATTCCACTGCCATAGACTATCACCAAAGCTTGTTGAGTCAGCTCCTGAGTTTATGTAGAATTTATCCAAGTGACACAATATAATTTCCCAAGCAGGATCTGCTTCAGGGCTCCATAATCAAACACATGAATATTTCTGCGGTATAAGAAAATACACAATAAATGGGATATATAAGGATCCACAAAGTAGACCTGCACAACAAGAAACGCTAAGGAACATTCCTCAGTCAGAAAGCAAATGATAACAGATGGAATTATGAATCTTCACCGAAAAATAAAATGCATCAGAGTCTTTAAATATCTGATAAAAAAGAAAAGATCATTTTCCTGTTCATTTTTTAAAAATACATAACGATTCTTTAAAGCAAGATGAAAATGCCACCTTGTTGCTTTTATAATACATATTCAACACATGCAATAACAATAGCATAAAGGCATGGCAAAGGGGATAAATAGACCTTAAAATTGCAAGGTTTATATATTTTATGGGAATTGGTATAACATTAACTCTGAGTAGAATATGAAAAACTAAGAATTGTATTTTAATCCCTAGAGCAATAACACAATAATGTAATGCAAATAAGAATAATTTAAAAGCCAGTGGATAACTTCTAATTACATTAATAATAATAGCAAATACTTATTGAGTGTTTCTATATGCCATTACTCATTCAATCTTCAAAACATCCTATGAAGTACATATTATTTTTCCCATTTTACAAATGAGTAAAATAAGACTCTGAGAAATAGTTTTCCCAAGTTTATAACAGGATTAGCCTCAGAGCTGTCAGATTATGGTATATGCTCTCTTTTTAAAATTGACAGATAAAATATAGTGCATGGCATGAGGTTTTAAAATATAAGTATATGCTTTTCTATAAAATAAATACAATTTTTGGCCACACACGGTGGCTCACACCCAATCCCAGCATTTTGGGAAGCCGAGGCAGGCAGATTACCTGAGGTCAAGAGTTCAAGACCAGCCTGACCAACATGGAGAAACTCCGTCTCTTCTAAAAATACAAAAATTGGCTGGCTATGATGGCACATGCCTGTAATCCCAGCTACTCAGCAGGCTGAGGCAGGAGAATCAGCTGAACCCAGGAGGCGGAAGCTGCAGTGAGTCAAGATCATACCACTGCACTCCACCCTGAGTGACAGAGTGAGACTCCATCTCAAAAAATGAATTTCATATTTTTAAAGGATAATAAATAGACGTGAAAAAATTAAACAGAAAGTTACACATCTTCATTCCACCAAATTCCAGTCCTATTCCCCAAAAGTAGCCTCTGTCAATGATTTCTCTGATTATATCAGGAAAAGAAAAAGCTGCAAATATACACAGATCTTTTAAACAAAAAAAAAAATCAAGCATACTTCAGATGCTTGATAAGATTATGTAGAGTCTGTGATACAACAGATAAGATACAACAGATAAGATTATGTAGAGTCTGTGATCTGAATTACTATTCAGCCTTCCTTTCAGAAACATTGCTTCTGGTACATTTTGACTTACAAAGAGGATTGTTGTTTTTTTAAGTGTGGTCAAAGCTATTGATCTTTTCCTTTTTTATTTGTTTACTATGTTTTGGCAGACAACATTCTTCTCCATCCTAATAAAAAATATTCATCTGTATTTTCTTATATTTTTATGGTTTTGGCTTTTACATTGACCTGTAAGCCACACTGGTGTGTTTAACGTAAGTTTAACTTGAGTCACTAGAGTTCGTTACAGAGTCAGTTTACTCAAATACACACTTTTGAAAAATGTATTTATTCCATTTTGGTTTGCATTTTTTCTTTATAATACATTGATAATTAGCATTAATATTAGTAATATCAGTAATTAGTAACTAGTATTAATATTAGCAATTAGTATTAATACTAGAAATGTGATGTAGGGTTCTGGATCCATGAGTTTTCTATAAGGGGAGGGACAATAGACAAAAGACAATAGGCCAATGGCAAACAAAGTACCACTTCCTTAATAGCTGAACAAGCAATTTATATACAAAACGCAGAGCTTTTCTGATGAGCCCTGAGGCATGTGGCTTAACTGGAGACCTAAACAAGGCTTTCTACTTCTTCCCTTCTTCTAAAATAGCCAAACTGCAGATTAAGTCTGTTTACCCAGCCCACAATGGACAAGGACCTGAGCCTGCCATAATCCACCAAGCCCAGTACTCTGATATCTTTGACGTGGGAAGTGGGGCCAAGATGCCAGCCTTTAAGACCTAATGGCCACTCACTCCAATTAATGCAGGGCTGTTGCACCCCGAATTATGTAAGATATTGAAGTACTACCATTTTGGTTGTCATTTGTCTCCACTTCATCGCTGATAAGCAGCCAATGTAGCCTATTAAAATTTCTACCGCATTGGTGGCAATGCCTCTCAGGACAGCAGACCCAGAGGATATAGTGGAAGTAATAGTTGCTCCAAGCAGAAGACCTTGTCACCAGTAGGAAATAGCAGAAGCAGTGTAGTGTGAGGTCCTGGATATACTGCAATATTTAGCAAGAGTAACAGTAATGTATGGCCTGAAAAGAGACCCTATTCCCTGGCAAGAGACTGCTGTGCCATGTGTGAAGATGGAAACAGAACCAGACAGAGGTGCACCCCGGAAGCAGTAATGATCAAAAGCACTTGCAGCTATATCCAGCAGGCATCACAGGGAAGTCCTCCAGAACTGTTCAGAAACCCTCTGGGAACACCCAGAATTACTGTAGAGAATAGAGATTTTGCAAGGCTGTTTTGCATAAGCAGCTGGAAGTAACAGTTACTAAAATCTGCCTTAAGCCTGCTCATGTGACTCTGTTAATAGGACTCAGCTGCTAAAAATGCTCTTATTTAGATGTGTCTAACATGCATATTTTGTTTTTCAAAATACGTATTAACATCCTGTGGGAAAATGTCCCAAGATATATCATTTTGGGAAATTCTGCTATGGAGCTCAACTTTCAACTATGACATTTCATGTCTGGGTCATGTTTATTTACACACTAGGGCTCCAACATGAGCAATTGCTCTGAAGACTATTGGGTGACATGACACACATGGATATGTCCGATTCCTGCCCACGAATGCATTGTCCCTAAATGATACTTCTTTTAGAAGTATTTCCAGGAGGTACCTGGGAGACACACAGCAGGTACACCGTAGACCCAGACAAACTTCAATTCTACATTAAACCCTTCTTAGGCCCAAACTGGGATTCCTGATATGCGCATAACAAGAACTAGGCAATTGACTAGGACTCTTTTATAATATTTGGTTCCAGGAAGTCCAGACCCAAATTTATAGCTCAAATACAGTATTTGTGCTGTCTTTTATGGTTCAAAGTTATGTTCTTTTTTATTAATGTGATGGCTTTCCATTTTTTATTCATATTTTATTGGTATTGTTTCCCTATTTCTTTCATAGTCTAGCTCTGCTTTATGATATGCATTTTTGTTGCAGTTCTACCTAAACCTTTGTAGACCAGGTGGCCAGGGGGCCTCAGGACTAGAGAAATTCTTGCAGTCTATTCATTTCTTTGTTCATCTCTTTATTTCAAATAGATTCTGTCCCTTTTCACTCTGCTTAAATTAATGAAACTGATTGTTAGAAATACCAGCTTCTACACGCAATCAGAAATGATTCAAAAGGCAAAGTGAATTAATAAAGAAATGTATAACACAGTATTGGGGATTTAATATGCCACTCTTCTCAGGAAAGCTAACATTAAAAAATGTTAAAGAATATTGTTAATGAAAGTTAAGCAATTTATGAAAGAGATTTAAGAGGGCAAGACCTTCCCAAAACTCCTGAGAAAAGTTCTCCATCCAGCAGATTTTTTTAAACTCACTTTTAAATCCTCATGTAAAAGCCAGATTATATGAGCATGTTTAAAATTCTTTTATTAAGTAGGATTTTTTTTTCATTCTTTTCTCTTATCCAGAAAAGTAATTAAATCATACAGCTTGTAGATCACACTTGGGCTCATGGAGGGGAAACTAGAAAAAAAAAAAAACAGCTTTGCCAAATTAGCAGAGTGTATGCATGCAAGGAAATTCACAAATTACGTGATTATTCTGAACATCTGATTCCAGAGGGAATCACATCCAAGTAATAGAAATAGTTGAAGATGAAAATTCAAGAGCAAATCCTGTTGACTGCCATATACTCACTGCATCTGTCTGAGCTGCATCTCCAGTGCCACCACCCTTGTTCAATGACTGTGAACTCTTGCCTGGAATATGCAAGAGCCTCATGCTTGGACTCCTTCCTTCCCTGTGTTCTTTACAATCTATTCTCCAGAGAAAACTCAAAATGAGTTTTCCAACATCAATTACATCACATCACTCCCCTGCTTAAAACTCTCCAGTGGCTTCCTATTGCATTTGGACTATAAAACCAGCCTCTTTAACACCACCTAAAATGCCTCCTAATAGTGAGGTCTTGCCTACTTCTCTGACCAGACCTCATAATAGTCTGTTTCTCCCTCTATCTGATGTGTTTCTCAAAACTCACAGTAATATACTAAAAGGGTAAGTTTTCTGCATGTAAAATATATTTTAAGAATAGAAATAGGATGGTATCCCTATGAATACCAATCAACGATGGATATTTTAATCTGAAAAAGACATTTTAAATAACAAAAGTTAAAAGAACCTATAGCAGCAACTGCTAGTACATCCCTTATTTACTTTTTCTTTTCTTAATAAGAGAACTCTGATTTTTTTTTTTTTTTTTTTTTTAAGACACAGTCCTCCTCTGTTGCCCAGGTTGGAATGCGGTGGCACAATCTCAGCTCACTGCGGCCTCTGCCTCTCGGGTTCCAGCCCTTGTCCTGCCTCAGCCTCCCAGGTAGCTGGGATTGCACAGGCCACCACACCTGGCTAATTTTTTTTTGTATTTTTTAGTAGAGATGGGGTTTCACCATGTTAGCCAGGCTGGTCTTGAACTCCTGACCTCAAGTGATCCACCCACCTCGGCCTTCCAAAGTGCTAGGATTACAGGCGTGAGCCACCACGCCCAGCTGAGAATTCTGATTTTATTCAGAGTGACAATATATCCAGCTGAAAAACTCTACCTTCCAGCCTCTATTGGAGGTAAAATTTTCCAATTTGGTGTGAGCAAACATCATTGGACAGGAATCCCTTTTTGTCCTTCTGCACTCTCTCCTTCTAGCCTCTTGGAATCAGACACTACAGCGGAAGTTCCAGAAACCATTTGGGGGCCATGCCAGAAAAGAAGAGAAAATTCAGAGACCTTACCCTTAGCATTTGGATTCAGTGAGATACCAGCAACTACCTAACTCTGGTTTCTTCTATTTAGGGAGTTGAGCTCTAATATTTTAAAGACACTGAAACCAAGGTCTCTCTCTCAGGCAGCCAGGCAATTCCCAACTAACATAAATATCTAGGTATGTATCTAATAATGTATAAAATATTTGTGAAAAGTATAGAATATAATAAGACCAAAAGGAACGGAGAAATAATCCATGATTAAAAATGAAGACACTTGATATTACGATTATTGAAATCTGTAAATTCAATGCAATTCAAATCAAAATCCCAGTAAGATGTTTCACAGAATTCACTTAACAAGAGACTTAAATGTGTATGAAAGATTATGGCCAAAAAGATCCAACAATATTGAAGAAGAAGAATAGTGACAGATGACTAACCAGATATCAAGTCTTAATTTAAAGCTTTATATTAATTAAGAGACAAATATCAGTTAATAGCTATAATTAATATAGCAGTTAATTAAGAGATAAATATATCAGTAAATCAGAATAAAGAGCCTTGAAAATTTTGTTTAATATAGTGAAGGCATTCCACAGTGCTGGAACAAGTGGTTACCCATGTGGAAAAGGATATTAGGTTCCATTCCTCACATCATAAGAAAAAACAAATTACATTTATTTGAAATCTACATGCAAAGAAAAAAATTTAAAACTTTCATAGGAAAACATATGTTCTTGGATAGGTAACGATTTCTTAGCTATGTCACAAAAATACAGCAATAAAGGAAAAATGTGATTAAAATGGCCACGTGAAAATGAATGACGTGATTGCAAGCACCACAAGCAACGTGAAACTATTTGCAATGCATGTGAGTATTTGATAATATTCAATTATTTCAAGTAGCATGAACTTGTACTCTATTATCTGGATTATAACCCATTCTTTTTATTATTTTATGCCTCAAATTGTCCCAGATTTTGCCCCTGGGAGCCAGTTCAAGCTGGTGTCTAGTCTTTCAACACTGTTGAGCATTTTATTACTTTCTGGCACCTGGTTGCTCTCTTTGGAAAAATGGTATAGAGAAACTTATATTTGTACGCAAGGTGTATCAGCACAATTTTTAACAAGAAAACATAGAAGCAACCTAACCATCCTTCAGTTGAATGCAAAACAACATATAAAAGGCATGTACTAGGCTGGGTACGTTGGCTCATGCCCGTAATCCCAGCACTTTGGGTAGCTGAGGTGGGTGGATCACCTGAGGTCAGGAGTTTGAGACCAGCCTGGCCAAAATGGTGAAACCCCGTCTCCACTAAAAATACAAAAAGTAGCCAGGTGTAGTGGTGGGCACCTGTAATCCTAGCTACTCAGGAGGCTGAAGCATGAGAATCACTGGAACCTGGGAGGCAGAGGCTTTAGTGAGCCAAATCACGCCATTGCATTCCAGCCTGGGCAAGAGAGTGAGGCTTTGTCTCAAACCCCCACACAAAACAAACAAACAAAAGACATGGATTAGATCTTCTATTATCAACCTAAGCTAATCTCACACTATGGAGTAAAAAAATGCTACAGCATATTATAATCCATTCAAACTAAGACCCACAAAATAATAATGTATATTGCTTATGAAGAAATATATACGTAGCAACAAAGAAAATATAGAAAACAAAGAAAATATCCTGCTGATATCCAGGAGCCTGGCACTCACAGCTAGGCCTTAGTATCCTCCTGTTGACAGTAAACAACTTCAAAGAGCATCAACATCAGACAAGGCCGTTCTGTGACCATCATGGGACGAAACAAAAATACAACCACGTCATCATTTTATTTGAACACTAACAAAAATATGCACCACAAAATGACCAAATAACCCTCTATCCTGGCTAATGCGTGACTGTTGCTTCTTTTTTTTTTTTTTTTTTTTTTTTTTT
>NW_016803481.1:5204912-5241957 GCF_001698545.2 Rhinopithecus bieti | reverse complement strand
AGACCACGATTGTTAAAAGCGCTAAATTCGATTGCGAGTTAACAAAATTTCAAAGTGATGTGTGTCTCAGTTGCCCTGGCTAGGAAAAGGGATTCCCTTCCCCCTTGCGCTTTCCAGGTGAGGCGATGCCTCGCCCTGCTTCAGCTCTCGCTGGTCAGGCTGCAGCAGCTGACCAGCACCGATTGTCCGGCACTCCCTAGTGAGATGACCCCAGTACCTCAGTTGAAAATGCAGAGATCACCAGTCTTCTGTGTCGCTCGCGCTGGGAGTTGGAGACTGGAGCTGTTCCTATTCGGCCATCTTGCTCCGCCCCCGACTGTTGCTTCTTAAACAATCACTTTAGTGTAGCTGTAGGCTTGAGATTTGTTAAGATATGTAATCACAGAATTACCCTGCTTCCTGAAATCATCAATGCAGAGTAAAACCCTGTTTCTTTAAACCCTCCCAAGAATCACCTACTGCAAGCCCAAATCCTGTTCTAAGTCCTCTCTGCCATCATTGTGTTGAGACACCTCACACTTTTCCACAGTTTGCACACAACTACAGATGTGTTTCTAGTCGTCTTTGGAAAGAGGACATTGACTGTAGTAAAAGTATTTTTAAATGCATAGAAATAATGCACCCAAACTTTAGGATAGTATCTACACCTGGTAAGAAAGAAAAAGAGGAGAAAAGTCTGAGGCAGAGAGAAGGGAGGCATTCGCTGTATTATCGCATTTTTTTTCTTTAAAATGAGAGAAATCTAAAGAATATATGACAAAACACATATATCCATGGTTGGAACTTGGTAATCTCTTTTATAAATTTCTACTTCATTTGTATTATTTTTATTGCGGTAAAATATGCACAGCATAAAATGTGTTATTTTATCTGTTTTCAAGTGTGCAGTTCAGTGACATTAAGTACATTCACATTGTTGTAGTACCATCATCATCCCCAGAACACTTGTCATCTTGTAAAACTGAAACTGCTATTAAATAACAATGCCCTATTCCTTTCTTCTCCCAGCAACCCCTGGCAACCACCATTCTTTCTGCCTCTGAATTTGACTATTCTAGGTACCCCATGTAAGTGGAATCCTATAGTATTTGTCCTATGTTCTTATATGATTGAAATACATTATTTAACTAAAGATTTCTCTAAAATAATGATATCACCCAATCACACCCAGAAGAAACCAATTTTAAGTGTTTTCATTTAATACATATACTCTTCTAAGATTGCATATAGAGGGATATGATGGAACAGGTACTTACTGGCAGCTAAGTCTTATCTGTGCACTAATGTTTTGATTATCTGCATATAGGTCCATCTTGCCCACTAGAAGACCCCATATCCTTGATAATGAGGAAGGTGCCTTATTTCCCTTTTCACTTCCAATGTCAAGCATGGTAGCTGGCCTATAACAAATGCTCAATAATTGTGTGTTCAAAAAAGAATGAATTATTGTGTTTTGTAATTGTCATTTTCAACTTAATAACTTAAAAATCTATTTTAAAAATACATAATTTGCTCCAGGTTATCAGTTTTAAGACCTTCTATTTATCTTTCTTTGTTGCCCTTCGAGTAACCTCAACTGTTCTCGAAGCTTCAGCGGCACAAGGAAGTTAAGGAAATGTCTCTTCCCTGCAAAGACAAGCTTCACATGACTGATCTGTCCTCCCCACAGCCCTATCTCGATGCATCAAGCATTTGAAACTGTAAGTAATTTTCAGGCAGCTGTAATTGAAGAGATATTACAGCTGTTGAAGTGCTGCCAGTTACCACATTAACGTAGCCATAACTCAGGCAAAGCACAGACAAGAACAACTTCATGGAAAGGGGGCTTATTTACTATTTTAAGTCAATTGCTTCCTTTATTATTCCAAGCCTGCCATTGCTAAGAATACAAAGGAAAAAGAATTTATCATAATGGATCACAAACTCAAACTCAGGGGGAAATATTAAATGAAACAAACCAGAAAAGAAATTATTTATCCTTGGCTAATTAAACTCATCAGCAAAAATGAGCCCAAATCTAGTACATTTCTGAGATCCAGGAACGTGACCCAGTGAAGGATCATAGACTCTGAATGGAGAAGACCAGAGCGCAAGTCCTTGTCTTGACTTTTACCAATAGTTTGACCTTGGATCATTCCCATAACTTTGCAAACACTTGTTTTCTTCAAGTGGCAAATAATATGATCCACCTTAGAAGGATGTTAGAGAATTAAATGAGAAAGTTAATGTCAACATTTTTATATACTGCAAATTACTTGACAAATAACATATTTATATTAAGAACTTATCACAGAAGTATCTGAAGACTAAGAAGTAGGGAAATCATAGGATGAAACTTGAATTCATAGTTTTATGTGTTTAGAATATTGACTTCTTCTGTGGCACAGCATTTTCTTGTCAGTTTTCTGTGTTCCTGTAAGACACCAATGGTGTGGGGAAATGGTAGTATTTTAGATCATGTGCCCTTAACATGCAAAATGCCCAAGACACTTCAGTGGGCTAACAGGTCTACATTCAGAATTCAGCCGAGTTCACAACATAGTTCTATATTCCTACTACTGAATTTCTTTAGTCAACTAATTTTCCCATGCTCCTTGGTGACTGTATTAAACCTTTTCCATTCTCTTCATCCAAACCTCTGTTACCGGTGGAGGGTGTCCAGGTTCTTGAGGTTTTGAACAACAAATTGGGTGAAACACAAACACAAAGGAATGAAAGAAAAGCACAGATTTATTGAAACAAAAGTACACTCCACAGGGTGGGAGTGGGCTCAAATAAGCAGCTCCAGAGCCCCATTACAGAATTTTCCAGGGTTGAAATATTCTCTGGACGTTTCCCATTGGTTACTTGGTGTACACCCTATGTAAATGATGTAGTGGCCCACGACCATACTGGTTGGTTGTGGGAGGGGACCAATTAGAGGCTGAAGTGAAGTTATTAATACAAAGTTACACTCCTATGCAAATGAAGACTTGGCCTGTGACCAGTCTGATTGGTCACAGGAGGGAACCAATCAGAGGTACTTTCAATTTTTCATCTACCACGCAGAGAAAGGGGGATGGGGGTGTTGCAAAGGGTGTAGCCTATGGTCCTTTTGTTATTTGGGCATGGAAAGTTGGGGTTTTCCTTTTGATTTAGTTCTAGGAAGTCAACGTGAATTGGGCTTAGGTTCCCTGCCTCACCACCACCCTAGAAAGCTCTCTCACCAAAGATGACCTCACTTCCAACCCCACAGAGAAATTTGAAGCTGCCAAAGAGAAGCTCTCAACTTTCCAGCACCTGCTTTCAAACCTACAACCTATCTGTATCTTCTCTCCTTTCCTCAATTCCTGTGAAAGCCACTTCCCTTCTTCCTAGTTTTTGTCCAATCTCTGTGTTCTGTAGCTCACTTCCTCAAGAATCATCTATCAATAATCTCTTCTCTCTTCTGTGTCTTCTAACTCATCATCTTTGCTTGGTTCCCCCATGGTCATTCAAACATACTTAATTCATACAAAAAAATTAGAATGAATAAGACCTACTATTTGATAACACAAGATGACTATAGTCAATAATGCCTTACCTGTACATGTTTTAATAACTAAAAGAATGTAATTGGATTGTTTATAACACAAGGGTAAATGCTTAAGGGAATTGATACCCCATTCTCCATGATGTGATTATTACACATTGCATGCCTGTATTAAAACATCGCATGTACCCGGTAAATATATACACCTACTATGTACCGACAAGAATTAAAAATAAAAATAATTAAATTTAAATTAAAAAAACAAATATGTCAAATTTTTAAAAAATCTCTAGGCTTACCCTATGTCTTCTGTCCTTTTCTCAGTCACATTTCTAAAAGGAATTGTCTACACTCACTGTCTCTATTTCTTAATTTCTCACTCATTCCACAACCCACTGAAACCTTGCATCTCCCCTCAACAGCCCACCCAACCACTGAGCTAAGTTGCCAAGGACTTCTGCAAGGTATGCTTTTGACCTGGGCCTCCCTAGCCTCTCAGCAGCGCTCTCTGGAGTTCTAACTATTTGCTTCTCTTGTCTTTCATGGTAGGGTCTCCTCCTGGGTATCCTCCCATCTTTCTGAACAGTCTTAGTTTATCCTTTCCTGTTTCACATTCAAAGGTTGGAGTTTCCCAAGATTCATTTCTGGGTTGCTCCTTTTCATTCTTTCTTCTACACAAAATCAGCCACTCTCATATCTTCATTCACCACCTGCATATTGACCATTTGTGAACATGCATCTTTAGATCACACCCATGTGTCCGACTTGAGGTCTCCACTTGGCTATCTGATGCAGGCCAGAGCCTGCAGAGCACACACTGACCTGGAGTGTGAATAATAAGATGTTTCCTTTATGAACCTGTCCAAGGAAGAAGTTGAACATCCTTCAGTTTCCCCTTGAACCCTAAACAGGGAGCTCTGGAGCCAATATTGCCCACAGAGTGTCCCACCTTCCTCATTCACCAGATGTGAGCTGCTCCAAGAGGAGCACGCCCTCTAGGGAGGCAGCTCTGCCTCTCAGGCAGACCCTAAAGTTGCTGACTGCTGATGACTATCTGCAACCTGCCTTCCCCTGGGCTGGAGAGCAAGTCCTTCCTTGAAGAGGAAACTCAGTGGCACGTTTCTTCACCTACCACAGTATCTCACAGACACTTTAACTACAAAACAAAATTGAGTTCATTCCCTCAAAACTCACTTTCTTCCAAGTGTTCCTGACCTCTGGAAACAGCACCCTCATCTATGCAGTTGCACACACCAGAAACCCAACTCTGATCCTAACGCCACTTTTCCCTCATACCCTACCTTCAGCCTAACCTTAGTACTGTCTCTGCTCAGTGATTGAAATAAGCTTTCAACTGCTCTCCCCACATCCTCTCAGCCCCATCTAGACCTTTCTTTACGCTCAACCAGAAGGAATGACCCTTTTAAAATACAAATAAATACACCATCTCTTAGCCTGGCTTCCCATCACTCTTAGAATAAACATCAAAATCCTTTACTGTCCTAGCCTTTGGGAGGCCAAGGCAGGTGTATCACTTGAGCCTAGGAGTTCAAGACCAGCCTGAGCAACATTATGAAATCCCATCTCTACAAAAAATACAAAAATTAGGTGGGCATGGTGACACATGCCTGCAGTCCCAGCTACTTGGGAGGCCAAAATGCGAGGATCAACTGAGCTGGGGAAGTAGAAGCTGCAGGGAGCCATGATTGGGCCACTATACTCTAGCCTGGGTGATGGAGTAAGACCCTCTCTCAATTTCCTTTTTAATCCTTTACCAGAGTCACAAGTTCCTGCATAATCTGGTCCCTCCCTCCCCATGAGTCTGGGCAGTTCAGCTACAAGGGACTTCATTCAGGCCCTAGAAATATGCAATGCTCGTTCCCATCTCAGACCTTTGCACATGCTGTTTGCTCTGCCTGAAATAGACCGTCCTCTTCCCCAGTCAACCCAGCTAACACCAACTTGCCCTTAAGATTTCAGCTTTAATGTCTGTCTCAGAAAACCTTCTCTGACCTCCAGACTCCCTGTGAAAGGATATTGCATCATTGTAATTGTCAGTACGATTGCAATGGCATAGAAACAATAACATACAGTCAATGTCTGATGCAGGTTGGTGCCTTAATTTAAGGATTTCATGTCTGCAAATTTGCCAACTCACTAAAATTTAGTTGTAACCTCTAAATCAGTATTTATGGTGCTTTCATGGTCATTCATAGACATGCAGAGAGTGGCAAAAATTTTGAGTTGTCTGGTGCACATGTCGGACCAGCTGAGGTCCAACGTGGTGGCATTCTGCCTTATTGTTTCTACTCTCATACTGTAAGTATTCTTTTTGTGATCTATTTACTGCCACATTTTCACATTTTGTGCCTTTTTTGGTGATTTCACTGTTAAAAAAAATGATCCCCAAGCATTAAAGTGCAGTCTAGTGTTTCTAAGTGCAAAAAGGCTGAGATGTGCCTTACAGAGAAAATGTGTTAGGCAAATTTTGTTCAGGCATGAGTGATGTGCTGTTAGCCCTGAGTTCATGTTAATGAATCAACTACATTAAATAAGGTGTCTTTAAACAGAAACACACATAAAACAAGGTTATAGATGGATTAGTTGACAAAAATGTTGTGAGCAGAGGCTCACAGTAACCTGTTTCTCCTAAGAGCAATGGCTCTGTGTTTGCTAATTTAGTGTTCCGGGTGACTTTATAGAACATTTAGAACATTCCTACCTAAAAAAACGAGAAGACCTTGCAATTAGTTTTTTTATTATCTCTCCCCTGACCAAATGTAAACTCCAAAAGAATAGGAACAGTCTGTCTTAATTACAGTTGTATTCTCAACATGGGGCCTTGTACATAGAAGAATCTTGGTGAGTATTTGCTGAATGAATGAAAATGAACAGCATCTTCTAATAGCAAGAATATATTTTTTAAAACAAAAAAGTACAGGTTCTCACTGTTGCCCATGCTGGAGTGTACAGGTGCAGTTATAGCTCACCGCAGCCTGAAGCTCCCGGGCTCAAGCCATCCTCTCACCTCAGTCTCCCAAGTATAGCTGGGTCTGCAGGTGCACCACCATGCCGGGCTAAGTTTTGTATTTTTTTTTTTTAACAGAAACAAGGTCTCAAATATGTTGCCCAGGATGGTCTTGAACATCTGGGCTCAAGTGGTTCCCACTTCCGCCCCCACTTCAGCCTCCCAAGTGCTGGGATTACAAGTGTGAACCACCACGCCCAGCCAGGATACATTCTTGTATGACCTTTTACTTCGAAGCCGGGACTACAGGGGCCCTTCTGTGACACACAAACCTTATTCTATGAATTTCAGAAAATAGGAAACCTGAATTCCGGTCCTGCCCTTGTGACAATTAATGACGTGGGGAAGAAGTCCCTCAACCGGAGTCTGTTTCCTCATCTGTAAAACAGACTTCTGAGTTCCCTACCAGCTCTGAGATTTCTGCTTGCCCAGCAGTGCAACCCAAGTCCCATTCTGCTGCTAGAATGTGCCTCTGATATTGTACGTAAGCCCCACAGAGCAGGGGCTTTGGAAGTTTGGCTCTGTCACATCACCAGTGTCTTGAGAGTATCCACACAATATGGATTTAGAGAATCCATAAGTGAATCTGTCTCCTAAAAATCCAGACTTCTAGTTCCCAATATTAAGCCTATCCTCTATTATATTTGCAGACACTTAAGAGCATGTCACTATATTCAGATACCATCCTTCAGATTTCAGTGTGTTGTTATTAATAGGAAATTGCAAGCAAGGTTTTTCATGTCTTAGGTTTTCCCTAAAGGTGTAAGTGCTACATGTTCTCTAGAAAAATTGGCAAATATATAAAGGAAAATACAAAGGTAACTTAATAGGTTATCATCCAAAACTGAGAAATATTACTAATGCATGTTGCATATTTTCTAGGGTTTTTTAAGTTTTGTTTCTAATCCATGAGGATTCCATTTTTGTATTTGTTATAAGCCTTCAATAAATTCAACTAGTTAGCCAGCGATGCTTATTTCATAAAAGACACAAATATTCGTTACATGTTTAACATGTACCCAAGTTAATTCATCACCTCTTACTGGCTCTGCAAACATACTTCTCACCATTCTCCAGTGGCCCAAGTCGGAATCCTAGAAGTCATCTTCACATTTTCCAGTGGTTTTTACTATGTCAAATAGGTGTCTGGGTCTTCTTTAAGATCTCTTTAGCAACCAAAAGTTAAGATCTCCTTAATTTTGGTGTTGCCTGTGTCTCCCAGCCTGCATTCACAACCTTCCCCAACTGACAAGGACCAGATTGAGCACTTCTGGCTCCACAAATGTGCTGTGCCCTCCCCGGACCTCAGTCCTTCACACCTTCTGCTAGCTTATTTCAAAACGCCCTTCAGGATCTTTTCCCCTGCTTACCTCCTACTTGCCCTTCAGAATCCAACTCAGACATCACTTCCACAAAGAAACTGAACTTAACTCTTATGGCTGCATCAAGTTTGTGTCTTCCCTGTAATGATGCCATAGCTCAGGTGATTTACATTTTCTAAGTTTATCTTTTATTTATCTGTCTCCCATAAAGACTAAACTTTTTGAGATCATAGGACTTATATTCTTAGTTGTATCTTCCAGTGTCAGACACAAGAAAGTTGCTTAAAAATGTTAATTGGAATGAACGGAACATTCCTTTCTCTACTGATTTGTAATTCTACCTTTATGATATACTTAATGTGATATGCACTAAGATCTATTTCTTGGCTTTATTTTGTTAAAGCTGTATCTCCCTATCATTATCACATTATGTTACTTTAATGTATCACATTATTTTAATGTACTATGTTCTCATAATACATTTTAATATCTGATAAGGCACACTCTACACACACACATATTACTTCCATTTTCTCATCTGTTTAGTCTATGAGATGACCTTGAGAACTACATATTAGGTTTTCTCAAATCTTTGTAAATTTCCCTTGGCATTTTAATGGGATTATACTAGATCTAAAAGGATAATTATATTATCTGCAAGTAATATTTTTATCTCTTCCCCTGAAAATTTTAAAGTTCTCATTTATGTTACTTGGGTTACTGAATTGGCTAGAACTTCAGGGAACACTAAATACATTCATGATAGCAGATATCCTGGGAAATGTACCTTACTACCCAGATTTTATCAATATTATAAGCTATAAAATACTTAGAAAAGACTAATTTACTCCAGTATGGCTTTAAATAACAAAATTATTTGCAGGAGAAAAAAAACCAGGAGCCTAATTGTCTAAATAGGTTTTTTATCCTAAGGGCTTTGATATTGCCTCAGAAACATAAAATAAGGTAAAATATCTCAGAGCTGCTAAGTTTCTAATCACATTTCAGATTTATATTTTCCACCACTGACCAATAGGAAGAAAATTTCTGTGATCTTGACAAGAATGATTAATAGATGTTACAGCAATTTTGTTTTGTTTTGCATTTTGGTTTGTTTTGTTCTGCATTTTTGGTTGGTTTTGTTTTGCATTTTTGGTTTGTTTTGTTTCTGAGAGTGCAAGTTGCAGTTCAGTTTGTCCACGGCCTTTCTCGAAAGTTGGAGGCCACACCCTTAACCTTCACTTTATTATTTGTTGAGCTCTTAGTCTGTGCAGAAACCGTGCTGTGTCTTACATGCATTGTTTCATTTAATCTCATTTAATGCTTTGCAAATCAGGGCTCTTTGAGAACAGAACTAACAGGATATGAATGTCCTATTGCATGGAAATCTCCTCAGCTCAATATCCAAGTTCATTACTTGCAAGTTCTACTTTCCACCCAGTGACAGAACATAATTCAGGCAAGTTTTCCACCAATTTATAACGTTTCCTCCAGTGTTCAATAACGTTCCTTATTTCCACCTGAGACCTCATCGGAAAGTCCTTTAGTATTTCTATTTCTAGCAATGTTCTGTTCATGACAATACATATATTCTCTTAGGCAACAACTTTCCTCTCTTCATTTTGAGCCCACACAAAAAAATTGCTTTTAATGTCTATATATCTACCATCAATTCTTCAAGGCAATCTAGGTTTCTACTATGAACTATTTCAAAATTATTCCAATCTGTCACCATTACCCAGTACCAAAACCACTTTCACGTTTTTGGGGTTTTGTTATAACACCACCACACTTCCTGTACCAAAATCTGTATTAGTTTCCTCAGGCTGCCTAAGAAAAGTACTACAAATTGGGTGGCTGAAAACAAGAGTAATTTATTCTCTCACACTTCTGAAGCCTAGAAGTCCAAATTACTCAAGGTGTTGGCAGGCCCACGCGCCCTCTGAAGCTTTGAGGAGAGGACCCTTCCTTGCCTCTCCCAGCTTCTGGTGGCCCCAGGCATTCCTTGGCTTCTGGCTCCATCACTCTTATCTTTGCCCCCATCTTCACATAGTCATCTTCTCTCTGTGTCTGTGCATCTCTGTATCTTCACATGGCGTTCTCCTTGTGTGTCTATGTCCAAATTACCCTCTTCTGATAAGGACGTCAGTCAAAATTGAATTAGGGCCTACCCTAATGACCTCATTTTAACTCAATTAAATCTGCAAAGACCTATTTTCAGATAAGGTCGCATTTGCAAGTACTGGAGGTTAGGACATTAAAACATCTTTTGGGGGGGTGTATATAATTCAACCTATGATTTTAAGATCATTCATTTTTGTGGAGGGTGTTATTTCATTTTTAAATGCAAACACTCAGTCGCGTAGGGACTGATCAAAATTGCATGGTTTGTAAATTATAAAGCTGTAACTCATACCTAGGTATGACTAACACCAAACCTATATTCTAACTTATTACCTAAGAAATTGTTAATGCTATGCCTAAAAATCTAATCAGCAATATCAGTCAGTGCTTCTTGGTTGAATTTGACACAACTCCATTTACTCCTTCCTGAAATAATTTCACTTGGCTTTCCTGAGAACTCACCCTACAGACAGCCCTTCTGTCTCACCATAACTTTCTCACAGTTGTCATTGGCTTTAGCTTTCCTGTTGGAGCTCCTTGTGTAGCAGCGCCCCAGGGTGGGTCCACTTCTCTGAGAAATCTCCCCTTCAGTGCTCTCAGTATGACTTAAAATACCACTCTATGCTAGTGTCTCTCAGATATATAACTCCACCTATGACCTGTCCACTAAACAACAGATTCGTTATTTCCATTGCCAGGTTATGTCTCTCCTTATATGTCTAATACTTTTCTCAGACTCAACATGGCAGAACTATTTGAGGTTCTTGTTGAAAACAAGCAAAGTCCTAATCTGATCATTTTTGCATATATGGTATTTGTAAGGTATTAGATAGCTGGCAAGATTCCTAGGAGGACAAGAGACTCAGACTTAAGGGCCAACAGCCAGGGACAATCCCCATATCACAACGTGGAACTGCTGGAGGGAGATACTAGTACCACCATTGCTGGGTACAGACACTGGACTCAGATGCTATGCCTAGAATCTCTGCATTTGCTGCCTCTGAAAACTGATGAGGCTGCTGACTCCATGGCCAGAATGGATGCCAACTTGGAGTTTCACATGTGTGTCTGATTGAGCCAGGGTCACAAGCTGCAACCCAGCCCTGGGGGTTACTGGTAAAGCAGGATTCTGACTTATATCTTAGAGAAACATGGATTCCTAAAGTAGGAGAAATCCTCATACATAGGAAGGATGCTCAGTTGTGCCCAGTGGCTAAGAAGAATGACAAATGTCTACCACAGTGGCCAAGTAGAACTCCTGACTCTCCTCAGTTCACCCATATCCTCAAGCTCTGCACCACAGAATCATACCTGATGGCATCTTCCCTTATCCTCCACATCTAACCTGTCATCAAATTGTCTCATTTCTGTCTCTAAAATATTGCTGGAGTTCATCCCTTTCTCTCCATCCAAGTTACGTGCATCATTTGCTTGGACGATGTGCTACAGTTGCCTCAGAGCTGGTGCTCCCACTTCCACTCTTGTCCCTAGACAGTCCAGTCTTTACACAGCCAACAGGCTGGTCTAAAACTACAAATTAGGTCAATTATTCTCTGCTTTAAGCCTCCAGAGTATTACCCGGGTATACAAGGTGCTGCATAGTCTAGTTCCTGTTCAACCCTCTAGCCTCACTGCATGTCTCCATGCCTACCCTTGCTGAGCTCCAAGAACAGCCACACAGGATTCTCTCCTATCCTTGGCTACAACAGGCTCATTCCAACCACAGGATCTTTGTGGTTGTTTCATCCACCCCAAAGTCTTTCCACAGCTGGATCCTTTTTGTCTTTCAGATCTCAGCTCAACAGTCACCTCTTCTGAGATCTATCATTCTAAGGGAATTCCTCTGCACTCTGTCCCAGCCTTAGTTTTATTTGCAATAGCATATATTATGATGTGACATTATCTTTCTTCTGTTTTATTGGCTGCCTCTCCTGACCAGCTTGCAAGTTTATCCAATTTTATCTACCTGTGTGTTCTTAGGGCTTTCAACAGTGCCTGGCACAGAGTACAGATGACAAATATACTTGTGAAGTACCATCAGGGACCAAATAAATTGCATTGACTAAGGACTCTACAGCCAAAGAAAGATAAAATCACTGAGCTCTGTGGTGTTCAGACAAGATTCCATTGAAGTATTGAATCCTAAGCTTAGCCATGAGGAATGGGTAAGATGTGGACTTCAGTTCGATCACTTAACAGGATCCTGAACAAATAGGAAACAATTCAGGTGAGGAAGAGGAATTAGGAAAGGTCCAGAAGTGTAATGGGGAATCACAGTGAGAAAGCTTAGGATTGCAAGAGGCCAAAAGAGAGCACCATTAAGCACAGAGGTGGCCATCCTCTACTTACAACTGGCTCAAGGCCAGTCCTACTGGAGCATGCTCTCATCTGCAAATCATGTGCAAGTTTTCAGTGGCAGTCATGTGCTGACATCTCATTATCTAGGAGGAACCTCAAAGTCCCTTGAACATCTCATCAGGCTAGGATCTGGAGCTGACTGTCACAGCACCAGGGTGGACACAGAGGGAGCAGAGAGACACAGGACTCACAAAATAACAGGAAGTCAGCATGTTGCTGTTTGCTGATGATATCATTGTATACCTAGAAAACCCTAAAGACTCCTCCAAAAAGCTCCTAGAATTGATAAATGAATTCATCAAAGTTCCAGGATACAAAATTAGTGTACACATATCAGTAGTTCTGCTGTATACCAACAGTGACCAAGCTGAGAATCAAATCAAGAACTCAACCCCTTTTTACAATAGCAGCAAAACAATTGAATATTTAGGAATATACCTAACCAAGGAGGTGAAAGACATCTACAAGGAAAACTACAAAACACTGCTGAAAGAAACCATGGATGACACCAACAAATGGAAACACGTCCCATGTTCACGGATGAGTGGAATCAATATTGTGAAAATGGCCATACTGCCAAAAGCTCTACAAATTCAATGCAATTCCCATCAAAATACCACCATCATTCTTCACAAAACTAGAAAAGACAATCCTAAAATTCGAATGGAACCAAAAAAGAGCCTACATAGTCAAAGCAAGACTAAGCAAAAAGAACAAATCGGAATGCATCACATTACCTGACTTCAAACTATACTATAAAGCCATAGTCACCAAAACAGTACAGTACTGGTATAAAAATAGGCACATAGACCAATGGAACAGAATGGAGAACCCAGAAATAAAGCCAAATACTTAAACAGTTAACCAATCTTTGACAAAGTAAGCAAATCAAAGTGGGGAAAGGACACTCTATTCAACAAATGGTGCTGGGATAATGGGCAAGCTACAGGTAGAATAATAAAACTGGATCCTAATCTCTCACCTTATTCAAAAATCAACTCAAGATGGATCAAGGGCTTAAATCAAAGACCTGAAACCATAAAAATCCTAGAAAGTAACATCAGAAAAATGCTTCTAGATATTAGCTTAGGCAAAGACTTCATGACCAAGAACCCAAAAGCAAACACAACAAAAGCATTAATAAAGGACTTAAACTAAAAAGTTTCTGCACAGCAAAAGAAACAACCGGCAGAGTAAACAGACAACCCATAGAATGGAAGAAAATCTTCACGGTTTATATATCTGATAAAAAACAATATCTGGAATCTACAGGGAACTCAAATTAGCAAGTAAAAAACAATCCCATCGAAAAATGGATTGAATAGACAATCGAGAATAGACAATTCTCAAAAGAAGATATACAAATGGCCAACAAACATATGAAAAAATGCTCAACATCACTAATGATCAGAGAAATGCAAATCAAAATCACAATGTGATACCACCTTACTCCCGCAAGAATGGCCATAATCAAAAAATAAAAAAATAATAGACGTTGGTAGGGAAGTGGTAAAAAGGGAACACTTTTACACTGCAGGTGGGAATGTAAACTAGTACAACCACTATGGAAAACGGTCTGGAGATTTCTTAAAGAACTAAAAGTAGAACCACCATGTTATCCAGCAATTCCACTACCAGGTATCTACCCAGAGAAAAAGAAGTCATTATACGAAAAAGATACTTGCACGCACTGTGTATAGCAGCACAATTCGCAATTGCAAAAACATGGAAGCAGCTCAAATGCCCATCAATCAATTAGTGGATACAGAAATTGTGGTATATATACCATGAAATACGATTCAGCCATAAAAAGGAATTAAATAATGGTATTCACGGCAACCTGGATGGAATTGGAGACCAGTATTCTAAGTTAAGTAATTCGGGAATAGAAAACCAAACACCCTATGTTTGCTTCACTCATAAGTGGAAGCCAAACTATGAGGATGCAAAGGCTTAAGAATGATACAATGAACTTTAGGGACTTGGAAAGGGTGGCAGGGGGTGAGGGATAAAAGGCTACAAATTGGGTGTAGTGTATACTGCTCAGGTGATGGGTGCACCAAAATCTCACAAATCACTATTAAAGCACTTACTCATGTAACTAAACACCACCTGTTTTCTAATAACCTATGGAAATTTAAAAAAAAAAAAAAAAAAAAAAAAAGGAAGAAGGAAAGTAAATCCAGAAACCTTGAAATAGAATCACATTGAGAAGCACACAAAAGAGGAATGTCAGGCCCATGAACCATAAAAGGGGAGAAACAGAGGCAGATATCCAGGAGGGAGGGACAACCTGGACCCCCTGAATGCACAGTGGCATAACCCCCATGCGACAGTGACACCCACCTCACTGCCTGCTCAGTATCATCTGCTTACCCTTAAAGCCCAAGTCCCTGAGCTTAGAGAGGAGGAAGCAACAATACACATTAGCAAATTGAGGAAGAAATCATTTTTTTACTGCTGCAGTTTCCCCATATTAATTAAGCTGGTAGTAAGATGCAAGTTTCTCTCTAAATTTGCGTATTCATCTTCTTCTAACAGCACTTAATGACTACGATCTGTACATTAAAAAGTTCAGACTACCAACTTGCATAAATTCCTGTATTTGTCCATGGTCAGCAAGTTTCAGAAGCTGGATAAAACCCAAAGTCTCTTCTCAGGAAGCTGGGGGATGGGTTTCTTAAGGAACTTATAAATTCTAAGAACCCTGCCTCAGAACAACAATCTATGAATTTCCTAAAGAGTTGGTGTGCAAATTGTCTGCATGTGGGTTTTCTCCTCTCTGGATTTTCTATAATATTGCCTTGGTCTCAATACGGGTTAATTCACTGTGAACTATGCTTCTTACCAGCTGTCCCCCATCCCTAACACTGCACAATTTCCTGACCCATGTGCTGAGGGGATGCAAACTGGAGTTAACAACCACCTGAACAAGGAAGCAGGCCATCAACATCATACTGTGTGGCTGTGAAGAAATAACATACCTTTACCTGTAAATCCTTGTTTCCTATTTCAGAGGTGTTTTATATTATTAATGTGGGATCTGTACTAGGGATAAGGCTGTGGGAGGCTGGTGAGTGTCCACTTGGAGAAGGAGGTCAACCAAATTAGGAGAGGGGCTTGTCCCCAAAGACATGGCTCTAGGCAGGCCACTAAGATGAATTATGAACTTCTATGTGGCATTCTGTATTCCTTGTATATAACAAAGATTTCAAATTTAATAAGAAAAAAGGCAGAATGAGATATTTTTAAAATACAAGACACCTCAACAAAAAAACATACAAATAGCACATAAGCATATTGTCTCAGTCTATTTGTGTTGCTACAACAAAGTATCTTGAGCTGCGTGGCTTATAAACAACAGAAGTTTTTTCTTACAATTCTGGAGGCTAGGACATCCAAGATTAAGATGCTGGCAGATCAAATACCTGCTTAGGGCCACTTTCTGGTTCATAGACGGTGCCTTCTTGCTGTGTCTTCACATGGTAGAAGGGGCAAACAAGCTCCGTGGGGCCTATTTTATAAGGGTACTAATTTCATTCATGAGGACTCCACTCTCATGACCTAATCACCTTCCCAAAGACCCAAGCTCCTAATCTTACCAAATTGATGATTAGGTTTCAGCATTTGAATCCTGGGGAGCCACAAGCATTTAGACCATAGCACATATGAAAATATGCTCCACATCATATGTTATTAGGCAAATGAGAATTAAAACAATCAGATACCACTATGCACCTATTTGTCTAGTAGGACAGCCAAGATACAGAACACTGACAACATCAGATGCTGACAAAGATATACAGCAACAGGAACTCTCATTCATTACTTGTGAGAATGCAAAATGGTACAGCTACTTTGGAAGACAGGAGCTTTTCTTACAGAAACCAAATATATTCTTACCATAGGATCCAGAAATTGTGCTCCTTGGTATTTTCCCAACGGAGTTAAAAACTTATGTCCACACAAAAGCCTGCACACATTTATAGCAGCATTTTTATTACTGCCAAAATTTGGAAGCAATTGTAATGTCCTTCAGTATGTGAATAATAAAATGTGGTACACCCAGACAATAGAATATTCAGAGCTAAAAAGAGATTAGCTATCAAGCCATGCAATGGCATGAAGGAATGTTAAATGCATACTACTAAGTGAAAGAAGTCAATCTGAAAAAACTACATACTGTATGATTCCAATTATATGACATTCTGGAAAAGGCAAAGCTATGGAGATGGCAAAAAGATCAGGGTCAGTGGGAAGGGAGGGATGAAGATCAAGGGTCAATGGAGAGGGAGGTGGAGCAGAGGATTTTTTAAGGCATTTAACTACTTTGCTTGATAGTATAATTGTAGAGAGATACACTTATACATTTGTCCAAACCGGTAGAATGTCCAACATCACAAATGAAATCCAATGTAAACTGTGGACTTTGGGTGACAATGATGTGTGAAGGAAGGTTCACCAAATGCACAACTCTGGTGGAGGATGTTAATGGGGGATCCTGTGTATGGGTGGGAAAAGGGATATATAGGAACTTTCTGCACCTTCTGCTCAATGTTGCTATGAACCTAAAACTCCTCTTAAGAAAATAAACTCTAAAAAAAAGAATACAAGAACAGGAGGGAAATGGGAGAATTATTTTCATGTTGCAAGTTATACCTTTTATCTACTAGCTGAGGTTATCAAGATGAATGGCCTCTTGATAAGCGAAATTGAAATCCTGCCATCCATCCCTTCACTAAGAGAACAGTGGTTGTTTTTGGTTAGTCATTATATTATTGATATATTTGCTGCCGTCCATTCCAGATCATGGTGGGTTAATCCTATGGCAGTCTTGAAAGTCATTCCTGGAGGGCAAGTGTCAACCTATCCTCATTGCAAGTAAGAAAAACAACCTTAGGAGCTGAAGAAATAAGAGAGATTACTAGCAGGCGAACCCCTTCACCACAACTAAGAAACTTCTCCCAGGAAGTGAAGTTATTAAAGTTTGATGTACTTGACAAGTTGAGGGCGGGGGTGAAAAGTGCTGCTGTTTCTTAAGGCAGCAACACATCATCACCACCTGCAGTAATGATAGGCCTTCTCCTCCTCAGAGCTGAGAAAGACAGTCACGTAAAGAAATGCATCAGCAGAGTGGGTGAGAAAAAATGACTCAGGTATTGTATTTTCTGTGTGTTTTCAAGAAATGTATCACTCTACAGATAGATCTGATTTAGTAATATTATAGAAAATCATATATGGTTTTGGTCCCTAACAGAACTATCTATTATTTATCCAGAGCCTACTTTGTAATAGCTATGGTTCACATTACCTCACTGAATTCCTCCACATGTTATTTTCTAATTTTATTAATAAGTAAACTGTACTCTGGGAGATTTTCATTAAGCTAAGATCACAAAATTAGTGTTCTTTGCACCAAACTACCCTACCTACCCTTACTTATGCCAAAAGGTCGTGTTGGTAAACTAAAAATCAAATCCAAAAAAGCCTAGGCTTTCTAACTAATCCCCTTCTCTGCAGGTGGCTGAAGACCTAGAAGACAAGAATGTTTTACAGTATACAAGAGGTGGAATATGCAGGAATAACTTCAGTGATAATAAGTGATATGTTAAATAGTAAAATCTCAAAATGTTATAGACAGAAGCAGTATTTTCAAATAATCACAAGGAATAAAATGAAGTAGAAAATAAGTTGACATGAATGGGGAGCTATTCATTCAAACTCATCTAGATGCCACTCTTCCTAGAAAAATGTAGAGCTCAACCTTCCTATAGCTTCAGCTGCTCACTGTTAACTGGGAACCCCAAGTGCTAGGAAAACAGATCCTTTTCCTATCATATGGTAATTAACTAGTGTCAGACATTCTGTAGAGCATATTGGAAGAAGAAAGCCTCTTTTGAAATTGAGTGAATACAGACACTGTATCACGATTGAACTGTGAGAAATTTTGGACCAGACATTCAGTATTCTCTACAACCATCCTAAGTTCAGAAGAGATCTAACACAAGAACACAGAGGAGAAATCAGCAGAACATAGACAACAAAGGTGGAGAAATGTGATCCAATAGGGCCCGAGTCAGACCTGATGAAGCATCTTCACTAGCAACCTAAAGATAAGTTATTCTGCTTGTTATATATTCATTTATGTTGCTTGTTGAATATTGACCCATGCTAACAGTGACAATGGAATAAATGGAATGTGGGAACTTGTTCATAGTGCAAAAGTCCTCATTTTCAATGAACAGCTTCTGCCACCTTTTACTGAGGAATAAGGGACCTCAGAGTAGACACTTGACTTACCTACTGGTTTACACTAGGCCCTTGTCTTCTTGCATTTTATACTTTTCTCTTTCATCTCCACCCCTGCTCTCATCACCCTCCTCCTCTCCTATAGACACCCACTCTAATGAATTTGATACTTCTTAAATATGCATCAGTGTAAAAATAGTTTTGTAAGTATATGTGTGTTCAATTTGAATAAAGGTTATTATGCCTTGTTTCTTCTGCTGCTTTTTACTATTTCTTTTTTGTCTTCTTTTTTCACTATGTACTACGCTATTAACATTTCTCTATGTAGCTGTATACATTATTACATGATAGATGTATGTGTATACACATGTATATATTATAGTATTGCTGCATAGTATTCCACAGAATGCATTCTCCTCTTTAATGAATTTCCACATGGCTGGGGAGTCCTCACCATCATGGTAGAAAATGAAGGAAGAGCAAAGTCATGTCTTACATGGCAGCAGGCCAGAGAGAGCATGTGCAGGAGAACTCCCCTTTATAAAACCATCAGATCTCATGAGACTTATTCACTATCATGAGAAGAACATGGAAAAAACCCTTCCCCACGATTCAATTGCCTCCCACCAGGTCCCTCCCTTGAGACACAGGGATTAGTACAATTTAAGGTGTCATTAGGGACACAGAGTCAAACCATATCACTAGTGATGGATGATTAGGTTGACCCACCTACATAAACAGTATTACATGGATTCACATATAGAAACCTGTGAGTTCTCTGCAGCAAATACCCAGAAGTGAGATTTCTGGATCTTAAAGTAAATGTTAACTTACCTTCAGTAAGTTCTGCCCCAAGCACCTTGGAAATGACTGTACCAATTCCTACTAATGGATACGCTTATCCAGTCCAACCAGAAGTGGTGCCTGTTTCCCTACATCCTTATCCATTCTTTGTATTGTGCAATTTGTCCATTTTTGCCTAACTTATATATGCTGAATAGTATTTTACCATTTCAGTTTGCTATAAACTGATTACAAAGGAAGTAGATCTTTCTATACTTGTTAGCAAATTAACATTTGTTCTTCTTTGAAATTCCTGGTCTTCCTGAACTGTCCATTTTTAAAGAAGTTTCTGTGTCTTTTTTGCTGATTTGTCTAGAATTTTTATATTCTTTGTCAGTTTTAAACATCGCAAACATCTTCTCCCAGTCTGAACCACCCTTCATTTAACTTATTCTGTGAAATCTTTTGTCATATTTCTAAAGTTCTAAGTTTAAAAAAACTTTAAATATTGTTATAACTATATTTTAGATCAAGGTGACTGCTGACAATTGAGGTAAGGATCTGGTGTTCACAGTGGGCAGACCAGACAACTGTTTTAGAGTGTGGCCCTAGCTAAATATATTCCTGTCTGGCTGCCACATTTAGAAGCACTTGGGAACTTTATTTAATTCACTTAATTTATTTTATGGCTGATATTCACCTGCCTTCACTTCCCTAAGACAAACTGTCTTGAAGCCACAGAAAAATTAAGCCCATGGTTTATTGGGCACATCATCTCTAAAAATAAACTAAAAGCTGAATTTCTCACTATCTCATCCCCAACCCCTGCAGCAACAGGGTAGCTCCTTGCTCAGATGCCTTACATTTCTTCAACTTATATTTTATCTTTCATGATGATTTTGCCGTGAAAATCATTGTCTCTCCTTATGCATCACAAGAATGTGCATCTTTTCTTAACAGTTCTCATTCCATCAACCTCTCTGTATGTTTGTGTCATAGACACTTGACCTTCTAAACTCTAGTTGCTACAGAATTCTATACATTTTCTTCATCTGCAGAAGCTCCTTATGTCATGGATAGATCTCAATCCCTTGTCTTCATTGCCTAACATATATGTTTACCACCATATTATACTGTCTTCACTCATCAAGGCTGACCTCAGTCATTCAAAAAATATTAAATAGCACCTTAATGTAGGAACTGCCATCTGGACCAGACAATCGTGCTTTGAGAAAAAGTATGAGTTATACTAAGCTGTAAAAAACAACAACAACAACAACAAAAAACCACTATTTTTTTAGCCAGGTGTGGTAGCTCACACCTGTAATCCCAGCACTTTGGGAGGCTGAAGCGGGCGGATCACAAGGTCAGGAGTTCAAGATCAGCCTGGCCAACATGGTGAAACCCCATCTCTACTAAAAATACAAAAATTAGCCAGAAGTAGTGGCACACGCCTGTAGTCCCAGCTACTCGGGAGGCTGAGGCAGGAGAATTGCTTGAACCTGGGAGGCAGATTTTTAACATTCCTACAACCAGCTATTTCTCATTCTCATTTAGTAGTTCTCATTTAGTAAAATGTGATGACTCCACATGGCATCTGCATATGCTATTGCCTTCTGCCTCTTTCATCACAGAATGGTGAGCATCACTGTTATGCTACACAGCTGAATGCACTTAACAGGTGTATACCCCAGTGCCCTCCAGTCCTTTTATCCTGAGAAAGAGAAAACCATCAGGGGCTAGCCTGATACAGCTAGCCATTAGCATTCTCCTTTCAAACACACAATTTCTTAGAACATGAACATCAGACAAGGCCACTCTGCCACCACAATGGATCAAGACAAAAACAAGATCCCTTGTAATCGTGTTTGAACAGACACTTAACGGACATTTTCCAAGACACAAAATACCAAACATCCCCTTCTCGTAGTTAACATATGACTACTGGTTCTTTGCCAGTAACAGTTTTAGCTGTTTAGCAGTCTGCCCTGCCTAGACAAGTTATTAAAATACCCAGTCTCTTCTTCCTAGCAGTATCAAATTCAAAGAAAAGCTCTGCTTCCTTAAGCCTTCCCCAAGATCACCTAACCCAAGCCCAGATCTTAGATAAATTCTTCGTGGTGTGTGTTCTTCCTCACTGCAAGGAGTAATAAGCCCAACTTGTTCAACTACAGATGTGCTCCTCATGGTCTTTGGCTCGAAGACATTGCCAATTTCATTAAACCCATGAAATAATATATAGCACACTAATAAAAGCAGAGGCTTTAGAATTCTGACTCTACTACCCATTGGTATTATGGCTTGGAAATGTTAATTACTCCAAATCTCATATTTTCTCTTCCATAAATTAAGATAACCAAGAACTCAAAAAGCCCATGCAAATATACCTCATAGGGTTTCTGTGAGCAGGACTTCCATGAACAGTGAAGCATACTAGGCACTGCACAACTCCAGAGAACCTTCACATACACTGGATTTGTTCACATGGCAGTCCTGGCTATGAAATAATGCATGTCAAGTGCTTGGCACCATGTCTGCCACATTTGAAAGACTCAATAAGTAACAGCTATAATTGCTAAGCATGCTTAAGCCTGTAACAGAGTGAGCACTGTCCTGAGTATTAATGTTGCCTTTTTGGCTGAGCAAGTGGCTCCCTCCATAATGTGATTAGATCAGTAAAGCCAATTTGAAAAAGGTGCCAGGAACACCATCTGCCCTAGATCACCCCCAGTGGACTGTGAAATGTCTCACATTCCACCATCCCAGGCTCTGTGTACTAACAGCTGGTCCCTTGTCCTTGGTGATCGGAAGTCACAGGAATGATAGCGCTGGTGAGGCATCTCCGATTTACAAAGCTTTGCCTTTCCTTATTTCTTTTGGTTCTCATAAAACCTTGTCAGAAAAAGTGTTTAGGAAATATTATTAGGATGCCTATTTTATAGATGATAAAGATATGTTCAGAGAGGTGACTCATCCAAACACACGTCAACTAAGTGGCAGGGGCATGATACCAACACAGACCTTCTGACCCCAAACCAGTGCTCATTCCATCAAGACACACTGACTCTCAGTGCTGGGAAAATCTGGTTACATACAGGTGCCAAGCATCTGAAATGCAAGGGAAAAACTAGGAGAGGACCCTTGCTGATGGCAAGACCTATTCTATTCACGCTGTGTCCTTGGAGCAAATGAAGACACTGGCACACCATACGAGGTCATTTGGGATCCTAGTCTAACATCTGTCAGAGGAACTACGTTATCTCCCAGCTCTGTACGTGAAGATCTAATGATACTGTTTTGAAAAAAAAAAAAAAATCACGCAAACGGTGTGCTTAGTACCCTCATCAATTGTGTCTCCTTTGCTGGCATACTTGAGTTCCCAAGTAAATTCTCTCCAGGCTCCATTACCAAGGGGCGAAGGGGACAAGAAAGCTAATGCACAGCAAGCACTTGCTACAGAGAAAGTACAGCAAGAAAAGCATGTTAAGATGTGCTAGCCACGTATTTATTTTGTCAAGAATTACCTCATTCGACCAGGCACGGTGGCTCACACCTGTAATCCCAGTACCGAAGGAGGCCAAGGCTAGAAGATTGTGAGTCCTGGAGTTCCAGACCAACCTGGGCAACATAGTGAAACCCCGTCTCTACAAAAAAAAAAAAAAAAAAAAAAAAAAAAATTAGCTGGGGGGGCTAATACCTGTAATCCTAGCACTTTGGGAGGCTGGCACAGGAGAATTGCTTTAGTTCAGGAGTTCAAGGCTGCAGTGAGCTATGATAATGCTACCGTACTCCAGCCTGGGTGGCACAGCGAGAGGCCATATTAAAAAAAAAAAAAAAAATTATCTCATTCACAGGAACAATAGACACTGGAGACTCCAAAAGGGAAGAGAGAGAAAGGGAAGTAAGCATTGGAAAACTTCCTATTGGGTACTGTCTTCACCATTTGGGGATCAACTGAAGCCCAAACCTCAGCATCAAGCAATATACCCTTGTAACAAAAATGCATGTGTACCCCTCAAACATAAAATAAAATACTTACACATACATTTTAAGGGATTACCTCATTCAATTCTCACAACAACCCTATGAGGTCAACAGGATTTCCCCTCAGGTAACGAATAAGGAACCGAGGTTCAGAGATGTGAGGGAACTTGGCCAGGCTCACAGTGTACCTGGGGAAGCTGGCGTTCTGAAGCAGTGTTCTGCTACTTTACACTCCAGGCACTTTGCATTTACCACGTGGCCTCTCACCTGTGTGAAGGAGCCAAAACGTGTTCAGCTGGTTTGAAGGGGCGCGCTAGGAGCTGACAATCGTACATTGCATTACCTTTTCTTCTCCCAAATATCTCTTCCAAAAGTATTTTATTTTCCGGTAGTGTCAATGTCCTTATTAAAAGTAGTGGCTGGTGATGGGAATTGTAAGCAGGCCAGTGGGAAGAGCAAGGACAGACCCTGAGCTGAAACCACTCAGCTAAGCAGCTTCCAGATTCCTAACCCTTAGAAATTACGTGATCCTGGTGCAAATCCTATTTGTTAAAAAGGAAATAAAATGAAAGAATCTGAGATAATAAGACTTTATTGTTTTAAGCTGCTAAATTTGGAGGTAATTTGCCACACAGCAGTAGATAACTACTACAGAGAGAGAACTAATGTAGGGGATAAGGAACCTGCCCAATGTCATCCACAGATTAGCAACAGTGTCAAGAAAAGGAAAATTAGAATAAAATGTTAAATAAATAAAATAAAGTGACCCAAGATGGCTATAGGTGAGACATATGGGTAATAAAAACTAGGCCTATAAATTAAATCTGAACTCTCATCTGCAAAGCTAGAGTCTGTCAAATATTTTATCGACAGTTATTGATTATACTTTTGTTCATTAGATAGAACATAAAGGCAAGATAAAATCAATCATCCCTCTCTAGACCCTAACACATCTACATGCTCATTAACCTTTTACCTTATATGTGCTAACCATGTATTTGTTTTGTCTTATATCTAACGTCACTGTGCACCAATCAAAATTATGAAAATACCACCTTTACTTCACTACCCCCATTCTTCTATTTTCTATGAACAAAACGTATAAAGACCACATCCTGTGGCTGGACACAGTGGTTCATGCCTCTAATCCCAGCATTTTGGGAGGCCAAAGCAGGGGGATTGCTTGAGGCCAGCAGTTGGAGACCAGCCTGGGCAGCAAAGTGAGACCCTCATCTCTACAAAAAAATGTACCAAAAAGAAAAAAAAAAAAAAGCCAGGCATGGTGGTGCACACCTGTAGCCCTAGCTACTCAGGAGGCTGAGATGAGGGGATTGCTTGAGCCTAGGAGGCTGAGGCTGCAGCAAGCTATGATTGCATCAGTGAACTCCAACCTGAGCAACCGAGAGAACCCCATGTTAAAAAAAATTAAAATTTAAAAAATATTGTGTCTTGTGTAGGTCACTTTGGGACACATTCTTGGTTTGTGCTAAGTCTGTGTTTCCTGGGCTATTAGTACTCCAACTTGGCTCAAAATAAAAAGAACTTTAAAATTCTTTAAGTTATAGTAGCTGTTATTTAATCTTTCAGTGGACAACAGTAAGGACAAAATGTCAGGCCCATCACCCTGGCTGAGGAGCTCTTTCGAACCACCCCCAGTCACCTCCATGGAATGCCCATTTCCCCTCCTACATTTCTTTCTTCACTTCAGAATGGACAAGGTCTTCTCCAAGTAGAGAGAACAGACACTAATGGTATGGAGCGTGGTGGGGGCTGTGCTGTGGGATAGCATGGAGAGATGGGGTGTGTTAAAATATGAGAGACACCTTTGTTTTATATTCATCTCTGATTTGTATTTTCTGAAATTTAGCCCATTTCTCAGAAGAAAGAACAGATGGAGAATCATTAGAATAAAATATTCCAAGATGGAGAAAAGAGGAAACCACGTCTGCAGATTGTAGAATCGTGGCTGGCCACTAATGAATTTGATTTTTCAAAGTGACTTACAACTTAACCAAAGAGCAACGTTCTTAGAAAACTCATCTTCTGATTATACCTCAATTCCCAGGTCCTTAAAATATAGTGTATCTTTATTACAGACCCATTAGCAAGACTCTATTCGATGTAGAGCTATCCTCATTAGGTACTGGTTTAATTTGTCAGGGTCTTAAAAAGAATAATTCTATTAAATATTCCATTATGTAAATCACATGAAGAAATTTATTTGCAATAGCCAAAAGCAGCTAGATGTAACTAAGACCACTTAAGAAGCCTCTGCAAGATATCTACTACCTTGAGCATGTCTTTCATCGGATCCATATTGAGAACTGCAAGTCATTGTCTGTCTTTACCAGAGACAACATTAACATGCAGCCATTTCTTAGAGGAAATAAGGTAGTAACCAGGAGTATTTGGACAATATAAATTTGCATCTGTAAAGCGTCTGCCTAGAAATTATTGATTTTCTCTTCCCCGAAAAGCCTATTAAAAGGAAATATCTTTTCTAATGCTTTCCAGGGGGCCTCCAGGAAATCATTACTGGTAGAGACTGTTGTTTTATGGGTCTTTGGATGGGAGCTTTAAATATGAACATGAAATGTGAAAAGGAAGGATGTGATAAGCAGACTCCTGCTGAGAGCTGGCTTTTATTCATTGCCTGTCCTCTCGTTTATTTCTCCAGGCAATTAGCCCAGGCTGTCGCTGTGGGAACCATCCTTTGAAAGACTCCTCCTCCTGGAGAAATTTTTACAGAGTCAAAAGCTGGATTTCATTCCTACTCCTCACCTGCACGCCACCCTCGACCCTACCCTTTCCACCTCTTCCCAGGAGCCTCCTCCTTCCTGCCACCAGCCTCTCACCAGAGTTCTCACTCTCTGGTGTCCGGGCTAAAGCTTGGCACTCGCTGGGACTGGCTGCTTCATGACAGCCCTCAGAAGGAGACCAGGAGCCAAGGCCAGGAACAGTCTGGAATGCCTGGGAGGCAGAGACTGTCTCTGCCTGAGATGGGCAGGTGGGACAAAGCATTGTACCCAAAGGTGTGGCTTCATCAGAAATGGTTTAGTCAGGCACTGCAGGCCCAAACACAGTACAAGGAACTCCCCAGCAATCTTCAAGTGGGAAAACACAGTCTTAGGAATGATGGTTTGATGGCAAAAATGAGGAAGATAAAAGTAGCTGTGTTCTACTGATCACTGACCATGTACATTTACTTTTTCGGTGAATCCCTACAATTCGGGGAGGTAGACACAATTACCCTAATTTACCAATGATGGGTACAATTTGCCCTTGATTACAGGTTTACGAATAGCAGAGCTGGTTTTTAAATCCAAGTGCAACGGACTCCAGAGCCCTCACTCTAAGCCGCTGACCTCCTCTAAGAGGTCGTACTTAACCAGCTTTGCTTTTGCTCACCATCAAATTCACAGGAACATCAGCCTCTTTCAAAGCCTCAAGACCTACACAAACGAGTTTAAGCGTTGTCTATTGTGAGTCCTCTCAATAACCTTGAGGTACCGTCAGAGGGAACATGTTTAATTGAATATTTAGTTACAAAACATTCAGTTTGTGTCAGGAACTGTGCTAGTCGATGAAGATAGAGATCAGAGAAGCTAGGACACTGGGGCAGTGGACAATAAGCCAACTGTCACCAAAGTAAAGATAAAGTGCCATCTGGGATAAGGCCATGGAGACGTATTCAGTGTCATGAGAGATGACAACAGAGATGTAATGTATATGAGGTAGTATGGAGAGGCCTCTCCAAGGACAGAAGGGTGAGCAGCACTTAGGAGTTAACCAGGAAGGGTGGGAGGAAGGGCACTCCAGGCTAAAGGAACAGCACGTGTGACAGCCCTGAGGAGGGCAGGAGACTAAAGCATTTGAGGACCTAAAAGATGGTCCAGGTGGCAAGCAGGGGAAACAGCAGGTGATGGGCTGGCCAGGGGGCAGGAGGAGGATCATTTAGCATTTTAAGGGATTCCTATTCACCTCCCAGGTGAAATAGGAAGCCATTGAAAGACCTGGTATGGGAGACACACAGTTGGAAGCTCACAGGGGCTGTTATAAGGATTGGGATGAGAACAAGGTCATTAGGGAGGCTATTAGAGTGGCACAGAAGAGACATACAGGAAGGTGGTTTATACTGGGGGACTGTGTTATGAAAAGAAATAGAGAGAGGGCTGGGTGTGGTAGTTCATGTCTGTAATCCCAGCACTTTGGGAGGCCGAGGCAGGTGGATCACGAGGTCTGGAGTTCAAGACCAGCCTGGCCAACATCGTGAAACCCCATCTCTATTAAAAATACAAAAATTATCTGAGTACTGTGGCAGGAGCCTGTAATCCCAGCTACTCGGGAGGCTGAGGCAGGAGAATCACTTGAACCGGGGAGGAGGAGGTTGCAGTGAGCTGAGATTGCGCCACTCTACTCTAGACTGGGCAACATAAACCTGGTGGCTCAAAACAACAGAAATGTATTTTCCCACAGTTCTGGAAGCCGGAAGTCCAAACATCAAGGTGTTGGCAGGGCTGTGCTCCCTCAAAATCTCTAGGGGAGGATCCTTCCTCTCCTCCTCCTAGCTTTGGTGGCTCCTGGCCCTCCATGGCTTGCAGATGTGTACCCCAAGTCTCTGCCTCCATCTTCACATGGCCCTCTTGCCTCCAGGTCTCCTCTGAGACTCTGTATCCAAATCTCATTTTTTTTTTCCCGTTATAAAGATGCCAGTCAATGGCTTTAGGGCCCACCCTAATCCATTATGATCTTATCTAACTTGGTTACATGAGCAAGAAACCTATATCCAAATAAGACCACATTCACAAGGACTGGAGGTCAGGACTTGTGAATGTGACCTTATTGGGAATGTCTTTTTTGTGGAGGAAAGGGAGAGATGACATAATTCAACGCCCCACAGGAAATAAAGATGTCAAGTGTAACTTCTGAGTTTCCCTCAGGAGTAACTTGGTCAATGGACGTGCTCAATTCTTAAATTAGGAAGAATTGGGGAGAAGCAGGATTGGGTCCAATTTAGAGCATGTTACATTTGAAATACCAATGAGTGTGAAACCGACGGGTTAATTTGATCAGGGCTGCCTGCCTGCCTGCCTGCTTTTGGTTGCTTGTTTTTCTTTACTTTTTTCTTATTTTTCTATGAAGCTGAAGGCTGTGGTAGCTAAAGGCCACACCACTGAACACTGAAACTTAACCTTCACTGGCCACTGTATAGATAACATTCATAGGTCGCCATGGCAACAGTAGATTCAGTTGTTATTCAGGAACTTGTGCCACCTCCTATCTCATTCAAACTGATTGAGACCACCAACCCTTCAATTGGGCCTGCACAAGTATCCAAGAGGTGGCCTTTTGACATCAGGAGGCAAAAAACTCCTCCAGATCATGCTAACACTGCCATTTTCTGTACATATGTCCTATGAAATGCCATGAACTCTGACTACACTCATGTAGAATGAATTTGTTACTTCACTTACCCCCGCTACCAACCACCTCTTCCCATCCCTTAGACCACCCACTCCCCTAACCTGTCAATATCCCTAAACCTCATCTTCACGAAGGCAGATTTGACAGCTGTTCTCTTACCTCCTTGCTTGGTGGTCTTACAGATAAAGCTTTTCTCTTTTGCAAAACCTATGCCACAGTGATTGATTCACTCCATGTGGGCAGAATGGACCTGAACCTGGCCAGTAAAAAATGTAGATGTCCAACTAGTAATTGATAGGAAGGTATTAAGCGAAAAAGAAAATTCTCAGCCAGAAATACACATTTAAACTCAACGAAGTCAATGAGATCATGTAAGGAGGGAGATTATGCACCAAACACAATTTTCAATAAATTGTAATGCCATCAGAAAACATGCTTTTTGAGTGAAAGACAAAATATGCAGAATTACATATATGTGACAAAGTATTTATATATAAAACATGTGAATATAAATATGCAAGCAAATTAATTTTGATATATATAAGAAGAAAGGAAATTGACAAGTATTGGTAGTGTCTATCTCACAGCCACTTTTCGTTTATCCTTATGCTTTTCAGAATTTTCCAAATTTTTATCATTGGGTATGCATTTTTTAATAAAATTGTTTTAAAATATAAACTATTCAGAAATTTAATATGACTGAAATATGGAATATAGAAAAGAAGACTGGAAAAAAAATGAAGCTAAATGGTTGTTTTTGAGCCTAATCTAAGTTGCCAAACAAAGCAATTTGTTTTTCATTCTATATGCAACAGGGAATCCTAATGGTCTTGAAAAAAATGGACATGGACTCATTATACCATGGAATTTAGTTATAGCTGTTTTTTTGACTGAAGATGTAATATAACCTAATTATAGAAAAAAATGGACCCACAGGAAATTACAGATCCACTGTTAACATTTTTTAGTATTTCCTTCCAACACTCTTTTTGTGCCTATTTTTTACAGGTTAGATCAATTTTTAAACAGCTTCCTTTTTTAATTCACCATGATATGAAAAACCTATCACCATGAATTTGAACATCCCTCAAAGTATAATTTTATTGACTAATAACTGCTATGCCATGGAGATAACATTATTCACTTACCTGTTCCTCTATGTTTGCATACATTTTTCATTTTCATTTTTAAATAAATTATCAATAATGCTGTTATCAACATCTTTGTTCGAAAATTTCTATCAGAATGTTCATTGAGAGTCAAGTATTAGCAGGTACTGCAGTAAATGCTAAGGAAACAAAGATGAATTAAATAAGGTCCCTGCCGTCTAGTAAAAGAAAAAAGTCTAAGATAGAAAGACTTCCAACATAAAGTGACATAGAAAATACCTATGTGTCTATCTCTCCATCAGAATCATTTCTTGCTCTTAATGAGTTTACACCTTGCTAGAGGAACAGACAACAAGCAGTCACTTTCAAGGTAATACGGTAACGAAGAGGAGTCCACACAAGTCTGGGCTTTTAAATTAAGCAAGTGAGGGGCATAATGAAAGGGTGCATGGCAAGATGACCTGGCTACAATGAGAGACCAGAGGCACAGAACAGGCCTTGGGCTACTGTCTTTGTCTAGGCTGGAAGTTACAAGAGGATGGAATCAGGGGGACAAGAGGAAACCGGAAGAGGAAAGAAGCCTTTTCAAAGGAAAAACTGAAAGAGGGACACACGTGACAGCTCTTCCCAGCTGGGTTCTGTATGTATGCCTGGTCTCCCCAACAAGACAATAGGCAGCTGTCAGACAGGAGCTCCTTGTCCCATCCCAGTGCACACTCAGTGCTATCAGGCAGTTGGCTGAAAAGACAGTGTGATGGCCAAATAAAGTAAAAAGAGAAATGTAATAAAGGAGCCAGGGGTAAATGCACAAAAGTTGTGGGGTGATCTGTAGTCTCATTGGGGTGCCTCTCAGAAGCCAGAAAATCTCACTGCCATCTCTATTTCCACCTGGTGCTTGTTATGCAATAATAGCATCTTCCCAGTAGAGGGAACTGTTTGCATATTTAATTCCTAATCTGGCTACTGAGCTGAACCTGCAAACTGGCAGTGCTAACTGTAGAAATGTTTTCCTAACTGTCCATTGCAGTTCAGCCCCAATTGTCTCACACTCCAGGCTGCTGGTTCCCCAGGAGCTGGCATCATTTGGCTAACTTAGTCACTAGTTCTTTTGACTCTAGCCAGCCACCCTCAATCTTACTCTTGCAACCACAGATGCTGAGATGTGCTGTGAACCACCTGCAAGCCCTCAAGGGCCCTCTGAAGCGTTCTCTCCATAAGATAATCGAACTTGCTGGAACCACAAGTTGGCATTCATCTGCTTTGCTCACCATTTCATCTTCAGTGCTGAGACGGGTGCCTAGCACATATTGGACATGCAATAAATTATTGCTATGTGAATGACGGAACCAGACAACCCTCCTAAAATGCTTTGGTAGCCAGAATGCTTTGATAAGGATGATAATCTCTCTTCAGTTCATGAAGATTTGTCCCTGAAGTCAAATCTTTCCGGAAGATTCACTCTGCACTTCATTCAGTCCCTGACAAAGGGTAACTTTCCTCTCTGCTCCCTCATTTCCTCAGTTCTTAGGATGCACAACTCTACCTGTTTAAAGTACTTGGACAGTGTGAACAAGAAAAATCAATCAGTTTGTTAATTAACCATTGAGGGTACTTTATGTTTTCACAATCACAAGAAGTATTTTTATGATGCAAGAAGGCAGGTCATTAATAAAATCATCTAGAATTTTTTTTTTTCAAAATAGAAATATCTATCTAACACCCTTATCCCTTCTCTCCTGACCCCGTCACGCTGCAATGAACAAAGACAATATCTCTGATACACCCAGGGGAGTGAGGCTTGTTCAAAATATTCTTTGAAAATCTGGTAGGTGATGCTGGTGGGCATGGGTACACACACACACACACACACTCATAAACACACATCCTACCCCTATTTCTGGCATACTGAGAGCCATTACTATAAACCAGTGATTCTACCTATTAGAATCTGGTTTATAGTGCACATCAACATCATCCAGGGAGATTTTTACAATTATAGTAATGCCCACGCTAAATCTTAGGCAAATTAAATCAGAATATCTCAGAGTGAGCCTTGAGCCTCAGGAATTTTATTTTACTGAGATGCCCCGTTGTGGACACTTGGAAAAACCAATGCAAAGAGTCAGCATAGCCCCTGGCCACAGTACCTTCCAACCAAACGTGGAACACAGTAAGATTAACATGAAATCACAACCACCCGAAGTGTCCCCAGAATGCAGAATTGTGACAAAAGACTTGCCCCCCCCCCAATTTAGGAGAAATGGCCTTAGATTTATTTCTCTACTGACCTTGGGGCCCTGAAGCATCATTTAGGATCTCTGAGACTCAGTCTCTTTATCTATAAAACAGAAGTAGTTAACATCACCAAGATGCTGACAGGACAAAATGAAATTGTGAAGCAAGAATTCTTTGTAAGTTATAAATGATTATGCAATTGGAATGGATTATTACAGGGAAATAGCAAATAAATACTTTTAAATAAGTCATTGTAGTCCTAATATTGATTCAATATGTCTCATGACATCTGTCAGAAGACTCCCATTTTCTAGCCTTTCAAGCAATAGCCAAGCTCCCAAAGGTTTTTCCAATCTCTTTTCTCCCCAACTGATGTACTCTCAATAGTCATAATTACAATAGTCACTGACATTTTCTCACCAAGTAGACAGAATACCTGTCTCTTATCACTGTTTTATTCATATTATCACAAACTTCTCTTGTTTTTCTTTAATAATATTTGCCACTGCTAAGGTGTTAAAGTTCAGTGAAGTACTTTATGCTAATAGCAGGCTTTCAAAGTTCCTTTCACGGTACATTTTCTAACATCACCAACGAGATCGTTGGAGAACTGTTTTCAAGTAAGTTATCTGTCCTTGACCTCACAAACAACATCATTTGGGGAAAGCAAACCATGTACAAGAGTAGCCAGCATAAGAAATTTGGAAGCCGGGCGTGGTAGCTCATTCCTGTAATCCCAGCACTTTGGGAGGCCAAGGCGGGGGGATCACAAGGTCAAAAGTTCGAGACCAGCCTGACCAATAGGGTGAAACTCCGTCTCTACTAAAAATACAAAAATTAGCCAGGCATGGTGGTGCACACCTGTAACCCCAGCTACTCAGGAAGCTGAGGCAGGAGAATCTGTTGAACCCAGGAGGCCGAGGTTGCAGTGAGTTGAGACTGCACCACTGCACTCCAGCCTGGGTGACAGAGAGAGACTCCGTCTCAAAAAAAAAAAAAAAGAAAGAAATTTGGAATAGGACAGACTTACCAAGGAGCCCACAGACTGGCTTTGTCTTACACAAGTCTATTAGATTTAACTTTGAGACATGCAGTTAATGTAAGCATTAATGAAACCAGCACTGCAAATGCTTACCTATGTCATTCAGGTTTTTATTTCTAATTTGCAGCTTTGCATAGGTAACCTTTGGGGTCCTACCGAAAAAGTTTTCTTTAGTGACATATCAGTAAAATTATGTAAACTATGGATGTGGAATGAGAAGACAGAAGGTAGCTGGTTACTGTCTGAAATATGGGCAGTCAAGAGAAAGCTTAGTGTGAACAATGTAAGCTAAGGAGCTACCGATAATAAGGTGAAATTTGCTCCTTTACATATTTGACAGAGTCCCACGATGAAGCAAGTGCCCCTTATCTCAGCCCCTAAGACCCCTGCTTGTGCTCTACCCACAAGGAAGAAAACCAATGAATAATTAAAGAGTTGTCTAGGTTGATGCTATACACTGAACGTTTGAGCCCCCTAAAATTTACATGTGGAAATCCTAACCCCCAATATGATGGTATTAGGTGGTGAGGCCTTGGGAGGCGAGTAGCTCATAAGAGTGGAGTGTTCATGAATGAGATTAGTGTCCTTATAAAATGGACCCCAGAGCAGATCTCTCTTCCCTTTTGCCATGTGAAGAGACAGTAAGAAGACAGCTGTCTATGAACCAGGAAGCAGGCCCTCACCAGAGATCTCGAACTTGAGCTTCCCAGCCTCCAAAACTGTGAGAAATACATTTCTGTTGTTTACAAGCCACTTAGTCCATGGTATTTTGCTACAGCAGCCCAAACACACTGAGATAGTTGGGGTAGAACAGAGAAGACAAGGTTGAAAGATGTTTGTTATCAATTGTGTTTAGGCTTTGATCTCCTCATAGTTTACAGATATTCATTTTTTTCTTTTTTTTTTTTTCAATTGGAAGACTATATTTCGCCAGAGCCATCCAAATTTCCAATGTTATAATTAGAGAGTAAATTCATTTGAAAAGTGGAATAAACTCTATCCTTGAAATCTAATTAAGTCTACTATTAAAATTGAGATATAATACAGGCATATAAATAAGATCCAACTCAATTTCAAGAAACAATCAGTGATTAAGTAAAAAGCTACAACTCTACTGAATTGATTGGCAAGATTAAAATGCAAGTGATTTTACTTTACATTGATACATTTTATCAGAGCCATGGTAGACATAAAAGGCATCTCTCTCCTCCCATTAGAGTGGAGCCTCCAGGCTGGGTTTGGTGGCTCACACCTGTAACCCTAACACTTTGGGGGACCAAGGCAGGAAGATTACTTGAGGCCAAGAGTTCGAGACCAGCCTGGGAAACATAGCAAGACCTAGTATCTACAAAAAAATTAAAAATTAGCCAAGTGTGGTGGCATGCATCTGTAGTCCCAGCTGCTTGGGAGGCTGAAGTGGAAGGATCTCTTGAGCCCAGGAGTTTGAGGCTGCAGTGAGCCATAATTATGCCACTGCACTCCAGCCCAGGCAACAGAGCAAGACCCTGTCCTTTAACAAAATAAAATAAAAGGAGTCTCTGGAGATCAAGAGATGTCTTATTCACTTTATATCCTATATAGCTCCTACTATCATCATTCAACGTAGGCTGCATATTAGAAATTCCTGATAAACTTAAAAATAAAGTACAAACTGTGTCCAGACCCCACTCCACTCTGCCTACAGGGGCCAGGCATGGGATTTTGTTTTCAGTTTCTCACATGATTTTTCAGTTTCTGAAAACAGCTATTCAGCCATTTTCTCAGCCCACTTTGAGGTAAATAGAGTATAATTTAAAAAATCGTGGCTAGGAGTCAAGAAGTCTGAATTCTAGGTTTGACTCAAATACTAAGAAGCAAGTTCTGGCCTTTTGGAAGATCAGAACTTTGCTATTGCCCATTTCCTTACCTGTGAAATTATAAGTTCAGACTAAATAATGTATATTAAGACCCCTTCCAGCTCTCAATTGTCATTATTCTGTTCAATAAATCAGGCTTTTTACAAACTAAGATTCTTCAGTGAGTGTGAGAAGAATGTGAACTAGACTTTGAACTCCTGGGGGTTGAGACGTCTTTACTCAAGTCTGCATCTCTGGCTCCTCTCACAGTGCCTGTCACAGAGCTGATTCAATAAAATATTGGATAAATAAAGAGTTTCTATGGCTCTGATATTTATAGTGAAAAGAAAACTGAGAAAGAAAGCCTGGCTCTTTCCTTTTTTCTTCTTTTTACAAATGAGCAAAGTAGCTTTGGAGACTGTACTTAAAGGTGCCTATAGCTGGGTGTGCATAGCAGAAGAATGTGAATTCACACACCTCTGTCTGTCTTTCACCCCACCACATACATGCCAGTTCTCTTCCATCACGTACTGCACTGCCCTCCTCACACTGCAACTTAGAAGATAAACAAAAGTGAGTGTCAAATAAACAAAGTCCCATCTCTGGATTAGGAGACAGGCATTTGAATTCCAAAATCAACTGTTTTCTAGGTAAATACACCTGAACAAGTCATTTAACTTTTCCATTTTTTCATGTACAAATAGATGATCGTGAATCTATTTTCTTAATGCTGCCAAGAGCCTGTGATTTGGCAAGACAAAGCCAACCACATCTTCCTTCTGATCCAACATTTTTATGTCATACAGCATTCTGTGTGGATCAGAGGCATAAATGGACAACCCTGCTAATATCAACAAGAGCATTTTCCCCTACAAAAAAAGAAAAAAAAAAAAAACCTCAGAAAATGTAGAAGAACATCAAGAAGTTGATTATTCAGGCTGTCTTTTGCATAAGGAGACTACAAGTGGGTAGGTCATTCTCTGTCCCTGTTGACATAGATACTGTGGGTGGACTGTCTGACACACAGTGTGCTGGTCCCAAATCTGCCTTGATGCTGAGGACAGTTTTATTATCCGACAGATACATCTTGAGTGAAGCCTAGGAAGAAATGCTATCTATGTAACGACAGGACTAGACCAGTTTGGTGGTAGGAAAACTAGGGAGTGAAGCATCAAATGCGATACCCAGATTTCAGGCACAAATGGTGGAAAAATGATGGTGACATGAAGAGAGAAAGGAAGAGTGGTGAGAGAAGACAAAGAGTTTGCTTTCATATAGCTGAGTGTTTCTGATCAGCAGATCATCCTGGAGAAGTCTTAAGCAGTTCAAGGTCAAAATTTAGTACTAAGGGTCCATTTATCCATAAAGATGGAAAAACTCTTACAACTTAATGCCTTTAATTTACCATCTTACAAAATGAAAGTACGCTTTGAACTAGTAAAGTGGATTCCAGAACATACACCAAGCTATATGCCCTCTGTATATCCAGATCTACCCAGGTACAGGTCTGTATTTTACCCACGTTGGTAGCCTCATTCCTCTCACTCAACCTCCTAACCCCTTGATCACCTAAAAAGGAGAAGTCAGAGTGCGTAAATCTTGTAGCTTTGGGGGCTCATGCAACTTAAGTGATTTTTAAGCTCATCACGCTGTGGGAATTCTCAGATGATCTCCCAGCCCAGTGACCCTGAGGAAAATGGCCTAATCCTAGAACAAGAGAAGCAACATATGAAAATCACCAGTTTTTCACAACAAAACTGACTATGTGAATTTGTGGCCAAACTACACTTGAGCATATCACCCCCGCAGGCATAAGATAATTCCACCCACCAGCCTCCGCACAGAAACTGCAGAAGTGCAGAGGAAAAATGGCTTCAGTGAGGGAGGAATGGACATGCTCCAATAGATGAATGAGTGAAGGTAGCATTCACAAACTAGAGAAAATCCCCACGCACCTCTTCGCAGCCCACCCTTATATCCACACCAGCCCCCAAATACACACACTCACCCATCTGATCATGTTACTTGATCCAGACAGAAG
>NW_016803481.1:5158509-5204465 GCF_001698545.2 Rhinopithecus bieti | reverse complement strand
GGGGGGGGGGGGGGGGGGGGGGGGTGGGGCGGCTAGGCTCCAGCCTTATAGGAAGGAACCAGAAAAATACAGCCTGTGTTTTATTTTTGTCATGCTAACTCCAGAGTATTCCCCAGATTGGCGTGAACTGACGAATCCACAAGAAAAATCATATACGTGAGAAAGACATGCTCCAGTTCCAGCTTTTTGGTTTACTAGCTGTGACACATTTCTTGGAGCCTATTTTCTAATCTCTAAAATGGGAACAATACTGGCCTTACAGTGTCAATTGGAGGACTAAAGCAAATCTACATAAAGTGTCTCAAACACGATCGACCTTCCTATATGATTGCTCTCAGCTGGAGTTCTCCACCTAATGATATTACAATGTATGTCTCCACTGTAGTTTCTTCAGAACAGAGGTTAAATGTTATTTGTTTCTAATTTTCCAATGATGACTACAATGTCTCGCATACTGTAAGAGAAAATGGGATAGCAGTTGCTTTGAACTGTAGAAGGACTCTATGCTTAGTCACTTTTTACATGCCGAAAAAGAAACAACCCTTCATTGACAATCAGAAACTTGTCTGACAATATTCAGTTTTAAACTTTTTAACTTCCAGCCCTTCACCCTGGGGCCTATGGGAAAAACTCACGGCTCCCAGCCCAACATATTAATCGTTATTGGACTCCAAGGAATGGTAACTGACTGTTTGACTGAATGAATAAATGAGTGAGTGAATTAAAAAACAATTATGTGGCCGGGCGCGGTGGCTCAAGCCTATAATCCCAGCACTTTGGGAGGCTGAGACGGGCGAATCACAAGGTCAGGAGATCGAGACCATCCTGGCTAACACGGTGAAACCCCGTCTCTACTAAAGAATACAAAAAACTAGCCGGGCGAGGTGGTGGGCGCCTGTAGTCCCAGCTACTTGGGAGGCTGAGGCAGGAGAATGGCATAAACCCAGGAGGCGGAGCTTGCAGCGAGCTGAGATCTGGCCATTGCACTCCAGCCCGGGCGACAGAGCGAGACTCCGTCTCAAAAAAAAAAAAAAAAAAAAAAAGAATTATGTGAGGCAGTTTATTAAGATGAAAGTGACAAAAATCAAGAAGTGATTTGAGCAACGTGGTGGCTCAAATTACAAATAACCGTCTTTTGGAGCAATTTGTATTTTAGTGACCTAATTGGTAGCAGGCAAAGAAAGGGTTTAGGCACTAGAAAAAAAAATAGGGAAATTCTTCAATTGTAAGAACTACAAGTTATCACAAAATATGATGAACAATGACCACAAGTGGAACCAGAGGAATAGTACATGAAAGGAAATAATTATCATATTATAAACTAGATGGAAAAGAATGGGATAAATAATAATGTTTCAGGATCTTTCATTAGGTTCCAGGGAGAAAGGTATCAGTGTTTTTGTGGGTAAATTTTCTACATTGTGATTTTTAATGAGGTATTTAGCATTACCCCAAGAGATACTCCTGTATTTTAGTAGATTTTATTCACCCACTTAAGAAAACGCTTCTTTTAATTCAAATGTAGACTTTGCTTCTTAATAGAGTTTTTTTAGAGCAAGATAATTTTCATCTATCTAGAACCATTTTGTTACCATTATGACTAGAGTCATTTAATCTTTCAAAGGCCTTTTCCGCATCCTCAGACTCTACATTTTCCTTTATCAGTTGAAGCAGAGCAAATCAGGAGCTAAGAAAAGTAGGACCCAGCCAGGAGCGGTGGCTCACGCCTGTAATCCTAGCACACTGGGAGGCCAAGATGGGTGGATCACGAGGTCAGGAGTTCAAGACCAGTCTGGCCAACATGGTGAAACCACTATTTCCACTAAAAATACGAAAAAAAAATAGATATATATATATAGCTGGGCGTGTTGGTGCGTGCCTGTAATCCCAGCTACTCAGGAGGCTGAGGCAGGAGAATCGCTTGAGCCCGAGAAGCGGAGCTTGCAGTGAGCCAAGATCTTGCCACTGCACTCCAGCTTGGGCAACAGAGTGAGACTCTGTCAAGAAAAAAAAAAAGTAGGACCCAAGAGTGAGTTCCAATGCTGCTCACTCAAATCTCTTTAACATTAAGGTAGTTTTAAAATGCTTTCACCAATATGGCTCACATAAGCATTGTCACTGACAACGAATCTGAGTGCTTCCAAATCACTTTAGAAATATAAAATGATGTCAATGCTTACTTAGAAAAAGTTACATGTGACACAGTTGCTATTTTTACTAACTGTCTATCAAGAACCCACGCAGATTTGTCTAAAATAGCTGAGCTACAGGCCAAGAAGAAATCAGTCAAGATATCAACTGCTGCACTTTGATTTCAGAGGCAATGCATGATTGGAACCCATTACCACTGTCCTTGACACTCGGGAATGGGGCAGATTCCTTGCGAGAAACCACTAGTTTTTTGTTTTTTTTCTTTTAATTTATTTAATTTTATAATTTTTTTTTTGAGACGGAGTCTCGCCTTGTCTCCCAGGCTGGAGTGCAGTGGTGCAATCTCTGCTCACTGCAACCTCCGCCTCCCGGCTTCACGCCATTCTCCTGCCTCAGTCTCCTGAGTAGCTGGGACTACAGGCGTCCGCCACCACGCCCGGCTAATTTTTTGTATTTTAGTAGAGACGGGGTTTCACCATGTTAGCCAGGATGGTCTCTATCTCCTGACCTCGTGATCTGCCTGCCTCAGCCTCCCAAAGTGCTGGGATTACAGGCGTGAACCACCGCGCCCGGCCGAAACCACCAGTTTTTAAAGTGTCTCCTCTTAGTCTTCCTCTAAAAGCTGAGGTTCAAGCTATCCACAATAGCTGGACAATAGTTGGACAATGATGTCCAACATCAACACTCACCAAAGGACTTCCTCCCCTTTTCTCTTCCTCTGTGCAAATCGGCTTAAAATGCATGATTTCAACTCCGGCTCAGCAGCAAGGGAAAATCAAAAGGGCAATCAATACAATTGATGGGTGCCTGTAATGCCCAGCGTGTGGAATATACAACACCTCAAAATAAGCAAATCCAAAAGGTCAAAGTCAACTGTTTTCTACATATTGATTGGAAAAGACCAATTACTTTCCAGTTGACCATCTGGTCACCAAACATTAATTGGCCATCGACTATATAAATGAAATGTGGAAATGCATAATCATCCCCGTCATTGTTCCCAGTTAAAATGTATTTTATAAAGGTGATGTGGCTGTATACAGCCTTCATAATATGGGGGATAAGCAGAAATATGGAGAGAATCCAGAAGTGCCATTGTCAACAATTAATTATCGTACAAGCCACATACCTGGAGGGCCACAATTCCTGGCCAGCTTGTCTTTAGACTACCTGACCTACACTTTGGGCCTTAGGAAAGAGTTCCCAAGTGACGTCATGGAGAAGTCTGATCAGGACATCAGTAATCCAAAATCTAAATTTAAGCAAACCTAACCATGTTATCAATAAAAAACAAGGAAAAGGGTCAAAACCCTCTGTTTCCTCTGAGTCTGGGAAATCACAACTCTAACATGCTCTTTGATTTTGTTTAATTCGATATGTCTGTTTATAAGACACGTACATTACATGCTATTGTTCTACACACCAATGAGAAGAGGGAAGTGGAAAAGGATAAAGCATCAGTAAGAAGAGGTCTTTGCCTTTAAAGAGCCTATAGCTTAATTGCAGAAACAAGATTTCTTTGCATGTGTAATATAAAACAATAGGAGCTGGGATAATTACCAAATCACGTGATGCCAACTACATGCTGGAAGAACTTAAGAGGAGAGGGAAGGCAGAAATGCTTTTTCCTGAGAAAGCAGAAATGGAGCTGTGGTCTGGTGGGTAGAATCTGGGTAGGAGGTGAGTAATGGATGAAATATTCAGGAAGAACAGAGTACTATAATATCAGAATTCTAAGCATGCCCTCTGGCCCAATCAATTCATTAAAATCTCATTTTCTGAACCCAGATATGGTGGATGCATTTCCAACTAGAATCCCAAGATGACAACACAGTACAAAACAGGCCACCTCCCCACCAGAATCAGTACACAAAAGAAGAATAAGCTTCTTTGTTCTTTTAGCCACTGTCATATTGGGTCTCTTGTTAATCAGCTTAGCCTTTTTACCAACTAATGCAAGATCTCACTTATTCTTTGAAAAAGTAGTCTCATTTAAGTAGAATAGATATCATCCCTCATTAGGCAGATGAGCAAACTAAGGCCAAGGGAAGGAAGTTCAAGGTCACCCAACCTTCTGATGCTGTCCTGTTCACTGATTCCCAGAGTCTTAGGCTTTGCCTTTGATAACTTTGTCACTTGTTATTTCTGACACTGTGAACAGAAAATCCATTTAGATTTAAGTGTTGATGGAAATTTGACAGGGTTGAATTTCACATTTCAAATATAGAATCATGAACCTAAATTTTAAATCAGCTGCACATAGCAAGTGGTGTTCATAATTATTAGTATTACACATTTGTTACCACTACAAAATTTAAAGGAGCACGAAAGACATAATTGCAACACACAGTTCTGGAACCCAGGGCAGAAATGTTTGGCATTGGGGATAATTTACACCCCTACTGTAATTAAACAGGAGGTAATTTGCATTCAGATTTGCACATTACTGTATTTTTTTCTGATTATAAAAATAAAATTTAAAAAAAAGAGTCTGGCAAGCACAGGAGGTTTTGGAGTGTCCTGACAATTAGTATTTTAGACAAATGACATTGAGGAAGAGGACTTTCTAATCCTTCTGGATCCTTAGCAGTTTGCCAAAAAAAATAATAAGCTGTCTCTCAGATATTTTAACATGAAACATGTTGTGATAAATAACTATTTTCCCCTCCACACTATTTTTGCTAAAATGTATTTATCATTTCTCTCTGATTCTCATCTATTGATAGGATCTGCCTATAAATAAAAGATTTGAAAGGCATAAACCTAAGCATTCAAAATGGATAAGCATCTTAGGGTTATATTAGCAAGAAAATTAGGCTTCAGGTTATCAAAAAATTCATAAATTATACCAAATGCTTGTTACAGTATAATCTGTGGTCTATATCTTTTTGTAACGTCAGCTTCGTGCTTTGCCAGATCTGTCACTTGTGTCACTGAGACAAAAGAGTTCATCTATATTCAAGGATAATGCAGATTCAGGGTTACATGTTCTGTTCACTTTAAGCCAACATGCAGCTCCTACAAAAGAAAGAATCTGCAACCTGGCAACTTTCTATCTCATTATGTATATCCATATGCAAAAAATTGAGTGCAGGGGAAAGTAGGGGTGTCCTGTTAAATACATGCACATACTTGGTCTTATGAAAAAATATTTTTTTCCTCTTATCTTGATATTGAACTATGTGCCTAAAATCAAGCACCCAATAACACTCTGGCTGAATAGGTCTCTAATCATCTTCATTCTAACATTTTTATTGCCAAACCTGGTGAGCTAAAGCACATCAATTTCCTTCTCTTTCATCCTAGGTAAATTCTTATCTCTCTGACAAGTCTTTAAACTCTTCATGTAAAGGTTATGTGATACATGTCTCGTTAGCACAGTGAAAACCTACCACATGCCCAGAGCGATGCCAACCACTACAGGTGAGGTTTATGCGCATCATAATGATAATAATAACTACTGTGTATCTGGCACTGTCAAAGGCACTAAGCAGTTTATACACACTATTTAAACCCCCAAACCACATTATGAAATAGGTACTATTATTATTGCTGTTTCACAAATTCAGAAAATGAAGTTTGGAGTGGTTTAGATACAACAGAGTAACAAGACAACAGCACCAAGGGCTTGCAAATTAGTTAGGAAATCTAAGACCAACTGGGGCAAGAAAATCATTGAAAAATATTGTAGTAGGATGGTGCAAAAAGAATTGCGGCTTTTGCCATTACTTTTCTTTTTTTTTTTTTTTTTTTTTTTTTTTTTTTTTTTTTTTTTTTTTTTTTTTTTTTTTTTTTTTTTTGAGACGGAGTCTCACTATATCACCAGGCTGGAGTACAGTAGTGAGATCTTGCAACCTCCAACTTTCTGGAAGCGATTCTCCTGCCTTAGCCTCCTGAGTGGCTGAGATTACAGGCACGCACCACCATGCCCAGCTAATTTTTGTATTTTTAGTAGAGACAGGGTTTCACCGTGTTAGCCAGGATGGTCTCCATCTCCTGACCTCGTGATCCTCCCACCTCAGCCTCCCAAAGTGCTGGGATTACAGGCGTGAGTCACCACACCTGGCCTGCCGTTACTTTCAATGAGAACTGCAATTACTTTTGCACCAGCCTAATATATAACTAGGCCCTACACTGTGTGCAGTATACAGAGTGGAGAGTAGAGTGTTTCTCTATAGTCAAGGAAATTCAATCACCCAGAAGATTCTTTCCTTGTTTGTTTCATAAACATCCCAGATTTGGCATGTATGAATTCCAGGATCCAGCCTCTAACCCCTAGACTTGGTTTTTCTCCTGTACTTTATATTTTGGGGAATGTATTAGGCTGAAAAATTCCCCCTTTCTAAAGGTGTTCACATCCATTCCCCACACTATGAATATGTCACTTTGCATGGCAAAGGAGACTTTTCAGATGTGATAAAGATAAGGATCCTGTTATGGGCTGAATTGTGTCCACATCTGAACTCATATGCTGAAGGCCTAACCCCCAGAACCTGTGAATATATATAGGGCCTTTAAGGAGGTGGTTAAATTAAAGTGAGGTCCTTAGGATATGCCCTAATCCAATGACTAGGGTCCTTATAAGAAGAGAAAATTATGATGCAGACACATTGCAGGAAGACCACATGAAGACACAGGGAGAAGACCGCACCTACGCAAACTAAGGAGGTCTCAGAAGAAATCAATCCTGCTGACACTTTGATCTCAGACTTCCAGCCTCCAGAACTGTAAAAAAAATAAATAAATAAACTTCTGTTGTTTAAGCCGCTGAGTCTGCTATGGCAGCCCTAGCAAATTAATATAGATTATCGGGGGGCCAGTGTCATCATGAGGGTCTTAGAGAAGGCAGGGGGGTCAGAGTGAGAGAAGGGCATGTGAGATGGAGCAGAGGTCAGTGAAGTGAGAAGATGCTGTGTTGCTGGTTTGGAAAACAGAGAAAGGGGCCATGAGCTAAAGAAAGCACGCGGCCCCTAGAAACTGGGGAACATAAGGCAGGGGATTCCCTCCCAGAGCCCCCAGAAGGAACACAGCCTGTCCACTCCTTGGTTTCAGCCAACCGAGACCAGTTTTAGACGTCTCACCTCCAGAACTGTAAGAGAGTTAATGTGTGTTCTGTTAAGCTAGCAGGTTTGTGGCAACTTGTTATAGCAGAAACAGGAAATAAATGCAGGGGATGGCATTGCCATCTCCCTCTGCCCCCAAGCCCTTCCATTCCACTCTAGTACCTGCTTCTTCTCATCCACCTTTCTTAATTTGCATCTTCCTCTAACCTGATCTGGATTCCTGCAATAGTCTCTAAGTTTATTTTCCATCTTCTGATCCCTTTCATCCACCAAAGTATTCCGTTCCCCTCTACCAAAGTGGTTTTTCTAACAAACCAGTCTGACCAGGTCACTATCCCACTTAAATACTTCAACTGCCTCTAATCAGCTATAAGACGAATGCAAAGGTCTGGTTATGACATAAGAAGCCCCCTGTGGCCTCTCCTCTGCTTCCCTCTCCAGCCTGGGCTCCAAGTTTTCTATCTTGTCAATTTTGGCTAAATGTTCCTTTTCTCTGCTGAGCTACATGTCCCCCCATTCTCTCCAGCCTGGACTCTGGGTCCCATGCATTCCAGCCTGTGCTATATAACCCCTGCTATTTCAGTCACTTGCAGGTTTTTGATAACACTGTGCCTGCCCTGCCCTCCTCTTCTTCCCTATACAATTCCTACTTATGCCCAAAACTTACCTCAGATGCCGTCTCCTCCAGAAAGCTCTCACAGAGGGTCTTCTACTCTTAACAATTGGTTTAGTCGCCCATCCTCTGTGCTCTCATGGCACGTGTTGTTTACCTCTAGCTATGTTAGAGACATTTCTCTCGAGTTAACTAGGTCTTTACTTGCCTGAATCCTCCAATAGACTGTGTCCATCCAAGCTAAGATCCTGCCTTTCATGTTTCCCCAGTGGCCAGCACAGTGCCTGATACTGAAGACATTGTTTGTTGAATGAAAGTTTTAGGGGAAAAAAGGTAGGACTTCATTTACTCATTCGTGCAGTAAATATTTATTGGGCACTCGCCATCAGTAAAACACTGTGGGATGTACAAATATAGATAAGACTTAGAGTCTGCAGTTAGAATTTTGTGGTCAGTGTTGAGACATTATCTAAATGACCAGCAGGTGGTAGTACCCAGCTAGACCACAGGCAATCAAGTTCAGGAACTGAGAGGACGAACTCATGGGTCAAAAATAGGGAAGGGTAAGTGGAGGTTTCCTAGGACCCGGTTGTGGAAGCATACAAGAAACTGGCTAGCCAGAAGGAGATGAGTTTCGCTCATCTGCTATATGATATAAGGTCTTCACTAAACTTGGAATGGCTTGATGGTAACATAAGTGTACTTTGTGCAAGAAAGTACACAAGTGTCTCACCCTTAAGAGTTTCCAAAAGTGCAGGTTTCCAAGGTATATAGAGCATGAGAGAAGGGGCCACAGATATTACCAAGAGGCAAGAGAAAACACAACTTGTATGAAATGAGTCACGTTGGCTGAGGAAGGATTTTTATCACTAGGATTTTTGTCACATTCCTTAATAATTTTAGGTAAGCTAGATCCAGGCAGAAGCTGCTTGCTGCCATGACTAGTATAGCATAGATGTTTCTTTTCAAGGCCAACTTTTGCTCAAGAAAAATGAGAAACAGTTCTCTTCTTTGACCCTATCTGATAAAGCAGAAACCAACGCAGATTTATACAAATGAAAATAAGGTTGAGTCAGAGCACTTTGTCCCATAAATAACAAAAATGGATTAAGGCTGACTGGTCTCCAGGCAACCTATGTAAGTACAGTCACATAACCCTGATTTTAGTATATAAAATAGAAGATCAAGAGATTCACTTAAAATTATTCACGGCTGGCTCTTCACTGTTTTAATAGATTTTAAAAGCTGCTTCCTTGCCAACCATCCTATTGTAAACCTTCGCTGCTGAAGATTGTGGGCCAAGCTTTTTCTTCTGCCAAGATTCAAAAGCTTGTTATTGGATCTCTCAAAGTAGATTTAGTTTAAAGAGTCTGACATCTACAAAAAAAATTGTGAATACATGATTAAAAGATTGTCTTTTCAACTGTGTATAAATATATACATAAATGTAAATCAATGATATCATGATAAATTAATGTACAGTACAAATTAAAATCTCCTAAAACCAAACCAAAATGTGTATAAATGTGAATGATAAATATATACCAGAAAAAATAATAGCTACATGATTAGAGATATCATCCATAGAGCATGGACTAGCAGAATGAATTTGATGTACTTCAAATTACATAGAAGATTAATTTAGAATAAAATATAACAAAGACAAGTAATTCAATGTTTTATTCTTAATGTCTTTAATAAAGTCACAAACCATGAAATAATGTCTAGCTGAAAAAATATAAAGATGTTTTATTTTTATATACATAGTAAAAATGCAGCAAAAAAAGTATAGTGGCCCTTGAATCTTTTTTTTTTTTTTTTTGAGACTGAGTCTCACTCTGTTGCCCAGGCTGGAGTGCAGTGGCGCGATCTTGGCTCACCACAACTTCCGCCTCCTGGGTTCAAGTGGTTCTCCTGCCTTCACTTCCCAAGTACCTGGGACTACAAGTGCACACCACCATGCCCAGCTAATTTTTGTATTTTTAGTACAGATGGGGTTTCGCTCTGTTGGCCAGCTTATCTCGAACTCCTGACCTCGTGATCCACCCACCTGGGCCTCCCAAAGTGCTGGGATTACAGGCATGAGCCACAGTGCCCAGCTGGCCCTTGAATCTTTTTAACATGACCAAACAGTTCAACAATTCGCTTTTAAATGAGAATTTTAAGGTGGGCATAGCCTCCTGATGATCATGCTGAGGACTGTCCTCTAGAGTCAGAGTCTCCTAAATTCCNTTTTTGAGACTGAGTCTCACTCTGTTGCCCAGGCTGGAGTGCAGTGGCGCGATCTTGGCTCACCACAACTTCCGCCTCCTGGGTTCAAGTGGTTCTCCTGCCTTCACTTCCCAAGTACCTGGGACTACAAGTGCACACCACCATGCCCAGCTAATTTTGTATTTTAGTACAGATGGGGTTTCGCTCTGTTGGCCAGCTTATCTCGAACTCCTGACCTCGTGATCCACCCACCTGGGCCTCCCAAAGTGCTGGGATTACAGGCATGAGCCACAGTGCCCAGCTGGCCCTTGAATCTTTTAACATGACCAAACAGTTCAACAATTCGCTTTTAAATGAGAATTTTAAGGTGGGCATAGCCTCCTGATGATCATGCTGAGGACTGTCCTCTAGAGTCAGAGTCTCCTAAATTCCTGTCTTCATTCCACCACCTCCAAGCTGTGTGTGGTACCTAACCTCCCTGTGCCGCTGTGCTCAATTGCACTTTCCACAAAAGTGTCATCTCCAAGGGCTGTAGTGATGATTAAATGAGATAACCCAGTAAAGTTTTGGCACAGTGCCCAGCACCTAGTGAGTACTTAATAAATACCAGTTATTTTTATGGATATGACTATGATCCACCTACTTTTCTTTATTTTTCATGCTCATTGAGACCGGATTTTATAATCTAAAGAAACTTGTTCTAATGTTGGCATGGGTGTCAGAAGATACGAGTTCTGGCCTAGGCTCCAATGCTTTCCAGATGTGTGACCTTGGACAAATCAAGCAATTTAATCAACTCTAAAATGGAAATAGTAATTTGTGCACAGCTCAGATGAGAATACATTGTTTTGTTTTGCTTGGTTTCTTCGGTAGAAAGCATTGTCCAAATGTAAAAGTCTGATGATGGTAGAGACGATGATAGCTTGGGATTTAGGGTACCACGAAGTGTAAAAGAACACAGTATTCAGTCCTGACTAGACCACATTACAAGTTATTACAAGTTACCACCTCCAGCTGTCACACCACCGCCCTCAGCTTCATGATGACATTCCTCTCAATAACCAAAGGGAGAGAGAAGCAGGCAGAAAGGAGACAAAAATTAATATCAGTCCTGATTAGGCTTTCTCAATCTCTATTGTTATTAATAATCGCTATTATTATTATATCATTCTTGATCTAAAGGGTCTTTACAAATTTTTTTTAAGAGAAAAATGCAAGTTAAATACCCAGCTACAGTCCAGCTCTCATGGCAAACAGGACCATATTCTTTCCTCTAAAGATAGCAAACTACTTATTCAGATATATTTACTTTACAAAACAGGGCATGGGATTCTATAAACAGAAAAATCTTATTTATATTTAAATTACAGAGAAAACGACTAGAAGAAAATACTTAAATTATTGTCTCTCTGCATTTTGTAAATTTCTACACTACATATATATACAAATTTTAACCAAAAAAGTGAGTTAAGTATTCTCAAATAGATGCCCTTCTTAGTAAGCTAAGTGACAAGACAGCGCTATGACAGTGAGCCGATTTTCAAAGGATTATGAAAGAATATTGATTTTCAAAATTGCAGAGATTGAAAAAAAAATGCCCAGTCCTGGGACAATGAGACTGAATTATTAGGTGGGGCTTTTTTGTGACTTTATGTTCCCAGGTTTAGCTCTTTTCAAACATTTGGTCCAAAGATCATTGATCTGCTCTAGTTTTACAAAGCTCATTTTAATTAAGAGTTTCTAATAAAAGAATTATGTCTCTTGCTAAGTCAGGCCTTGGTAAGCTTGGAATAAAATATGTTATAAATATTTCATAGTGCACTGGTGCAGTTACGTGCAATGCAGGGTTTTCAAAATTCAAGTGCATATCATCAAGATCTGTTGCTGCTTTATAGGTAAAACTAACGGGTTCGATTAAAAACATGCTGAAAATTAATACAGTAGTACTGTTTTATTATGCATCTACTGAACTTTATTTTTAGAATCACTTTTAGCAACGCTCTATTAAGTACTTTTTAAAAATTCTAAATCTTTCTCCCCTGGCTTTCACAGAACTGATTCACAGTGGAGAGGTGAAAGCATTACACAGCAAAAAAATCAGCAAGCTATGTTAAAACTGAAAGCTAAATTTTCCCCACAACACATGAAATTTCCAGATATAGAATTTTAAAACTGATTAACATTTGGAATAAAATAAAGACTAAATGTTTTAAGTTTTGTAAATACTTCAGTTAACTTCATAATAACAGTAACTGAAAAATAGAAGGCAATATTCAAAGAATAAAATATTTGGCAAGGGGAACACCATTTCAGTGGCTTAATGACAGAAAAGGAACACTGTGGTCCAGATGGATTTGTTTTGATTAAAGACAATAGGGACATATATGTACATCCCAATTTCCCTGACAAGAAACAGCCTTTCTCGCCTGAGGATATTTTTATTTTACTTTCAACTTTTGACAACAAAAACAAAAGTGAACGCTGCTTTTAAAGTTTGACATCCAGAGGATCAAGTAGAAATATGTAATATAGCTTCCTTTTTCTTATGTTCCTGCTTCCGCAGACTAAGTCCCTAGCTTCCTACATCAACAACCCATTAAATGATTAGCAGAGGACAGGTTATAAATAGTTATTATGACTTCTAGAACCAGATCCCAGGCAAAAGGACTAGGTTCAAGACACAATAGGTTGAAAGAAAGTACAGATCATCTCATCTTGGATGGATTCAGCCTACCAATTTGACAGTGACGTCGTCCATCTGGAGTATCTTACTTGCTATTAGGTTCCTACATCCCATCCTCCTTGCATTTTTTTATATCCAAAAATACTATTTAAAAGAAGAAATGTGAGGAAATAGGGAAAGATGGGAGAAAATGCTCAACTCCTTATCTTTTTTTTTTTATTTTATGACCCAATAAATATACCCCCTTTGCAAACAATACTTTCCATTAGATGACACCCTAAAAAATTTGACAGTGGTTATCTCTTAGCTACAAAGTTAACATTTGCACTTTCCCTACTGAAGGAACATATAGATTGAAGCATGCCTTGTATTTCTCTATTAAGTGATTCAAAACAGACTGTAGCTTATGAAATAACAGTTCAGAGATAATTTCATTTAAAATGTCTTACATCTAAATCATATGAGTAACTTTTCTATTTAGAATAAATTACAAAAGTATTGTAGTCAAACTTAATTCCATGAATGCAGTGTGGTTAATCCAGGTGAGTTGCCATGATTGTTTTCTCTCTTTCTAATATTTCAAGAAGATTTCATAGCCTTAGTATCGTTAAGGTTTAAAAAGTGCAAAAGCATTTCTTTCTGTGAAAACTATTAAGGTGGCAAATGTTCTTCAAAACTATGAGATAAAAAGGGAAAATATCTGTTATAGCTTTTTTAAAAAAGTGTTTATACTAAATTTACTGATGGGTATAACCTTCAAATCACCTTTAGGAAGAGTAAAGTGAAAGAGTTTAATATAAAAGAAAACGTTTTGCTAAATGTGAAACTGGATCCATCATTTTTTAAGCCATGGGAACTGTTTTTTCTTAATAAAGCAACTGTTTTAATTCTTTGCATTATCCTGTAGTGCCCAGATTGAACAATATATCATGTGACATTGAAGTTACAATTTTAAGCTATAGGCACTAGATGTAGCCTGAGTAACTGACTCTTATTTTATTTGTACGCAACACTTTTCTCCTTCTGTAACCAGCTGGAAGCTGAACAATTTCTGAGCTACTTTAGATACAAGGCAAAACTGGGTAATTGTGAAGTTAGACATGTGTTTCCTTGTAAATGTCTCTCTGCAGAGTCATCTCATTTCCAAAGCCCTAAAGAAAACTAACAGTAGAAGCCTGCCGGTTAACCATGTACTCTCATTGCAAAGTTTGCAGTGAATGTGCATCACGAAATTGCCAAAGAGTTTAATATATTTCAATAAAAGCAGAAAGTAATAAGCAACAAAGGCAAAATTACTGCATACTTAGCATTTGGCCTTATCTAGATGGTATCCTGCTGAGTCCAGCCTGACATCCGCAGTACTTTACAGAAGGTAGGGAGTTTTCTTTCTCTTTTTATCTATATAAAACCAGAAAATCCTGTTTTTACAGTATTCACAAGCCAATACCCTCATTCCATCATCGTCTCTCTCAACAACTCAAGACATGGATGGGCTCTGCTTGCCTAAGGTCTCTCAGCAAACTAGAACATCCTTCTCCTACATGGCCTACGATGCTGCAGTTTCATATTAATAAACCAAAGTAACTCCCAAAATTAGCACCTCCTATTTAAAACATTATTTATATTTTAATACAAATGGGCCAATGGAGCTGATAAAAATAAAAAAGTAAAACCTCTAGAAACCCACCCCTTTCTTGATTACTTACTGATGAGTATGATCCTGTCTTTTAACAAAACAGTGACTTGAGAAAACATGCTGTGAAAAGAAGCCATTTCAGGCTGGAGTCCCTACTTTTTATAACCAGTAGTTTCTTCTCACCCATAGCAAGCATTTCACATTCAGTCACTTGTACCTGTGGCCCCAGCGCTGTTGTTAGTTCTGCAATCTCTTCTTCACTTTGTCTTGTAGTATTCTGAAATTTTTTAACCTGAATTACCCCCAAAGCACTACACAAAATAAAGAGACATTCTAATAGTTATTAAGAGTACACCAGACAGCAAGAAGTCTGTGTAGAGTCCTTGTTTGCATAAACACATTTAATGATATAGAAAATCTATTCCAAATAAATCATTAAAATCTAAAGGGAAAAATATATTACATTTTAAATGGAGGGAAAACATCTGGTTTTATTCAAGGTTGTGGTGAATCTGTTTGGCAACTTTTAAATCAATTTAAAGTTAATTCAGATGTCTTTTCAATCACTGCAGTTACATATAGGGAATACTGAACCGAAAGATGACAAGGCAATTGTTTGTGTCCAAACTTTTCAAAAACTATATTTCCCTGGACTTTTCATCCCAATAGATTTCAAATTCTCCTTTCCAAGGAGTATTTGACCTTCACATTTCAGGTCCTGTATCTCTTCATTTCCTATAAAATCATACGTTAGAAAACTCAAACTGGGCTGCAAGTACATATTTCTGTTAACTGACTTTAATGAATTTTGGTTGTTTTCAAAATCTGCAATCTGTTCATTGTGCCAGCCCTGCATTGCAGAGAAGTCTTAGCCTGCGATTCCAGCTTCGCTCCTGCAAAGAGAGTCACTACAGGCAGGTTTAAATTGTATTTGCTCGGAGAGAAGAGGGGGAAGGGAACCCCCTACCCCCTGCCAACCTGACAGGCCAGGCTGGGTGACAAGCCCCCGGGAGGCTGCACCTCCCGCTCGCCGACCTGGGCGCTGTCCTTGGTGCTGCCGGCGCCATAGCAAGCACAAGCGCCTTACCTTCTGCCCCTGCGGAAGCTGCGGACGTCCCCCAAACGTTAAAAACGCCATATCCCACTTTTTATACAAAGAACTACCCTGGCCTGTTCTCTTTGTCCCCTTCCCGAAGCCTTCAGGCAGACGGTTCCTCAAAGTCTTTTTTTTCTTTTCTTTTTGTCTTCTAGATCCAGCTCCTTGGCTCTCATCTCCAGCTGCTTTAAGACAGGAGTGGGGGAAGGGGAGGGAAGCAAGAAAAGATGAGGGTGGGGTAGAGGAGAAGAGGGAATGCAGGGGGAGGGGAAGCAGGAGACGGAGAGAAGGAAAGGTTGGAAGAAAAGGGTCCGCGAGGAAGGGGCTGAGAGAAGGGCAGGGTGAAGCGAACTAAACGCCAGAGCAGGAAGGAGAAGAGGGGCCAAAAAAGAAGGGGATGGGATTAAGCACAGAAGATGGGTAAAGAAAAAAGTATCAGGGAAAGGGCAAAAGAAGAGAAAGCCTTGAGGATAAGAGGGTAGAGGGCTAAAGAACAAGGAGACCAGGGGGTCGGGGAAGCGCTGCCCGAACGGTGGGACAGTGACGGGCAAAGAAAGGGCGCTGGCGATATTCGCACCAAGGGTGCGAAACGCAATCGGGAGGTGAGAAATGGAGAGAAGGCGAATGCCCGGCGACAAGTGGCCTGGGACTGAAAGGGAACCTGGGGGAGGGGCTGGGCCCAGGGCAGCAAAGTCTGGGTTCCCATGCGACCTGGGCCCACGTGGAGCGGGCGCTGAATCACCGCTCAGCCGCCCCCCTCCCCTCCTCCCCGACCGGTGCCCGCAGTCCCCGCCTCCTCGGCCGCCGCCTCCACGGGGCGGGGCCCTGGCCCGGGACCAGCGCCGCGGCTATAAATGGGCTGCGGCGAGGCCGGCAGAACGCTGTGACAGCCACACGCCCCAAGGCCTCCAAGATGAGCTACACGTTGGACTCGCTGGGCAACCCGTCCGCCTACCGGCGGGTAACCGAGACCCGCTCGAGCTTCAGCCGCGTCAGCGGCTCCCCGTCCAGCGGCTTCCGCTCGCAGTCGTGGTCCCGCGGCTCACCTAGCACCGTGTCCTCCTCCTACAAGCGCAGCATGCTCGCCCCGCGCCTCGCCTACAGCTCCGCCATGCTCAGCTCCGCGGAGAGCAGCCTTGACTTCAGCCAGTCCTCGTCCCTGCTCAACGGCGGCTCCGGACCCGGCGGCGACTACAAGCTGTCCCGCTCCAACGAGAAGGAGCAGCTGCAGGGGCTGAACGACCGCTTCGCCGGCTACATAGAGAAGGTGCACTACCTGGAGCAGCAGAATAAGGAGATTGAGGCGGAGATCCAGGCGCTGCGGCAGAAGCAGGCCTCGCACGCCCAGCTGGGCGACGCGTACGACCAGGAGATCCGCGAGCTGCGCGCCACGCTGGAGATGGTGAACCACGAGAAGGCTCAGGTGCAGCTGGACTCGGACCACCTGGAGGAAGACATCCACCGGCTCAAGGAGCGCTTCGAGGAAGAGGCGCGGCTGCGCGACGACACTGAGGCGGCCATCCGCGCGCTGCGCAAAGACATCGAGGAGGCGTCGCTGGTCAAGGTGGAGCTGGACAAGAAGGTGCAGTCGCTGCAGGATGAGGTGGCCTTCCTGCGGAGCAACCACGAGGAGGAGGTGGCCGACCTTCTGGCCCAGATCCAGGCATCGCACATCACGGTGGAGCGCAAAGACTACCTGAAGACAGACATCTCTACGGCGCTGAAGGAAATCCGCTCCCAGCTCGAATGCCACTCCGACCAGAATATGCACCAGGCCGAAGAGTGGTTCAAATGCCGCTACGCCAAGCTCACCGAGGCGGCAGAGCAGAACAAGGAGGCCATCCGCTCCGCCAAGGAAGAGATCGCCGAGTACCGGCGCCAGTTGCAGTCCAAGAGCATCGAGCTAGAGTCGGTGCGCGGCACCAAGGAGTCCCTGGAGCGGCAGCTCAGCGACATCGAGGAGCGCCACAACCACGACCTCAGCAGCTACCAGGTAGGAACCGCGGCTGCGCGGCCAGCCTGCGCCAGCGCCAGCGCCGCGCGCCCCCGACACTTGGGCGCGTGCCCAGGAGCCCTCTCCGCCGCGCTCCCTGGCGGCCGCTCGCTAGAGCGCGCGCGCCGCAGACTTAGGGTAGTTGCGGATCAGCATCCTCGCCACTCTCATCTTCCACACTCCGCCCCCACCCACCTGCCCCGGCTGCTTAAGGGTCTTGACCTTTTTCAAAAACGTGCTTCTTTTCCAGTTCTAATTTTGCACGCTTGCACGTTTAAAGCAGGAGGGATAAATTCGGTAGTGGATAAACCAGCAACTTTAGGATAGCTTATGCAGAAACCCGTGTATTCTCTACTTTTCCGGCAGTGATCGGAAGAGCTCTCAAAATTGGCTGCAGCCCAAAGGGCTCAGATGGGAATGGCCAGGTCAGCCATGGAGTTTCCCCATGCATGTTTGTGTCCTGTTGAGACGTGTTCTAAGTCCACTGATCTCCGTGCGTGATGTGCCCAGGAAGTGTCCTATTGTCTTATTGATGTTGTATGTTCCTTGAGAATCCCTTAGATTTAAAAGAAAAGGGGTGGGGAGGGGGGCGGGAGTCGGGTGTCAGCGAGGTTTGCGGAAGCGGAGGGAGATGGGAGGAGGCGAGAGGGAAGGGGTAGCAAGTGGTTTGCGAAGGAAGTTGCTGTTTGCAAGGATGAGTCTAGGGAGACTCTCTGTGTCTGTTTCAGGACACCATCCAGCAGCTGGAAAATGAGCTTCGGGGCACAAAGTGGGAAATGGCTCGTCATTTGCGCGAATACCAGGACCTCCTCAACGTCAAGATGGCTCTGGATATAGAAATCGCTGCATACAGGTACGGTGCTCACTACGTGCGTATCCGGAACACTAACCACCATGCAGAGGCTGTTCGGGCAGAGCTTTCACCACTAAAGTTAAAGCAGGCAGGGTACAGGCATCAACTCAGAGTCTGGTTTTCTTGCTTACTTAGAAAGAAATTATTCTAAAGAATTGCAAGTGTAGTTTTCTCTCTTTTTATGCAGCTTTAAAAGAATGAATACTAGTAGAAGCAAAAGGTTTTTGAATTAGACGAACGAGGTGCAGATTAATCTCAATGCATATGCTTAAACTTTTTATGGAAAAATGTTTTCAAATGCTGGAAGCATGAACAGAGTTTTGGTTTCTAATATTTCATCTAGTGGTTTCAGCTTTTCAAATTTAAAATGTCAAGGACAAACACCAGGACATTCTATTTCTCTGTTTCTCTGTTATACAGCTTACTATTGCCATCATCTGGCTGAGAATAGATATAGAATGATATATTAGAATATAGATATAGTTATTTTATATATGTAGATAATTTATATGTATTATATTTTATGCTAGACTATAGTATAAATTATATCTATATCATGTATAATATTAATCTAGATCTATAGATACATATATGTGCATATGCATGTAAATCTAGATATATAGACACAAATGTGTATGATCTTTTTATAGATAGAGAGATACGTTATAGGTCTATTAATTTATGTGACCTTGCTGTTGACTAAGCGCAAAGGACAAAATCGTTGATTAAAAATGTTCTACTATCAGCTGGGCGCGGTGGCTCAAGCATGTAATCCCAGCACTTTGGGAGGCCGAGACGGGCGGATCACGAGGTCAGGAGATCGAGACCATCCTGGCTAACACAGTGAAACCCCGTTTCTACTAAAAAATATTTAAAAAAAAAAAAAAACTAGCCGGGCGTGGTGGCCGGTGCCTATAGTCCCAGCTACTCGGGAGGCTGAGGCAGGAGAATGGCATAAACCCAGGAGGCGGAGCTTGCAGTGAGCTGAGATCAGGCCACTGCACTCCAGTCTGGGCCACAGAGCAAGACTCCGTCTCAAAAAAAAAAAAAAAGAAAAAAGAAAAAAACATAAAAATTTTCTACTACCAGTAAGGTAGTTATAACAAGAATAAATTGCATTTACAGAGCTATCTCTCTTTTCAGGAAAGCTGAATAACTACATTAAATAGACAATTTATGGTAAAAATTATCGACCAATTTATAACTTGATACACCCATATTAACACCTGGTTAAGTTCTGAAATATGCTTAACAGCAAGATTTTTATGAAAGTTATATTTGCTTTAAAAATAGTACATATCCTGAAAATCTAAATGTTTAGGAAAGTGACTACTCTCAGAAAGGCTATTTGGCTTTGGAGTTTGGGGGGGTTTTGTTTGTGGCTTTTGTGTTTTGTTTTCGTTTTGTTTTTTCCTATTTGGCCACTAACAAGTTTTTCAGCATATTCTTGTTGGACCTAATGGATCTCTACTGCAGGGCCAAGACTTAGTAGCTGGGTGTGGTTAGTGGACTATTGGGCAAGGTTAGTCATTGTAGGGGGCAGTCCAGGAGAACCTTCCTCTGTCACTGAGTATGATGTAATACGCAAGTAAGTGATAGCAGGTATTATACTGAATTGATAGAATATTTTACTTATGTAATTCTATTTCTTCAAAGGTAGCTACTACAATACCCAGAATGTAATGAAGCTCAGAAGGCCCAGTGAAATTTTTACTATGTCTTATGTTCTTTGATTTTCTCCTTAGAAAACTCCTGGAGGGTGAAGAGACCAGATTTAGCACATTTGCAGGAAGCATCACTGGGCCACTGTACACACACCGACAGCCCTCAGTTACAATATCCAGTAAGATTCAGAAAACCAAGGTGGAAGCTCCCAAGCTCAAGGTCCAACACAAATTTGTCGAGGAAATCATAGAGGAAACCAAAGTGGAGGATGAGAAGTCAGAAATGGAAGAGGCCCTGACAGCCATTACAGAGGAATTGGCCGTTTCCATGAAGGAAGAGAAGGAAGAAGCAGCAGAAGAAAAGGAAGAGAAGCCAGAAGCTGAAGAAGAAGAAGTAGCTGCCAAAAAGTCTCCAGTGAAAGCAACTGCACCTGAAGTTAAAGAAGAAGAAGAGGGGGAAAAGGAGGAAGAAGAAGGCCAGGAGGAAGAAGAGGAAGAAGAAGATGAGGGAGCTAAGTCAGACCAAGCCGAAGAGGGAGGATCTGAGAAGGAAGGCTCTAGTGAAAAAGAGGAAGGTGAGCAGGAAGAAGGAGAAACAGAGGCTGAAGGTGAAGCAGAGGAAGCCGAAGCTAAAGAGGAAAAGAAAGTGGAGGAAAAGCGTGAGGAAGTGGCTACCAAGGAGGAGCTGGTGGCAGATGTCAAGGTGGAAAAGCCAGAAAAAGCCAAGTCTCCTGTGCCAAAATCACCAGTGGAAGAGAAAGCCAAGTCTCCTGTGACAAAATCACCAGTGGAAGAGAAAGCCAAGTCTCCTGTGACAAAATCACCAGTGGAAGAGAAAGCCAAGTCTCCTGTGACAAAATCACCAGTGGAAGAAGCAAAGCCAAAAGCAGAAGTAGGGAAAGGTGAACAGAAAGAGGAAGAAGAGAAGGAAGTCAAGGAAGCTCCCAAGGAAGAGAAGGTAGAGAAAAAGGAAGAGAAACCAAAGGATGTGCCAGAGAAGAAGAAAGCTGAGTCCCCAGTAAAGGAGGAAGCTGTGGAGGAGGTGGTCACCATCACCAAATCGGTAAAGGTGCACTTGGAGAAAGAGACCAAAGAAGAGGGGAAGCCACTGCAGCAGGAGAAAGAGAAGGAGAAAGTGGGAGGAGAGGGAGGGAGTGAGGAAGAAGGGAGTGATAAAGGTGCCAAGGGATCCAGGAAGGAAGACATAGCTGTCAATGGGGAGGTAGAAGGAAAAGAGGAGGTAGAGCAGGAGACCAAGGAAAAAGGCAGTGGGAGGGAAGAGGAGAAAGGCGTTGTCACCAATGGCCTAGACTTGAGCCCGGCAGATGAAAAGAAGGGGGGAGATAAAAGTGAGGAGAAAGTGGTAGTGACCAAAACGGTAGAAAAAATCACCAGTGAGGGGGGAGATGGTGCTACCAAATATATCACTAAATCTGTAACCGTCACTCAAAAGGTTGAAGAGCATGAAGAGACCTTTGAGGAGAAACTAGTGTCTACTAAAAAGGTAGAAAAAGTCACTTCACACGCCATAGTAAAGGAAGTCACCCAGAGTGACTAAGATTTGAGTCCACTACAAAAGGTTAAGCCATATGACAATTTCAAAATGCATGTGATTGGCAGCTTCAAAACAGAACGGGTTCTCCCATGGGGGCTCCAGACATTGTATTTTACTTTGTGCAATATGAGGGGACTGCATGCAAGCTCAGGGTGCTCCCTCCTCAGTCTTTGGGGGATTCAAATGCATGATATTGTATGTACCTGGGAAATTTGCCAATTTCCTAAGCTGTTGGAAGGGGGTCACTTAAGGGGGGATGTCTTGAGATGTATTATGCAAAGTACCAACTGAGCCAAAAACAATTAATGAAACACAGAACTCTCTTAGCCTTAAGAAAGCTATATATGAATAATTATGTTTACCTCACTGGTGCGTTTAAAATGGACTTTTGTTCATGGGAGAACCTTGTTGACATGCACAGTTTGCAATCTTATGTTGATCGATGTTAAACGTCACAGCAGTACTTGCTCAATAAAGGTCATATTGGAAACATAGTCAATTGCTGAGTTTTATGTCATTTCTGTTTTTTAAATTTTTATTTATTTTTATTTAGAGATGGGGTCTTGCTATGTTGGCCAGGTTGGTCTTGAACTCTTGGCCTCAAGTAGTCCTCCTGCCTCAGTCACCCAAAGTGCTAGGATTATAGGCATGAACCACCATGCCCAGCCTGTTATGCCATTTCAAAGTGAGATCTCCACTACCTGAAGCTTTCTTGCCCTAAAATAGATTTTTGGGGGGAATCATAAGTAAACTGCACTTCTTATTGCTATTTCCCTGAGAGTGATTACTTGGAAAACGTAATTGCTGAAGATATTTTCAGGTGTCAACATCTTCACTGAGCTCGGTCTTCATCCCAAAATTTTAAAATCATATTTTTGAAATAAAAATAAAAGCATCAGATACAAATAGGAATCCGGTGGGATAGAAATCTTCAGTGTTTCTATCCTAAAATAGAACTCAGAGAACCTCTAGTTAAGAGGACCAATGAAGGAGGGGTTCATCACTTGTGCCTTGGAGTTGGGACAGAGACAGAGGAGCTCATGGCATTTATGATGATGTGTCCAGAGGGGACAGGACTGACATCACTAACACTCCTACCCGGAACTATCCAGCCTCAGAAGCATGCCTCCTGCGCAAACACACACACGTACACATTGTCTGCATCACTAACACTCCTACCCAGAACCTATCCAGCCTCAGAAAGCATGCCTCTGTGCCAGCACACACACGTATTACATTGTCTGCATCATAATGTTGATTTGGCGCTTGATTTGCTTGACAGAGATTTATACCTTTAGTATTTTACTAATTGGGGAAAATAATATAGAAAATAAATAAAATACCCTACTTGAGAAAACAAAAATGAGATTCTGTGACATAGGCCATAAGTGTTTTTTAAAAAAAGACATGATCTTGGCCAAGGAAACACTATCATTCCCTTTTCAAAACTTGTTTCAGGCCTTGAAGACCATTAATATATTAATTAGCACATTATCTTGTCCAAGTCCATGTTTTCTCATTAATAGGATCAGCTCAATAATACAATCCTTGATAGTATTTTCAATGACTTTTTCAAGATAACTCTAATTTTAATGCCTAAACATATCCAGGAAGCTAATTGTTAATGGCAGTTTTTATTGTGTTTCCAATCATTAACCATTTGCTAATCCTCACAATTTTAGTTATATCTGAGTATCATCTGTACAATTACGTATTCAGATTTCTTTCTTTAAAACAATTTACATTTTATGTTAAGATGTTAATTTTTCTGAAGCAAAAATATCCATGACACACAAAGTGGAACAGGATTATTTACATATGATCAGCAAAAAACAAAAACAAAAACAAAACAAAACAAAACAAAAAAAAACCTGATCTAGTGATACAGAACTTAAAAATAAAAAAGAGTGTATTGGAAGGATACAGGGTAACTCCTAGAGGGAAAACATCAGCAGAGGAGGCAGGTGCTGGGAGAGAGGAGCTCGGACAGCCCCAGGGACAGAGGTCGCAGGAATCATCACGCAGTCACAGGGTGATTAAACTGAAAACTCAGTGACACTTCATTGGAATTCCAGGAACACAGCATCACCTATTTGCCACACACCTTCGCCAGCAAAGAGGAGCACCTTGATTGATAGTCCCACCCAAACTGACTCCAATGACAGAACAGCAACTCTTCACAGTAAGTCTGGGAGCTGTTATCAGAAGTACGAATAGAGGCTAGAGTTATATGATGTGATCTATGTGAATTTTTTAAATGCCCAGTAAATATACAATCATTAGTATAAAAATACTCATTGGTACCTAAAATCATCTCACTTACCAGAACTGGACCCTGAGGCTTAGAAGACTTTTTTTTTTTTTTTGGTTGTATATATTGTTTTAAAATGACAGGATCAATCAGCAAAACTGTCCAACACAAGCCCCAGAAACTTAACTCTTCAGCTCTAACTTTGTTTTCAACCACTTTGTTTTCTTTCCTAAGAAGGTAAGACATTCAGTAATATTGCTACATATTCCATAAAACAAAATCACGATTTTGTACTCTTTAAAGATGGCAGAATACCTCTGGCTATAGTGGCACAGGCCAATAGTCACAGCTGCTCCAGAGGCTGAGACATGAGGATCACTCAAGTCCAGGAGTTCGAGTCCAACCCTGGCAACATAGGGGGAGTCCATCTCTAAAATAAATAAATAAATAAATAAATAAATAAACAGAACAACATACCTTTGATAACCCATGCAAGTATTTCTAAGTCAATCAATTGCCTGGTTGATTCATTAATTCAATAAATGCATATTGAGGACTAGAGCCTGGAGATACAATGGTCTTCTCCTGTAAAATTACTTATTTTGTTGTCACTGCCAGCCATTACACTATTATTGACAGAGAAAGCAATTTGAAATTCATGTTTCCAAATATGTTCAGTGACAGGGAGAACTACATTTAAACTAAGCACAAATCTCCAAGAGTTTAGGATATAAGAGTACCTTTCCTCTGACGACAGTCAGTCTCTGGGCACATTAAGCCATTGAAAAGCAGAATTTCTACCTTGCCAGTAGACTGTCTTTGAGACACTATTTTATTTTAAATATTGTGAGGATTATCAAAGTTCATTTATTCTCAATCTTCAAACATATAAGAACAGAGTTTTTTAAAAGAAAAATCTTCCTCTGGGTCACACACTAGTAGATGATAGAACTGGGATTTAACTCAGTTAGTAAAGGTCCAGAGTATGTACTTTTTTTTTTTTTTTTTTTTTTTTTTTTTTTTTTTTTTTTTTTTTTTTTTTTTTTGACAGGCTTTCACTCTGTCACCCAGACTGGAGTTCAGGGGCATGATTATGATCATGGTTCACTGCAGCCTGGAGCATCTGGACTCAGGTGATCCTCCCACCTCAGCCTCCTGAGTAGCTGGGACTACAGGTACATGCCACCATGCCCAGCTAACTATTTTTGTGGTTTTTTGTAGATATAAGTTTTGTGACATTGCCCAGGCTGGTCTCAAACCCCTGGACTCAAGCAATCTGCCCACTTCAGCCTCCCAAAGTGCTGGGGTTACAGATGTGAACCACCCTGCCAGCCCAAAGCATATAGTCTTAACCCCTGTCCTATAGTAATCCTCAAATCCATCCATGGCAGCCATCTCCAGTTATAAGGATGTTAAGCTAGGGTCATTTATTTCTTTTAAAATTGAAAAAAAGAAAACAGAGGAATACTATAAATCATTCATTTAATATACTTGCATATCTCTTTACATTTAAAAAAAGATACAATTTCACTTCTCTATGGCACTGTGTTTGCATCATGAGGAAAAGAATAAATACTCAAATGCAAAATAAGTGGTGATTCCTTCTATCACAACAGCTTGCAAGTGTCAAACATTTTTCTCATAGTAACTTTCATGTTCAATAGACAGAGTTATTTCTAGTGCATTTCCTTCTATTGCCAGTCAGTGCAGACAGAAACAGTATTAAAACATTAGGATATTCATTTCCACAACAAATGGGTTGGTTGTTCCAGTTTGGAACAAGTTATCTTTTTCCTAGTGTTTTATATAATTTGCCGAAAGGGAACGAGGAGCTATTTTTAAGTGAATTATTCTATTAGATCTGCAGAAAATTTGTCTATTTTTAGGGCTCCTCAACCCTTAGAGCTTGGCAAAAGTAATAGTTTAGCGTTCAAATCCCGGGCTGTAGATAGCAAAATTGTGTGTCTTGGGTCCATTATATTTACCCTCTAAGCCTCCACCTCCTTACTGTAAAACAGGGCTGCCGAAGTAATGGGGTGTTACCTATGAAAATGCTCCACACTGTAACAGGGCTGCAGGGCTTTAGGCATTTGGTAGCCAATCAAAACCATTTATTAAAGATGATGAATTTTAAATTGGATCACAGCTATAGGTACAGAATTTTTAATTCAAAGAGACGAAATTAATTGGTACCTTAATTTTCTTATATATAATTTCAATACAGATTGCAAAGATTAATTTACCAAAATAAGTACACAACATGAATATAAATATACTCACGTGCACAGATATTTCTTCATCACTGTACACATAATTTCATTACCCATATAGAGAATTTGGGTGGAAATTCACTGCATTTTTCTTTGCATTAATCTATATAGGCTGCTTAGACACCCAAGAATCCATCTACATAATCACAGGGCTTAAAGTTTCTTGACCATCATGTAATCTTGATTACATGATGGCTCACACATGTAATCCCAGCACTTTGGGAGGCCAAGGTGGGCAGATCACCTGAAGTCAGGAGTCTGAGACCAGCCTGGCCATTATGGTGAAACCCTGTCTCTACTAAAAATACAAAAATTAGCCTGGTGTAGTGGCGGGCACCTGTAATTCCAGCCACTTGGGAGGCTGAGGACGGAGAATTGCTTGAACCTGGGAGGCAGAGGTTGCAGTGAGCTGAGATTGTGCCACTCCACTCCAGCCTAGGCAACAGAGTAAGACTCTACAGCACAAAAACAAACAAAAAGAGTTTATTGATGCAAATGATTTAAAAGCATATTGAGAGTAAGAGAGAGAAATATTTTTGTGCCAGGCCTCTGAAGACAGGATGAAATCCCCAGATCCATGCTGACTGTGCTCAACACCATACTGCAGGGCTTTCAGGATTCTCTTTGACTTCTTATTGGAGGTATTTTGAAAAGTTACCACATAATATCTTCAATAAGGTATTCATTTTAGGTAATGCTCCTTAAATCATTCCCTAACTCTAATTAGCATTCTTATCTTAGAAGAGAACAGAGTTGAAAAAAAAAATAACAGCTGACTACATAAAAAGGCTTTTCTTTTTTAAGTTTATGAAAAGCATAATCATTCTAAAGCACTAAGTAGGAAGGACCACTTACATAGGCCCATGCTATAGTCTTGTTTTGTGTGTGGGTGGGTGAGGTGAGTAGGGGGTGGAGAGCAGAGAATCAAGGGCCCCAAAATTTGAGTGACAACATTGTGTCCAGAAGGCAAACACCAGGAATTTTTGATTCTGCCTTGAGATCACAAGATCACAAGTCAGGGGCCAACTTCAAGTATCATAGGTTCTACTTTTGGTGTTCTCACATTCCTAAGAGAGTAAGCCCTGACAACCGAAACAGATAAAGATTGAAAAGGGCTCCTTTTCCCACTGGTTCTCAGATTTCAAATAAATTTCGGTGAGGAGGGTAAAATTACTGGTTTGCATTAGGGCTTTGGAATATGCTTAATTGTAATTGCTCATCATCTCTTCTAGAAAATCACAGATTAGTTGAAACCACAGAGTATAGCACAAAGAGCCTTCTTTGCCCTGGGATCTGGAAGGCTGGGCCCTCCATATAAGTCATAACACCTCCACATCTCCTATTTTAACTTGGAAAATTCAAGTGTATGTTGAATTCTGTGATGATTCTTTTATATCTTCCTCGATTCATATGTCAAAAACTTACTCTTATCCAAAAAGAGTAATTCAGCCTAAGGAGAATTTGCACTAAAATACTGTGTGCGCCTGTAATCCCAGCACTTTGGGAGGCCAAGGCAGGCGGATTACGAGGTCAGGAGATCAAGACCATCCTGGCTAACACGGTGAAACATCGTCTCTACAAAAAAATTAGCCGGGTATGGTAGTAGGCGCCTGCAGTCCCAGCTACCCAGGAGGCTGAGGCAGGAGAATGGTGTGAACTCGGGAGGCGGAGCTTACAGTGAGCCGAGATCGAGATCATGCCATTGCACTCCAGCCTGGGCAACAGAGCAAGACTCCATCTAAAAAAAAAAACTGTGTGCTAATATTTGCAAGAACAAAAAGTTAAAAGTTACTAACTTTTGGAGGAGGAACAAGTGGCTCAGCACATTGGCAGTGTGAGGCAAGAGGAGATCGCTTGAGCCCAGCAGTTTGAGACCGGCCTGGGCAATACAGGGAGACCTGGTCTTTATAAAAAATAAAAAGAAAAGTAAATTAGCCAGACATGGTGCCATGTACCTGCGTCCCAGCTATTCAGGAGACTGAGATGAGAGAGCTGCTTGAGCCTGGCCTGGGAGGTCGAGGCTGCTGTGAGGCGTGACTGGACCACTGCACTCCAGCCTGGGTGACAGAGCAAGACCCTGTCTCTTAAAAAAAAAAAAAAAAAAAGTCATTGACTTATCTATGTAAGTATATAATATATGAATATCAGAAAGAGAAATAGAAAACTGATCTCCCTCTTCCCTAGATTTCTTTTTAACCATGGCTGCCTAGTTGCTTCTGAACTGGATTTCTCAGTAGCCCCAAATAAAATTATAAATATAAGATACAGAATAACAATGTCTGACAAATAGTAGGTATTTAATAAATGGTAAATTTTCATTGCCACTATTAATATTTATTTTAAAAGTAATAATTAAAATAGTCATGTATATTAATTACCATATCAATAAGAGATACACACAAAAATTCAACCTGTAGCAAATCTTCAAGAAGTAGAAGAGTAGATAGATACCTTCGCACCAAACTTTACTTACTATATGCTACTCAGAATCATAAAATCCTAAAGGCTGAATTAGCTGATAATATTTAACCCACCCTTCTTATGCCTAAAAGGCAGCTGCCTAACATATAATTGAATATCTACAGTGACAGGGGAGTTACTTTGCTGCAAGCCATCCAAACAGAAAACTTGGACTGTTGGCAAAACCTTCTTTACATTGTTCTAATCTCTGATCCCCTGTATCGTTCACCCACTGAGTCATATAAATCCCACTTCCCTTTTCCCCAGAATGGACTTTCAGAGAGATGAAGGTGGTATAGTGTGGATATTTGTCCCCTCCAAATCTCATGGTAGGAGGTGTTTGGGTCATGGGGGTGGAACTCTCATGAATAACCTGGCACTGTCCTTGCCATAGTGAGTGAGTTCTCATGAGATCTGGTTGTTTAAAAGTGTGTGGCAACTCCCACCTCACTCTCTTGCTCAAGAACTCTCATGCAATATGTTGGCTCCCCATTGCTTTCCACCATGATTGCAAGCTTCCTGAAACCTCAGCAGAAGCAGATGCCAGCCCAAATGCTGCTTATACAGCCTACAGAACCATTAGCCAATTAAACCATATTTCTTCATAAATTGCCTAGCCTCGGATATTCCTTTAGAGTAACGCAAATGGACTAAAACAGAAGGCCATGCCCAAATCCAAACAGTTCATAACAGTAATGACCATTGTTGAATTTACTACCTACCAGGTAGTCTTCTAAGCACATTACCTGTAATAAATCCATGATTTCTGACAACAAACATACATGCAGGTATTATTTTATCACCATTTTTTGTGGAAGTTTGGGCATAATAAAACCAGGCATTTTTTTAATATCAAACCCATGACTTTTCTACTTCATACTTTAATAGACAAAACAGCAAACATATATAACTATATCTGTTCACCCTTGGAATGCCTTCTACCTGTTGAGCCAAACCTGTCTCAAGTAGTCCCCATTCTCCAGTTTTTCATTTATGTCAAAATTAACTGATTTGGGGAAAGTGTTACTTTAAAACTTGTTGCTAGATAGATGGCAGGAACTTAAAACTCAACAATGAGTTATCCTAGGTTACCGTCTAGGTTTCACTAATCTGTGCCTGGATATATAACAATATTTTGTGGTGTCTTCTTCACAAAATAAAATATATTAAAATTCTGATTGGTGCATGAGCTATTTCATGTCTCTATTTTTCCATTTCTCAGATTCTTAAGTAGGCAATTACCTAACAAATAAATTTTTCTTCTAGTAGTTACTCACCTATAACACATAACCAGTTTCATAGGGAACAGCAACATGTATCTGCCTATTACCTTTGATCAACACTTAGTTCTTCAGCGAGGGCAACTAAGGAAGTATTTAGGTTGGATTAAAGTGATTAAGCATCGAGTGAAATTATTTCTATGCATCAGCAATTAGACAGGCTTGGACAGTTCTCATAAAGAATGCCTTGAATGTCACATGTTAGAAATTTGGACAAATTTGTATGGCACTTTCACATCCCACATGCTGTCATCTGTTACTATCATAGTTTGAGATTAAATTTCCTCTGCTGGGTATTATTGATCATGAAGCTTAATAATTACCATATTCCTGGGAAAGCAGTTGACCATGTCCACCCACTGAGTTCATTCCCTTGGCATATTCGAATGAACATTACCATTAGAAGGAAATCATGTGTCCATGACATTTGGAGAGCTAATGCTGATCTCCATTCTTCATCAACCACCCATTAAATATGCCATAAATGATTCTAAAGTAACACTTTCTCATTGGCAATTAGCAAACTGCTTTGCCAATTCTTTGTAAGGAATTTGCTTACAGGATTTGCTCGAGAAAACACATGAATTTCAAAATCCCCATCAAGACATATGAAAAAGTAAGGCCAAGGAAGGACAAGTGAATTAAGTCACCCAAAGTACATGCTTCCTCCTCAAATTTGCTGGACAGAAGTGTTAGGGGAAAAGGAGCACAGGAGAGCCAGGGTGCCATCATTTTAAAAGCAACTCCATCTTAAAACTAGCAAGGGATATTCCTCACCTGTCGCAACCCATGGTCATAAGATCTTTATGGCTAAGGAAGCAGTTTAGTCATGCCCGCAAGGACAAACTCCTGTGACAGCAGAATGTCCAGATGTAGCAATATTGATGGCAGCAGTGAACCATCTGCCATCACGCTGGCCACTGCAGGGAGAGCACGGGAGGAGGCAGACGGCACCCTCCCCCTAGCAGTCTCTGCCCTGGGGCCACTGAGATGGGGCCAAGTCAGGTCATGCGCCTGGTGAGGGGGAGCTTTCCAGGTGCAACTGCAGCCACCCAAGTCAGAGCTGCAACCCCAGCACCCCTATGCTCTTGGGAGCCAGGAGCACACAGGAACCTCATCCCCCACCCTGCATAGGTGCAGCCACCCAAACCAAGGCTGCAGACCCAGGCATCCCTGCACTCTTACCCCTGCAGGCTTGGAGGTGCCTGCTCCTGCTGCCTAGCCTCTCCTTGGCACCCACTTCGATTTCAGAGCAGAGCTGGGGCCAAACCTGGGTGCTGCCACAGCCTGGCTGGGTATGCACATGCTTAGGGAAGTATTGATATGCCAGCCTCCTGCCATCTTGACCCCTCCAGACTTTGGGTGCTGATCAGCTGAGGACATGAGAGGGGAAGCTGAGGGGAACTGAGGGCAGCTAGGTGCTGCCCCACACATGCCCCTTGGTGCAATGGATGGCTGTGGGAGGCAGACAGGCTCCTGGGTGGAAGTAGGTAGGTCCCCAGTGAAGCCCCACCTTCAGGCTGGGACAGGCCTGAAGCCTGGGGACTGGGCTGCCAATGCTGCTGAAGGGAGGGGGAACTCATGGTGCTTTTTCCTAGGCCCACCCATGTCGGTCCATGGACCAATCAGCATGCACTTCCCCCCTCTGACGCCATAAAAGCCCCAGGCTCAGCCAGAGCAGAGCAGAGGACAGGAGGACCAGCTGCAGTGATGAGTTACCCTCTCCAGGGCCTCCTCTCTTCTGAGAGCTGCAGAGCAAACAGGACAACCTACCTGCAGAGAGGAGCCACCCACTCCAGGGCCTCCTTTCTGCTGAGAGCTGAACACCAAACAAGATGACCTGCCTATGGACAGGAGCTATCCCCTACATGTCTCCTCTGAGCTGTTTTAGCACTCAATAAAGCTTCTCTTGGTCTTGCTCACCCTCCACTTGTAGGCATACCTCATTCTTCCTGTACACAAGATAAGAACTCAGGCAAAGGTGCCACCAGCCACAGAGGTTTCTGGCCAGAAAAGTGATACACTAAAGATCCTATAACTTTAAAGATAAAGTTATATGATACACTATCACACAACAGTGTGTGCTTTCATGATAGCTATCATCATGCTTTGATCCACTTACTCACTAAAATGCAGAGAAAAACTTTAAGTCAGCAAACTATTAATGTTGTCATGCTCTCAGTCCACCTGCACACAGACATAATTTACGGTTACATAGATAAGATCCCTATATAAGGAAAGTTTAAAACAAAGATGGCATATCCCTCCTCTTGCTTTCTGAGGATGCCCTACTCTGTTACTGAGCAGCTTACAATAAACTCTGTCTTCTCACTGCGCTTAAGGACTTGCCTTTAATTCCTTTCTGCATGAGATCCAATAACCCCCTATTGGGGTCTGGATCGGAACCCCTTTTTCTGGCAACAAATGTAAGCAAGATCTTTCTGGGGAGAAATAAAATATTTGTCAAAGAATGAGAATAGTTAATAACGTTAAAGACATGTACCTTGCCCATATTAACAGCCTATAACTCCATGTGTTATCAGAAAATAAAAACATATATATTCACTGCCAAGCTAATATATATTTCAGAGCTTGGCATGCCATATCATGATATCATTCAAGATGCTGTCAAGGAACAACAATGTCCACATTCCATCAGTACAATATCCCTACCCCTCTTGCTGTCCAGGACAGCAGGGCCACTAACTGGAATGCTCTGTCCACACACAGACCCCCAAACTCCAGCCTGTCATTACAAAGGATGGGTCTAAAATGTCACATTTAGAACCACTGAAAACTTTAAACTTTTCCCCATTTCCATCCCTCTTAGTGCCATTAATCAAACAGCCTCTTTCATGTTATTTACTTGGCTGTTCCTCAAATCTCTGCAGACAACCAAAACAATCTAGAAAGTACAGTGTAGCTTTTAAGAACACAGATTTTGATGTCCAGTTAGATGTTGGTTCAAGTTCCAGTTTTAAACTTCCTAGTGGACTTAGCATGTTAGGGGCCAGTCAAGAGGAGGAGGAGAAGGAGGAGGAAGAGAAGGAGAAGGAGGAAGAGGAGGAGGAAAAGGAGGAGGAGGAGAAGAAAGAACATTCTAAGAGTTCCAAAGAGAATAGAATGTAATACAAGGAGATATACCACAAGTTAAGGGAAAGGGGAGAAACAAATTCAACTCTAGTCAGTGTGGGCTGACATAACAAAATATAGACTCAGTGACTTAAATGACAGAAAGGTCTGGGTGATAGCAGTCAGGTTCTGGTGAGGGCTGTCCCCCTGGCTTGCAGAGGGCCAACTTCTCATCATGTCCTCATATGGCAGAGCAAGAGTGAACTCTCCAGTGTCTCTTTTTATAAAGACACTAATCCAATCAGATCAGGGTCCTACTGTTAAAGCTCATTTAGGCTTAATTGCTTCCTTAAAGGCCCTATATCCAAATACAGGATCTTAGGGCTTCAACATATGTATTTGGGATGGGGGAGTGGGAACAGTTCAGTTCATCGCAGGGGACAATGGGACAACCCAGAAATTAGCAATGGAAAAAGGCCATTATCACCTCTGGGGTTGCAACACACAAGAGGTAGATGTTGCTACCAGAGCCCAGAACACAGGACCATCCAGAGGGAGCTAGAATTACGGCAGCAGGGGCAGCCGGGTGAGCACTGAGATCATGGAGGGGAGAGATGTCCAAGGGAAGCCATACTCGAGAACGCAAGCAGGAAAAGGAGACACAACCTCTGTTGGACGTGGGGCATGGAAGCAAGGTGGGGAGGCGATAGTGGCAGATATTCTCTGATTTGTCCCTCCTCCCTTTTCTATCCTTTCTCTGGTTCCTGCCATGAGCCAGTAGCATCTGAAATTTAGTCAAGAAGGGAGCCTGAACTATGCAGTTGCTGTGATAAAGAGTAGAGCAGGGTCAGTGTGAGAAACAGAGCTGAGAACAAGCATTGACAGATGACTGGCACACTCACCATGTGACCTTAGGCAACTCATCCTAAGAGAAAAGGGATTCTTCACATCCCTTTTCTCATCTGAAACATGGGGCAAATAAAAGATAATCTGATCACTGTTAAATCAAGTTTAGCCTAAAGCTGCCTCTTGGCATATTTTAAGTTTGGCCTGTGAAAAGAAAATAAATCTTGGAGCCCCAGAAATCTCTAAGCTAAAGGGAAAAGTCAAGCTGGGAACTGCTTAGGGCAAACCTGCCTCCCATTCTATTCTGCTCACTGAGACAAACGCATATCTGATTACCTCCTTTGGAGAGGCTAATCAGAAACTCAAAAGAGGCTGGGTGCAGTGGCTCATGCCTGTAATCCCAACACTTTGGGAGGCTGAGGCTGGTGGATCACTTGAGGTCAGGAGTCCCAGACAAGCCTGGCCAGTGTGGTGAAATCCTGTCTCTACTAAAAATACCAAAATTAGCCTGATGTGGTGGCACGTGCCTGTAATCCCAGCTACTTGGGAGGCTGAGGCATGAGAATCACTTGAACCTGGGAGGCGGAGGTTGCAGTGAGCCAAGATTGCTCCAGTCTGGGCAACACAGTGAGACTCCATCTCAAAAAAAGGAAGAAGAAAAAGAAGAAGGAGAAGGAGGAGGAGGAGGAGGAGGGGGAGTGGAGGAGGTGGAGGAGGAGTGGAGGAGGAGGGGGAGGAAGGGAGAGGAGGAAGGAGGAGGGGAAGGAGAAGAGAAAGAAACTCAAAAGGATGCAACCATTTGTTCTTTTCTACCTGCGACCTGTAAGCCCCCTCCCTGCTTTGAGTTGTTCTGCCTTTGCTTCGAGTTGTCCTGCCTTTCCAGACCAGACCAATGTTCATCTTACATATGTTGATTGATCTCTCATGTTTCCCTAAAGTGTATAAAACCAACCTGTGCTCTGACCACCTTAGGAACATGTTGTCAGGACCTCTTGAGGCTGTGTCACAGGTATGCATCCTCAACCTTGGCAAAACAAACTTTCTAAATTTACCCAGACCTGTTTCAGATACTCAGGGTTCACAGGCCTAAAGGTCTATGTCTGTTTATACCTCCACTTATTAGAGTTCTGTACATGATGAACTATAACAAGTGGAGGTATAAGCAGACTGTAGCCTACACTTGTGCCAATCACCAAGTTAGGCCAATGAAATGTAACCCACTGTTCAAACCATGTTCAAGTAAGGCAAATGTTGAGCTGTAACCAGTCCGGCTGTTTCTGCACCACACTTCTGTTTTCTGTACATCACTTTCCTTTTTCTGTCCATAAATCTTCTTCTACCACCTGGGTGCACTGGAGTCTCTGAGCCTATTCTGGCTCAAGAGACTGCCCAATTCATGAATTGTTCATTGCTCAATAAACTGCTTTAAATTTAATTCAGGTCAAGTTTTTCTTTTATCAGCATTAGGAATAAAATTATTTGGAAGCTCTTAGGGCAGTGTAAGTTCTCTAGTATATGGTAGGCACTAAATAAATGCTGCTTATTATTAGTTAGGGAACTTTTATTTTAGCTAGTTTCAGGAAAATCCAAATATTGGTTTGAACCAAACTGTCTAGCTGTTTATAAAGTGAAGCTTCTGGGAAGGTTAAAACAACTTCTGAGTGTCCATTCATGCTTCCTTTCTGCTCTCTACTTCCTTTCGCTTGTTACCTCCTTCCATTTGAGCCTCATCTTTTCCTCTCATCCACAAGTCCCTTCTTGTGCAAAAGTTCCAAGATTGTGTACATGTGTGCCTGTGTATGATAATCAAGATGGTTAACCAGTGGATTCATAATTAATGGATTTTTAATCCATTTAGACATTTTCCCCAGCTGCATCCTTAGACCCATGGAATGCATAGGCACTCTATGTAGATATCTTCTTTATGGAATGGTTCACCTTGCTCAGGACTGAAGGTCTTAGCAGATGTCCCTTGATGACAAAAGACAAATAATGGACACTAGAAGACCCGCTTATGCCCCCTCCACATGAACTGCTCTGACAAAAGGAAGGTCGTATTATTCTACCAAGGTCATATCCTTCTCTACAAGGAAGAGACAGTGCGGCAAAGATGGCAAATGTGAATGGATCTCAACCACTCTGCTTCTCACTTTCTAGAAAAATTGCACATTGCCCACAAAAAGAGGCTAAAAGTCGCGATCTCCAGGAGGAGGCTAGGGCTATTCCCTGCTTTAATCAAGGCAAGAGCATCTGCCCAGCTTGTAGAACAAGAACAGTGATGGGCATCAGATACAAATACAGTGAGTAATCAATTAGGGTACAGCTGAGTGACCATGAACAGGAAACCCAGAGTAAACTGATTCAAAATTGTTTTTAGCCACTCAAGGAAAGTCTCAATAAGGAATTGTTTCAGGACAAATGTGCCAGGAAAGACAGAATCTTGTTGGAATTAGTAGTAGTTTTTTTATTCCAGGCCTCTCTCCTAAAGAGTTGAACATGAGCACATCAAACATGTTTGCCCAATGAGACCTGACTGTGCGCAAAAAAAAAAAAAAAAAAAAAAAAGACAGAAGGTCAGAAGGTATGAGAGTTGTATATCCGTATGGCAATATAACATCCATCTCCACAGCAATGCAAATAACTAAAACACCTAAAACTCATATATTTTTCTCCAGTTTAGAAAGTAACTTCAGATACATTGATATGGTGTGGCTGTGTACACACCCAAATCTCATCTTGAATCGTAACTGCCACAATTTCCACAAGTTGTGGAAGGAACCCAGTGGAAGGCAATTGAATTATGGGGGCGGATCTTTCCTGCACTGTTCTCATGATAGTGAATGAATCTCACGAGATCTGATGGTTTTAAAAATGGGAATTTCCCTGCACAAGCTCTCTCTTCGCCTGCTGCCATCCATGTTAAGATGTGACTTGCTCCTCCTTGTCTTCTGCCATGATTGTGAGGTCTTCGCAGCTATGTGGAACTGTAAGTCCATTTAACCTCTTTCTTTTGTAAACTGCTCAGTCTCATGTATGTCTTTATCAGCAGCGTGAAAACAGACTAATACATACATCATCCTGTTTACACCTTAGAGTACGTCAAACAGATATTGTGCTCTCTCTTTTCAATCTGCAGATATAGAAGCTGAGAGAAGTGATTTACTTCTATCAGAAGAAAGTCACCAGTAGGACCTACCATATGCATTATTAGGACATTTTTTACTTTTTTAATTTCTAAGCATAACAAATATTCGCTGTAGAATAATGGCATTGTATTTGCCCATATTCCTGCCACCTTAGATAACTGTTATATTTCAGCATATTTCTTTCTGATATTTCCATATGCCCAAATTTGATATGGCTGTGATCATTTCTGATAATTTCATTTAGTAACTCATTTGAAGGCCATGTTACCAGTGCATAATTAACAGATATTTATTGAGCATCCAGTTTCTGCAGGAGAAATACTAGCTATAGGAGTGAGGGAGCTGGTATTTGACTCATCCCACTTAAATCTGAGTCAGCATGAGCAATCTGTGGTGGGAATTTTTAGGGGTTCACAAATTGCATTAGACAAAATCAATATCAGAGGCAAAGGTCAAGAAGTAAGCAAGATAATGATAGAGTTGGGATATTCATCCCCCCAAATCTCATGCTGAAATGTAATTCCCAACGTCAGAGGTGGGGCCTGGTGGGAGGTGTTTGAGTCATGGGGGCGGATCTCTCATGGTTTGGTACTGTTCTCATGATAGTGAGTGAGTTCTCATGAGTTATAGTTGTTAAAACATGTGGCATCTCCCCACCACCACCTTCTGTCTTTTGCTCCCACTTCAGCCATGTGAAACACCTGCTCCCCCTTCATCTTCCACCATGAAACAGTTGCTGACACTATGCTTCCTCTACAGCCTGCAGAACCATGAGCCAAATAAACTTATTTTCTTACAAGTTGACCAGTCTCAAGTATTTTTTTATAGCACCACAAGAATGGCCTAATACAGATAGGTTTGAGAAAAAAAATTCAAGATAAAGAGCAATTTTAGAGACCAAGGGAGGATCAGGAGAGTCAGGAATCTTAAAAGAATTAAAGAAGGAAGCCTAAAGGAAAAGAACTAATAATTTATTTGACAGGAAAAACATATCCCAACAAATAACCAAAAAGTCCATTCACATCCTGGGTAGCCTTGGGCCCATCCTTTCACAGATCCTCAGAATCCAGAGGCTGGAAGAGACATGATTGTGCTTGGCCCTTTCTTGAAGACCACACTACCAATGCATGATCAACAGTTTATTGAGCATCCAGAGTATGCAGGAGACATACCAGCTTTAGGAGTGAGATAGGAGTAAGTGTATAGTTAATGTTTGCCACACTATTTATTAAGTAAGTGTCAGGAACCAGGCTAAACATTGTACATGTGTTCTCTGGTTTGTATTTTTTTTTTTTTGTATTTATTTGTTGTTTAATTTTAATATCATAACCACACTATGAAATAGAAAGCATAAAATCCCTTCCAACAAAGAAACTGAGATTAGGAGAATTAAATAAATTACCCAATGTCACAGGAGTATCAGATAAAAAACTCAAATCACTTATCTCTGACACACGCTCTCACCTCCCCCCGGCCCCCGCCCCGCCACCATGCTGCTGTCCTTTTAAAGGACATCTAGCTTAGTCCAACCCTTCAGATCATTAGGTTCATTTTATAACATAGAATCAATATTGGAAAACCCCAAGTGTCTACTATCATCCAAGGAGGCCCATTCCGTCTTTGGATGGCTCTGAATTCATCAACTTATTCATTTACCAAGTATTGGTAAGCACAAAAATTGTATGAGAGAGGCATAGCTCAAAGCTCTGGCAATATAGCAGTGAAAAAATTAAGTCCCTGCCTTTGCGGAATTTATATTCCTGTAGAAGGAAGTAGGAAAAAAGCAAAAGAAAAATATAAAGGATTCAGATGGTGATAATTGTTTTGGATAAAAAAAGATAAAAAGATTAGGAAGGGTTGAACAGGGAGAAAAGGGTTGGTCTTTCATATAGGAGAGTTAAGACCGCTCTAATAAATATATAGGTTATTTATGAGCCATATATATGCAGATGTCTATGAAAGATACATGGATACATATGAGAGAATCTATTCCAGTCAGAAAGAGTAAGTACAAAAGCCCTAAGGCAAAAATTATATTGGTGAGTTATAGAATAACATCTAGGCCAGGTTCGTAGGAGGGAAATGGACAAGAGGGAAGCCAGGCCAGCGATAAGAGGGGCTCAGTCATGGAGAACCTTGTAGGCCACAGTACATACAAGGCTTTGGAGGGTTACTAGCAAAAAAGTGACACCAGTAAATTTGGGAAGAAGCACTCTAGTTACTCTGTTGAGTGTCTACTGGGGAACAGGAAGAGTTGAGGATGATAGGGTTAGTTACGAAGCTTTGGCAATAATCTAGGTAAGAGATTTTGATGTCCAGGACCAAGCATCGGTGATTAAGAGAACTACTAGGCAGCATTTTGAGCATATTTTGAAAGTGACAGCCATGAGATTTGCTGGTGATGTGTAGAGAGTAAGAGAAAAGAGAGACCAAACAAAGGTGAGCCCAGAATATGTGTTCTGGAGAAGAAAAAGGATGGAGTTCCCATGATATGAAAATGAGTGAGATGTCTTTAGAAGTGGACAGGGTTAAGGAAGAGGAAGGGAAACCCAGACAGTGGCTTTGCCGTGAGAAGTTGACTGCCCATGCGACATTAAAGTGGAGGTGGCATCTCAAGAGAGACCAGTTGCCATCGGCCCTTTTCTTCTTATTCCACCTGCAAAATGTGTGGAATACGAGTCCTGCCGATTCTCTGCATTGTGGGAAAGGATGAGAATGCTTCCAAAAGCAAAACGCACCATCAAACCTAAACCTGATGATGGTGATAATTTTTATTATCACTGAAATTAAAATCTCAACTGTGAAGAACAAAAGCAATGTACAGATGGGGAATTGGGCCCCATATGGATAGTAGGTTGGGACAGAGGAGAAAACAAGCTTGATCCCACAGATGTAAAATGAGTGTGTTGGTTTTAACAGTGTAATGTCACTTGGGAGATGATGTGTTGGGCTGCTGGCCCATGTGATTTTTGAGTCTTTCAAAGTAATTTTCTTATTTTGATGTTTCACAATCAGATTGTTCCTAGTCTGAAAATCTGTTTTATTCCTTAGGAATTATGACTAGCAATTTGATTGCTCAAGGAAGAAACAGTTGGCTTTATTTCATGGTGCTTTAGCCTCATTCAGTGACATGCCCCACACGTGTGTCTTGAGGGAAAGGAACTCTTACAACAGGCAGAGCTCCAAGCTTGGTGTCACTGGAGTGACAGCTCCATCCTTTCCAGGATCACCAGTGCATGGACTCCACTTGTCCTCCTCACTCTCCATCCCGGAACGTCAGGATTCTTCTGCAGGAAACAGCATAAAATGAATCCCAATGTGTGAAGTCCAATGTATTTAACCAGTTGATTGAATTGAAAACCAATTAGTTAAATTCAGATAGACTATTTCCAAAGCAAGCATCCATTAAAAATAAGAAAATTTCAAGTGACTTGTTGAACTGAGAATTTTGTCGTTGTTGAGACGGAGTTTCGCTCTTGTTGCCCAGGCTGGAGTGCCATGGCACAATCTCAGCTCACTGCAACCTCCACCTCCCAGGTTCAAGCGATTCTCCTGCCTCAGCCTCCCAAGTACCTGGCATTACAGGCATGCACCATCATGCCTCGCTAATTTTGTATTTTCAGTAGAGACAAGATTTCACCATGTTGGTCAGGCTGGTTTCAAACTCCTGACCTCAAGTGGTCCACCTGTTTCAGCCCCCGCAAAGTGCTGGGATTACAGGTGTGAACCACTGCACCCAGCCTGAGCATTTCTTTCACATGAACAATTCATTGTTGATCTGAAGAGCAAAAATACAAAAAGATGAGGCTCGCAATTGATACGGTTTGGCTGTGTTCCCCCGCAAAATCTCATCTTGAACTATGGTTCCCATAATCCCCACATGTCATGGGTGGGACCCACTGGGAAGTAATTGAATCATGGGAGCAGTTACCCCCACGCTGCAGTTCTCATGATAGTGAGTGAGTTCTCACAAGATCTGATGGTTTTAAAAGGGGCTTGTCCCACTTTTTCTCAGCACTTCTCCTGGCTGCCACCATGTGAAGAAGGACGTGTTTGCTTCCCCTTGCACCATGATTGTAAGTTTATTGAGGCCTCCCCAGCCCTGAGGAACTGCGAGTCAATTAAACCTATTTCCTTTATAAATTACCCTGTCTCATGTATGTCTTTATTAGCAGCTTGAGAACAGACTAATATAACAATACACAGAATTTTTCTGATTTGTACATTTACTTCCAAGTCAATAAGTGACCCTTGATGGAATTATTTCATGGAGTAGCTACCAAATTATCAGTAATAAAGCCTAAAATTCAAGAAAGAAATAAAGAAACACAGAAAGATAGGATACAAAGAAAGGAAGAAAAAGAAAGAAGAAAGAGAAGGAGGGAGGAAAGAAAGAAGGGAAGGAAGGAAGGAAGGAAGGAAGGAAGGAAGGAAGGGGAAAAAGAAAGAGAAAGAAAAAGGAGAGAGAGGGAGGGAGGGAGGGAGGGAGACAGGGAGGGACGGAGGGAGGGAAAAGAAAAGAGAGAGAGAAAGAGAGGGAAGGGAAAGAGAGACAGAGATAGGGAAGGAGGGCAGAAGGGTGGGAGGGAAAGTTCCATGTTAAATGGTAGAAACCACCCATTGCTATACCAATGTTGTTGTAACTGAACAAGACTATCTTTCACTCCACAGTCTACTTGATCTCGGCCACCAAAGAAAGAGCAGGAATAATAATAACATCATTTCTTGGGAGGAGTGCCGTCTAGTGCAGGAAAAACACACTGAGTTTTGGAATCTAATCCCAGCTCTGTTATTACCAATTACATCATATTTGGCAAGTCACTTTATGCTCCCCCTGCCCTGAATCTCAATGTCCTCATATGTAAAATAAAAAAATATTTCTTAAGTAGCTTCTATAATTTTGGAATTCTCTAATTCTATGGCACTATGCATTCATGGAGAACTTTCTTATAAGGGCTTAGAGTGCTGAGGGAGAGAACTTTAAAACACTATTGAGATTTGTATCTCCTGCCATACATCTGCCTCAAATGTAACGCGGACAAAATCTGACCTTTGATGTCCCTTCCCCCACAACTCTGCAACTCCCACAACCTGTTACATCCTCTGTTTTCCCATTGTGTTACATGGAAACTTCATTGTCTCAGTTTCTCGGATCAAAAACTTTGTAGTCATCCTTGACTCTGCTCATTCTCCCATACCCAATCTTCCAGCAAATTCCAGTGGCTTTGCCTTCAAAATATATGCAGAGTCCTACAATAACCCACCTTCCCCACCACAATTACCCAAGAACAAATCACCATTATTTCTCACTTCCACTTAAGTCAGTAGCCTTGTAATTGGCCTTCCAGCCTCCACAGCTTATCCTCAACACAGCAGCCAGAGTGATCTTTTTAAAACATGAGTGATTTCTTGCCACAGCATGGCTGGAAACCCTCCCAGGGCTTCCCATGGTGTTAAGTCTCCCACATAGTAAAATCCAAAGCCCTTGCCAAGCTTGTAAGGCCCCACCTGATCTACTCACTTCCTCCCTGACCTCATCTCCCCTCACTTCTCACTATGTCTATTTTGTTCTGGCCACACCAGCCTCTTCATTCTTATTCCAACACATTAAGCATGCTCCCACCTCAGAGCCCCTGGGCTGGACTTAACCCATTGTCTGTGCAGCTTTGCTCCTCCCTTCTTCCAGGTCTCTGTCCAAATGTCAACAGAGAAAGCTTCCCTGACCAACCAATGCATAATTGCACCTTCCTGCCAACTCCATCCCATTTACCCAACTTCAGTTTTCATTATAGCACATAGCCCATATCATCTACCATAGCATGTGTGTGTGTGTGTGTGTGTATTTGAGACAGGGTCTCACTCTACCTAGACTGGAGTGCTGTAGTGGTGCAATCACAGCTCACTGCAACCTCGACCTCCCCAGCTCCAGTGATCCTCCCACTTCAACCTCTTGAGTAGTTGGAACCACACAGGCAAGCGATAGCATACCTAGCTAAATTTTTGAATTTTTTGTAGAGACAGGGTCTCATTATGTTGCCAGCATATGTTTTTTAAAAAATCATCTGCCACTGTGAAAACAGAAAATTAGTAATGTAAACACTGCATCCCCAGGGCCTAAAGATGATATCTGGCCCATAATAGTTACTCAGAAACTATCTGATGAATGAATGAATGAATGAATGAATGAATGAATGAATGAATTGTAAAATAAAAATAAAATCCAACTCCCCCCACCTTCAGTAGATTAAAAGGAACCCTCTCAGCCAAGGAGATCCCAGAAAACCTTTAAGTTTCCCAGCCATGACAAGATGGGAAGTTGGTCATGCCTCACTATGCAATCTTTCTTACTAGTCTTTACCAGATTATTTCCTAACAGTTAAACAGGAACTGGCCCTGGAGAAACAAAGAATGGAAGCTTTGCTCCATCCCTGACTTCAGCCAATTGCCAGATAGATACCATAGCCCAACTCCCCTCCCTTCTTGTGGTTTTGACACAGCAGGTAACTGGTTTCACCATGCATTCCTTTCAGACAAAATTCTCCTTTCTATGGACTGCTTCACAGATGCTGTGCACAAGACACTCTGTGTCCTTTGCTTCACCTTTTGACTTATAGAGCATAATGTTAGCGCATTTAAATGTTGTCTCCACTTCAAAGTGAACATGGGACATGCATAACACGCATGTTTGCTTACAACATATGTTCACGATCCTCTATTCATGAATATTCATAGCTCCTCCTGTAACCTGATGAATATTATATTATATTCAGCCCACTTAACATAAAACTCTTGTCCCACCCTTGCTCTGACAGAGAGTGCTTTTAGTCTGAGCAGAAGACTCCGCTTCCCAGCCCGCAAGTTGCAACTTTTTTTAAGAAATAAAACTCTGCTTTGCAAATGTATGGATTTGTGATTTTTAAGTCTACAGAAAGGATGTTATAAGTTTACTGGCATCCTTACTGGCTGATATAGCCTATGGTAAGCCTCTAAACCTGGCATTCAGCTCCAGAGAAAGCGTTCATGTTAAAGGTGATAAAAACTGACCAGCTCGTGAGCTCTCAGGCCCTGAGCTCTCTTTCACATCTTTTCTTCTTCCTAGGCTTGCGTCCTTCCAAGCACCAGGTCTGCCTGACCCTAGGGCCCGGCTAATGCTCTCCCTGGGATAGATACAGGGTCCAGAGAAATATCTGGTGCATGTTTTCCAACTATCACCACCCCAACCTGAGGGGAAGACAGAGTTGATATTATACAGGTGAAAGTTGCTTGAAGAGATGAGTGAGGCCTGTCTTATGGAAGTAACTGGCAAGGAGCTTTAGAGATGGCAACATGAAGCCAGATAGAATTTGCACCTGGGGAGCAGGGAAAACATTGCCCTGCCCATGAATGTATATTTTCACCTGGGTTCTGTCCTACCCCACCCCTTGCCCCCATGAGTTTACACTTCTCCCACACTGGGGCTTGGACCGTCTCAGCAAGTCAGGGGGCTGAGGGTCCTGGAACATCACATAAGGAAGTGCCCAATGACCTGACCTCAGCAGGCCTCCAAATGGAAGCCAAGTGCTGATCCTCAAGGGTCTACAAAAGCTCCTTTACCAAGCTCTGTCTGGGATAGTGAGGGGATGTTTAGAAGACTGGCAGGAATGAGCTCTTCCCTTGGCCAGGCCTTCCCCTTGTTTATTAATTATTATTATTAATAATATAGGATCCTGCTCTGTTGCCCAGGCTAGAGTACAATGGCTCTGTTACAGCTCTCTGCAGTCTCAATCTCCTGGACTCTATGAATCCTTCTGCCTTGGCCTCCCAAGTAGCTGGAACTACAGGCGCCACTACACCCAGCTAATTTTTATTTTTTTGTAGAGACTGGGTCTGCTATGTTGCTTAGGGTGCTCTGGAGCTCCTGGGCTTAAGCGACCCTCCCTCCTTCGCCTCCCAACGCTCTGGGATTATATGTGTTAACCACCACGCCAGCCCTGTCCTTATCGTATAAGGCAAAGGGAGAAACTGCTCCTCTTCTCGCCTGTCTTCTGTTATGAAAAGCAGTCTGCTACCTCCTCTGCCTTTCCTCTCCACACCCCTGTGTAAGAGTGAGCTGCAGATAAGCGTTATATGTTTACCAGGTCATCTCACAATGTGCACAGGAATCGCCTGGGTGTCCGGTTAAAATGCAGATTCTGGTTGGGTGGGGGCCCTGGCGGGAAGAGGGGGGCCAAGACTGCATTTCCAACCAGCACCGGAAGGATGCAAAGACTGCTAGTCCACACTCCACCCAGGAATCCGTTGGAGGCCCCGCCCCAGCTGCCGGTGGCCTGGTGCCTGGCCGCCCTCCCCTCCTCCTTCCTCTTCCACCTCCTTCCTCCTCCTCCTTATCCCTCCTCCCTCCTTTCTGCCCACCTCCCTCCCTTTCTCCTTCCCCTCTCTTCCCCATCCCCACCGCAGCCTCGCTGCACCTCTGAGTCTAGCTTCTTCACATTAAACTCAGATTCCAGAACGACTGGGACTTGGCTCTCCCGGTCAGGCCTCGATGAGGAGGGTCACTGTCCAGAATGACTGTGGATGCCCCTTCCCCAACCTCATGTTGGAGTCTGGGGTCCCAGAACAGGCCTGACTCTGGAGGAGACACCTCTGGGCTTCCCGAGTAGGGCAGGCGGCAGAAGTTCCCTAAGAGGACCCCCCGCCACACCACAATGCCCACACCCCGCCCCCCCGCGCTGCCTACTTAGTCCTCTGGCCAGTGGGTTTCTGGCCGCGGATCTCGCTGCCGCCTCCTCCGGGCGCGGCCACCTGGAGAAAGATCCAGCAAAACCCTGATTCCCGGCGCCTACTCCTTCCCTCGCCCCGCTCCATCTCCAATGGAGGAGCTTTCTGCAAAGGCGCGTGGCTCCACCAGCTCTAAAGTATTTAAAAAGTCTTGGAACTTGTTCTTTTGCAGGATGGGGGTCTTAGTAGTTAAGAAATTGGAAGCTGCAGCATTTTGCACCTTAGGGGGAGGGGCGGGATCTCTTACTGCAGGGGCTGCGGTGGTTGCACCCCGCGCAGGTTTTGCCCCCAGGAGGCATCCTGGGGTCGTGCCCACCCACTAAGGAGACAAGAGCCGCTTTTTTTTTTTTTTTTTT
>NW_016803481.1:5155772-5158002 GCF_001698545.2 Rhinopithecus bieti | reverse complement strand
GCTCCTCCTCCCCGACCACACGTGCATCCAGTCTGTCCATGCAGGGGGGAAAGAAACAAAGAGAGCAGCTGTGACCAGTGGCGATGCGAGCGTGGGTGGCGCCCGGGCAAAGCTGCAGGTGCAGGAGCCCAAGGGGGCGGCTCCAGGCAACAGCGGTGATCGCGGCAGTGAAACCAGAAAAAGTGATATCTGGCCATTTTGGTTTTTCAAAGCCTTTTATCTCAGCTTATTAGATTTTCACGGGTTTAGGGAGGCGTGTTTAGGTTACTTTTTTAAAATACATTCGAATGATCCGTATGTTCAGTATAACCCTATACACGATCTGATGTGCTCCGCCCTGTCCAGGAGCACAACCCAGGCCCTCCAGAGGCAGTCACGAGGCCCCTGGAAGATAGAAATAGGGGCTGGGCCGGGCGCAGTGGCTCAAGCCTGTAATCCCAACACTTTGGAAGGCCGAGGCGGGTGGATTATCTGAGGTCAGGAGTTCGAAACCAGCCTGACCAACACAATGAAACCCCGCCTCTACTAAAAATACAAAAAAAATTAACCAAGCATGGTGGCAGGCGATTGTAATCCCAGCTACTTGGGAGGCTGAGGCAGGAGACTCGCTTGAACCCGGGAGGCAGAGGTTGCCGGGAGCCGAGATGGAGCCATTGCACTCCAGCCTGGGCAACAGAGCAAGTCTCCGTCTCAAAAAAAGAAAAAAAAAAGAAAGAAAAGAAGAAAAAAGAAAAGAAAGGAAAAGAAAAAAGGAGAAGAGAAAAGAAAAGAAAAAAGAAAGAAATAGGGGCTGAGGTCCTACGACCCTTCCTCGTTCTCCACACTGATTTGGGGGAGGTGGGGAGCAGTAGGCAGGGGAGGGTAGCCTGCCCTTACGGGTCTGCCCTGGGAAGGCAGGAAAGATTCCTTAATCCACAAACAGGCTTTCATCACCTCGGGAAACCTGCTGCCACTGGGCGCAAGAAAGTTTTTTGGGTGTTGTTGTTGTTGTTGTTGTTGTTGAGATGGAGTCTCACTCCGTCACCCAGGATGGAGTGCAGTGGTGCAATCTCGCCTCGCTGCAACCTCCGCCTCCCAGGTTCAAGCGATTCTCCTCCCTCAGCCTCCCAAGTACCGCCACCACGCCTGGCTTTTTTTTTTTTTTTTTTTTTTTTTTTTTTGTATTTTTAGTAGAGACGGGGTTTTGCCATGTTAGCCAGACTGGTCTCCAACTCCTGTGATCCGCCGGCCTCAGCCTCCCAAAGTGCTGGGATTACAGGCGTGAGCCACCGCGCCCGGCCTGAAAGGAAGTATTTTTCTACTCATTTTGCTTAAATTATGCATAAACTTGAACAAAGTGTTGTTTCCTAAGCCGGCTGGAGAGAGCTGCTGGGCTCTAAAAGCCCCCGGGCTTCTACTCCCTGAGCAATAAGATGCCTGTCTGGCCCTGTTATACAAAAACAAGCTAAGGGTATGGTGTCTAAACAACACACACTCACCGGCGCACACCCCCAACACATCAGGTTGCTTGCTTTGGCTGAGGAGGGGGTCACTTGTTTCACGGCTGTATGCCACCCCAGGAAAACTGCACCCGTGCTGTAAGGGCTGAAAACAACTTCCACTTACTCCTGTCTGGAGGCTTCAGCTGACTTCTCAGAAGTCACACTTGTCTTTTCTAGTTTTCACTGCTCAGGTGGGACTAGGAGGACCTGAAGGCAGGTGTCACTGTTTACAAGGGAAATTGAGAACACGCGCTAAGTCCCAGGTGCTCCTAATAAGTCACTAAAGTGGTCCTTTGGGGACTTGGTTCACACTCAGAAGTCACTTCCACAGACACAGTCAAGGGGAAGCCACTCTCTGGTTAAGTGCCCCATAACCGGCATCTTGGGTTCACACTGGGATCCTGCTGACCATAGGGGCCAATTAACAAACCCACTGGGGAAGGCATTGCATTTTACTTTCACCCTTGGGGCAGCTGAGGTGGCTCACACGTATAATCCCAGCAATATAGGAGGCCAAGGGAGGAGGATCACATGAGCCCAGGCATTCCAACCAGCTTGGGGAATATAGGGAGGCCCCTGTCCCCACAAAAAATACAAAAATTATCCAGGCATGGTGGTGTGGGCTGAGGTCAAAGGATTGCTTGAGTCCGGGATGTTGAGGGTGGAGTGAACCATGATGGCACCACTGCACTCCAGCCTGGGTAACGGAGACGAGAGAGAGAGAGAGAGAGAGAGAGAGAGAGAGAGAG
>NW_016803481.1:5147804-5155269 GCF_001698545.2 Rhinopithecus bieti | reverse complement strand
GAGGGAGGGAGGGAGGGAGGGAGGGAGGGAGAGAGAGAACAATCCTTAGAGATAATAATCCTTACTTAGTTTCATATGTCTGACACCAATTTTTCTGCCTTAAACTCTGTGAATGATTTGTGGCTTCCAGGTGAGATTCTGTCACACATATTCTCCTTTGTGTGCCTCTAGGATGGGGAGGAGGAGAAAGAGAGAAAGCCAGCCTATCTCTCTGTCTCTCTCTCTCTCTGTCTCTCTGTGTGTGAGTGTGTGTGTGTGTTAAAAAGAACTAACAAATCAGAACAAGCAGATCATTCCTTCCTCACAGCTAGAGATGATTAGGTAAAACATAGAGTTTGTAACGTAGGGTTTCTGTCTTTGCTGGTAGGGGAGATACATAGCAAAAGGGAGCATTAATTTTGCTGCATCAAAGCATCCTGCTAGTTGCTATTTGTCTGTTTTCTAATGATCATGTCAGGAAACAATCTATACCCCACATGAGCATATAAGGATGTGGGGTGGTTATAAATTGAAAGGACATTTACCTAAGAGTAAAAGGATTAGTGACCACCAATATACAAATGAGTGTCTTTAATAGCTACGAGAAGCCTGAACCTCATCTGCAGAATCTCATGTTTTTTGTTTTATCATTTTATATTAAGACTATTTGTAATTAACAAAAATTATTGTTTATTAAAAATCTCCCATTTAAAATCATGTGCAAATGTAAAGTATTTTTAAAAATTAATTGTTTAAGCTTCTCGAGTAGCTAGGACTACAGACATGTGCCACCATGCCCAACTAATCATTTTTTTAAAAAATATTTTTTGTACAGACAAGGTCTCGCTGTGTTGCCCAGGCTGATCTCAAATTTTTGGCTTCAAGCAACCTTCTTACCTCAGTCTCCCAAAGTGCTGGAGTTACAGGCATGAGCCATCATGCCAGGCCCTAAAAATAAAATTAAGATGTCAACTGGGATGCGTTTGATCTCCCAACAAAACAATAAGCAGTTTTATTTTTCTGTCACAATTTACCTTGTCACATATTAGCCGCCACCATATTTATTCCAATTAACTAGAGTAATATACCTTTCATTTAAAATGAGTGAGGGGAGGGATAGCATTAGGAGATATAATTAATGTAAATGACGAGTTAACGGGTGCAACACATCAACATGGCACATGTATACATATGTAACAAACCTGCACATTGTGCACATGTACCATAGGACTTAAAGTATACCAAAAAAAAGAAAAGAAAAAGATATTTTGAAAATTAAAATAAAATAAAATGAATGAATGCCGGAAGTAAATCTCTTAAAATATAGCTATCATCTTTTATAGAATGGAAATACAGGATTACACATCAGGTGCTATGAAAATGTACATGATGTCTCTTGAATACACAAACCCACTGAGGGAATTATTAAAGAAACACTTCACTAGAAGAGTAAATATGAAGACATACATTGAATATTTATTGCCATGCTATCTAGAATTTTTATGAACGTGTTTTTAAACTTAAATTGGGACACACAAACAGATAAGAATGAGTATACTGGCGAAATTAGAGCAGAAGAATATTTAAAACTGGAATTATTTCAGAATCTGTGAAATGTACACCTGTTGTTCATAAAAGAGATATACACATGCCCAGCTATCTGTGGTAGCCTCTAATGATCTTCCCTTCTTGCTACTTGTCCTTGGTGTGTGTGCTCGTGTAGATCTCTCCCACACTGAATCAGGCAGACTAGTCTCTGTGACCAATAGTACACAGTGTTAGTGATGGTGTGTGACTTTCAAGCCTTGGTCATAGGAGACATTGCAACTTCTGCCTTGGTTTCTTGGAGGCCTTGCTCTTGGGAGGTCCAGCTACCATATAGTTAGGATACTCAAGCAGCTCCTTGGAGAGGCCCACATGGAGAAGAAATTGACAGCCAAGTTGATAAGCCACTTTGCAAGGGATCCTGCATCCCTAATCAAGGCCTTCAGTTGATAATACCCTCAGTCAACATCTGACTGCAAGTCCATCAGCAGCCAAGAGTCAGAAAATCCCAACGAGGCCACTCCCAGATTCCTGACCTGCAGAAACTAAGAAAGAATAAGTAATTGAGGTGTTCGAAGTCACATAGCTTTGGAATGATTTGTTATGCAGCAACAAATAACTGACACATACTATATATTAATGTATTGAAATATTATGTTATCAAAAGATACTGTTAACAATTTTCCTTCTCATTCATTTATTCTGTCAGTAAGAAATACCTTAAGAATTTCTTGACTCATAACATGTAGTGCCATGTCTAATGCCACTGCCTATTCTTATCTGGACTAAAACAGTCTCTCAGTCTCTTTACTTTGATTCTTGTTTTTCTAGAGTCTATTCTCCACACAAGAGCCTAAGTGGTCTTTATAAAGCATAAATGAGATAGTATCACCCTTCCCCTGAGTAGCCTCTTCAAAAGTTCCTAATTGCACAAGGAATAAAATCTAAATTCTTTAGCCTACAAGCCCATGCATAACTTGGCCTTTGCCTGCCTTTCTCAGTCCCATCTTCTACTCTCATTTATAATCTCATTTGTGTCTCATTCATAAGACTGAGCAATGAGCTCAATGCAGGTTTCTAGGTTCAAAGAAGCCAAGCTTGCTGTACTTTCAGTTCCTGCCACCTGGAGCACTCATACCCCATACCCTTATGTGCCTGGCTCTGATCAAAGATTATGTGCTTGTTAACCTGCTTACTTGTTCACTGTCTGTTACACACACACACACGCAAATACACACCATTATTAAGTCCCTGAAAGCAGGGACATTTTCTGCTTTATTCCTTGTACCTTGAACAGCATCTGGCACTTAATGAACGATTAATTTTGTGGAATGAATGGATGATCGGTGTCAAAATATACATAACTAGAAGCAAGAACTAAAACAGAACATGAAAATAACAGGGTTTAAATGGAGGAAATGTGTTTTCTTTTCAAATTTGTTTTTAATGTCATTGTTATATTATTTTTTAAATCCTCATATGCAAAAAATTACCTATGTTGAAGTAGAATTAAAAGATTGGTTTAAAAAAACTATTTATAGTTACTTTCTAGGGCTGCTAAGCACTTTTTTTTCTTCTCATGTTGCCTTATCTTTTGATGCTCCAGTTATTTAAGACTCTTCACTGGGAATTTTCTAGAAGACCTTAAACTGGAAATGGTCCTCACTGCCTAGCTTGTATAACTCACTGAACTTCACTCTACTGGACATTTTCCTAAGAAACAAGTATTCTGAATTCTCCACTGGGAGCCCCTTGCAAATGAATCACTGCTGAACCAATTCTGACATCTCACACTGTTTCCAAAAGAGAAAGAAGAAATTCTCCATGCTGTTTATGTTTATGGAAACTTCTCACAAGTATTAAACCGTTGCCATTCCGGAAACATATGCCCACTCAACCCAAGGTGCTTTCTTGGGTGTTGTGAATGGAAACAAAGACATTTATTTATTCAGTCAATCTTTATTCCTCTCTCCTCCCAAAATGATTTGAAATTGCTTGCAGTAAGAAGACTTGCAAGAAGGAAGAGGAAAAGGAAGAAGAAGACAAAAAAAAGAAGAGCAAAGAGTGAAGGGAGGAAAAGAAGGAGAAGAAAAACTTGAGGACGACTAAAATGTCAACAGAACTAGAAAATTGTGGACAGGTAGAAGAATAACATCATGAGAACCAGCATCACCAGAATGTTGGTGATCCTTGAAGATACATGTCAAACTCATATCTGTTTATAAGACCTGACTCCTGCCTTCTGAAAGCTTCTATTAGCAGGGGAATTAAGATATGGACATAAATCATCAAAGGGGTGAAAGAAAACATTGATCCTAACTACAATGGAACATTGTGAGTGTATATGTGGCTCTTGAACGGTACAGGACTGCTTTGTAAGGATTCTGACTATTGTGTGAACTCCCGAACCACTGTCACAAAACATGCCTGTGGAAACATATGCTGATGCCACAAGTGTACCTTATAAGCTGGACCACAAAGGAGAGGCAGTGAGGTGGGTGAGTCTGAGTCTCGGCCCTGCCAGCAACCAGCTACATGACCTTCGTCGAGTCACTTAACCTTAGTTTCTTATCTGTAAAATGGGGATTATAGGCTGCTGGCAGTGGCTCACACCTGCAATCCCAGCACTTTGGGAGGCCAAGGCAGGCAGATCGCTTGAACCCAGGAGTTCAAGACCAACCTGGGCAATGTAGTGAGACCCTGTCACTATTTTTAAAAAATACAAATAATTTTTAAAACAATAATAAAATGAGGATGATAATCATACTGGACTCAGAATGTTGTTGTATGTAAGGAAGAAATGAGTTAATACAGAAAATATACTTAGAACAGCATCATGGGACACAGTAAACCCTCCAACAGCACTAGAATCTCCATATGGGTAAAAAAGTGACCAAGTTAATTGCTTACCAATTTGAGCAATTAAATTGCTAGCAATGAAACTTCACGCTAAGTTTAGCAATTTCCTGTAGGGAATGGATTTTTAGTGAGGACATGAGTGTCATATGTGTGTTTTCCATTCAGCCTTTAGCCTGGACTTCTAAAATAGGGCAGTGAGGGTATTTCAGGAGACTTTGAATTATGAATCTTGAATGTATCTGAGATGTCCACCACTGAACCCTTGTGTAGATAAACAAATTGAGGTTGGGCAGGGATGGCCAGTGTTCCATAATAGTGCAAAGTGAGGACCCAACATGGACGCTTGATTCTTGGTTCTTTGCTCTTTCCACAAGAAGGTATGGACTAGACTGGGACTTATTATTGAGCTCTTGACTTGCCAGTCCTCTTGAAGGCATTTTAATCGATGGGGAAAGTCACTCACTAAATACATATTCATTGTGCTTCTACTATGGCAGGAACTATGCTGGATACTGGCGCTAAATTAATGAGCAACAGAGATCTGATTCTAATACTTATAAAGATCCCACTGTAATGGGGGAGGCAGACATTCATCAACCGATCACACAAATAGATGCCAATGACAAGAATTAAAAAGTCTACAAAGTCTTATGCACATATTTCAAAGAATTTGACCCACTAGAAGAGGTCAAGGGAGGCTTCCTTTAGGGAATGACACTTAGGCCTAAATCTGAAGGGTCAGTAGGAACTGACAGGTCAAGGCTCAGGGGAGGAGAGAAAATATGAGTGCTCCAGAAAGAGGAATCACCAAAGATCCTGCGACAGATGGGAGAACAGAATACCAGGGTGAATGGAGTACCGGAAGTGGAGGGAAAGGGGTGTACAATGGGATGAGGTTAGAGAAGCAGGCAGGGGTCAGCGCCAGGCAGGCCTTGAAGATCACATTTGAGATTCTGGTTTTCATATTAAAAGTAGGAAGCTATTACAGGGTTTTATTCAGGGGGATGCCATGATCAAAACTTGCCTTTTAAAAGATTAGCCTGCTATAGGATGCTAATTGAAGGAGACCAAGAGTAGGCCCTGGGAGAAGGGTTAGAGTGGTGGCAGTATCAACTGAAAGATGTGGAAGGATTTAAGACATGGAGGTGTTCTCACTATAACTCGGTGATAGGTTAGTCTAGAGGGGTAGAGGAGAGGTAGGATGTTATTCAAGGAGTCTGTTTAATGGAATGAGATGATTATAGAGAGGGGGTCATTCATTAGGAGAGGGAATACTGAAAGAGAACTTCAGGTTCAGGGGGAGGAGAGGGAAAAGTGGCACTGACCACAGTACCAAATTTGGGGAAATGTTAAAAAAGACTTTAAACTCAATTTGGGTTTTTTACTATTTTATTATGGCACACAGGATAGAGTATGGTACAGTTTCCTTACTTCAACCAAGTAATTCTCAAAGCATCCAGTTATTTCCATTTGGCTAAAGTTACTTTTTGCATGTAGCTTGCATCTGTTTGAGACTTGCCATGTACATCATCCCAGGTCTAGTAAGCAGAAATGTGGAAAGCTTTATTTCTGAGGAGACACCTCATCTTTACAGAAGCCAATACACTGAGAGCCTTCATAGTTCCAATCCATACCATCATGGCAAAGAAGCACTTTACCTATTTGCCCAGCAACCTATATTTAACTATAATTAGGTGGTACAAAGGGATTAAGTAACTTTAAATGGAAACCACTTTGGTTTCAGTTTAAATTCATAACTTATAAAGATCGTCTAAAAAACAAATATTGAATGAAATTAGCTGACAAAGCAATTGTTTTAGAACAAAGGCAGAATAGCAGATACTCAGTAATATCATCTATATTTATTCCACATCAAATGCAAGTGCAAGAGCGTTCATAACTTTACAATGAACAGAGAGGACAGATGGGGTGTGTATTTGATGCAATGTCCAACCAGTCAAGCTATCATTGAAATCCAAGTATTTCCCAATAGAGACATGCAGAGCAATGTCAATGTAACTTACAAGCATATTACCTCCCCCCTTAAGTGACTCATAATTTCATTACTTGTGTCTGTAGTTTTACAGGTTTAAAATGTGTGGCATCAAATGCTATTTACTTGAGGCAACAGAATTACGCTTAACAAACACTAAATCATGAGCTCAGGATTGCAGGCAACATGTTTGCAGTGGAGTGGCAAATAATCTTTGTTAGTTTTAATCCCTTCTCCTGAAATTATATGTAGATAAAAAATTATTCCTTCTTATTGTACTATGTTCTCAGGTTTTAACCTCTGCCCATGATATTTAGACTATATTTTAAATGTAGTTATAGGGATGAATGTATGGGATTCATATTCTATCCATATTGCATTATGACATATCAGTTTGAAATGACCTATTTATCCTGGTTCCATAGTGTAATGGTTAGCACTCTAGACTCTGAAATGACCTATTTACCATAAAGAGTATATCTGTCAAATAATTTCAGAATTGCTCCCTAGAAAGCCATTCCAAAACCTAACACAGCACGTGTTATGAGGCAAAGTCTATTGTTATTTATAGACTTTCTCATTTACTCATGTTTATTATCAGCAACATTTTTGTGGGGAGAGATTTCACCAGTAATCACAACATAATTGTACCCCTCAGAATTTCCAATGAAGGAATAAAAAAACAGCATTGGTAATTGTTAAAATTTTGACTTTTTAAAAAATTGGAGGTCAATAGTCCACTGGTATATACTTTATATTGGTGCCATCTTTAAGGTATTTTAATTAATAACCACAGCAAAAAATACATCATTCGGTATAACTTTATTTACTATTTATTGCACATAACTCAGGGTCTTTAATTGCTAACCACCAAAGGTTCAAAGGACTATTTTTCCATGAAGTTTAACATTAACATTAGCGAATTCATTTACTCATGTGGTGTTTTTTTATTGTAAACATCTGAATGATTCACATTGCCGTAGATCCTGAACTCATAAGCGTGGACCATGCACAGGCTGGCAGCAAGCCAGAAAGCCACTCTGCAAGCAAACAGATACTCTGCATAAAGAGGAAATTCATAGCACAACA
>NW_016803481.1:5145611-5147584 GCF_001698545.2 Rhinopithecus bieti | reverse complement strand
AACATAAAAGAAAATGTACAAAATCCAAATCCAGGGTAAGTCCAGTCAAAACATGTCTGCAAAGGTTTTATCTGCAAACACAACTGTCAGAATACTCACCAAAACCTCCCAGCTCCAAAAGCACATGTTAACAGACAATGCTTGCCATGAATAATTTGCCACTGAACACATATTTAAATTGAATGAGATCACTCCTAGGTATGGGAAACTCTGCTCCTCTCTAAGACTGAACCTCAATATTTCTTTCATTATGTGTCTGGTATCTATTTTTGTTCTTTAGGACACCAACCTGCTGTGTTAAATGATTATATTAAAAAATGAAATTTTCGACCAATCACCTCATTCAGAGTAAGTGCCTTAGGAAAAGTTTGCTGAACAAACAGAAAAATTATTTATGATTCTAATATCATATATGGCAACGCTTCATTTGTCTTATCTACCTCCTAACAAATCTCCACACCCAGTTTGCACTTGAAGTTGCAGGGGTTTGTTTCTTATCATACCTTCTTCCTCTTCAGCTGCCTCCTCTTCCTCGGCCTCTTCCTTGTCCTTCTCCTCCTCCTCGGCTTCTCCTTCAGAGGGGGGCTCATCCTTGGCTTCCTCAGCCTTGGCAGCCTCAATGGTTTCCTCCACTTCAATCTGCTCCTCTTGGACATGGCTGGTGTAGTAGGACGGGAAGGAGCGAGTGGACATCAGATAGGAGCTGGTCTGTAAACCACCGTAGGCAGATCGGCCAAAGACCTGGGAGCTCTGGGAGTAGCCACTGGTTATGCTTCCCACGCTGGTGAAACTGAGTCGGGTCTCCTCACCTTCCAAGAGTTTCCTGGGGATGCAGATAGAAGGTGAGGTTAAAAAACACCTGTGTTTCACGACTTGCTCTGAGCACCCTAAAGACAAAGGCAAGCAGGAGCAGGGTTGGGATTTATCAAAACTTAATGCCTGGGGATTTTTTGATGGAGACCAGAAAAAAAATTAAATCATCCTATTAGATTTAAAATGTAATGAGAAGCTAAAAACAGGACTCCTAATTACAGGGTTAAATTCTTATATATCTAAATACCTTCTTGGAAGAAGCCAAAAACTAACACTTCATTATTTCAAAAGGACTATTCTTGAAGGTTTCTGATCCAACATAACTTTAAATGGGATCTGATTTTCTTCCTAGGGTTTAATGGCTGCTATCTTTGCCCCTGTTTTCACCTGTAAGCTGCAATCTCAATATCCAAAGCCATCTTCACGTTGAGGAGGTCTTGATATTCTTTTAGGTATCGTGCCATTTCACTCTTTGTGGTCCTCAATTCATTTTCTAATTTGTTGATCGTGTCCTGTTTGAAGACAAAATTTAAAAAAAAAAAAAATTCCAAGCATAAATCCCTTCTATTTTACTGTAGTGTAGTTGCAAAGGCCTAGTTTCGATTAAAATCAAGGTGTACACAAGGTGATAAAATCTTCCCTAGAATAACTTCCTGTATCTTTTTAAAAACCTTCTTGCCTAAAATACCCAAGTTCATGAAGCCTGAGATGAAAAAAAAGATGGAAGAAAATTCTGTTCTTCTATTTCTTTACTTAATACTGTTTAATAATCATCATAAAATGCCTGCAAACAAACTAAGTTGATAGAAAAACTGTGTTTCTCATTCACTGATTAACTGTTCTTTAGCTGGGTTACATGCCAGGAAACTAATGCCTTTCTTTATAGGAGAAGAAAATAGCCAGATGTAAAAAATAAAAATAAAAAATAAAAATAAATTTCTAAAATATTTCCTATGTATCTAAATTATTTTTTCTACTCCAAGAAGAAGAAAAAAATTTCTACTCCCAAAAGAAGAAAAAATGTCTACTCCCCAGAAGATGGAGATCTTTCAAAATGGACATCCTTTTAAAAATTTATTTTTTCTACTCCCCAGAAGATGGAGATGTTTAAACAGAAATGTTGTAGAACATTTTACACATTAAAAAAAAAAAAAAAAAAA
>NW_016803481.1:5125232-5143538 GCF_001698545.2 Rhinopithecus bieti | reverse complement strand
GTCAGCGTTCTGCTTGTCCTCCAGCTCCTGCAGCTGCTTCTCCAGCGCTTCGTTCATGCCCCGGCATGCTTCGATCTCCAGGGTCTTGGCCTTGAGCAGACGACGGCTCTCGGACACCTCGTCCTTGGCGGCGCGCACGGCGTCGGTGTTCTTGGCGGCGCTCTCGGTCAGCACGGTGAAGCGGCTCTTGAACCACTCCTCAGCATTCTGCATGTTCTTGGCGGCCAGCTTCTCGTACTGCGCGCGCATGTCCTTGAGCGCAGCGGAGAGGTCGGGCTTGGACACATCCATCTCCACGGAGATCTGCGCGTACTGGATCTGCGCCTGCAGCTCGGCGATCTCCTCTTCGTGCACTTTCTTCAGAAACGCGATTTCATCCATCAAGCTATCGATGCGCTTTTCGAGCTCGGCGCCAGCGAGCGCCGCCTCGTCGGCGCCTTTGCTCGCTTCCATCAGCCGGCCCTCGGCGTCCTCGCGGCTCAGCACCTCCTCTTCATAGCGTGCCTGCAGGTTGCGCAGGGTCTCCTCCAGCCCTTCGCGCTCGCCCTGGAGCGCCTGCTTCTCGTTGGTAGCATCTTCCGCCGCCAGGCGCAGGTCGCGGATCTCCTGTTCGTACAGCGCCCGGAAGCGGGATGGCTCGGAGTGCTTCTGGCGCAGCACCAGCAGCTCGGCTTCCAGGACCTTGTTCTGCTGCTCCAGCTCGTGTACGCGCTCGATGAAGCTGGCGAAGCGGTCATTGAGGTCCTGGAGCTGCGCCTTCTCCTGCGTGCGGATCGACTTGAGGTCGTTGCTGATGGCGGCTACCTGGCTCAAGTCGAGGTTCTCCAGGCTGGGCATCAACGATCCAGAGCTGGACGAGTAGCTGCGGCGCACGGACAGCGAGGAAGACACCGGCGCCGAGTAGCTGGAGTAAGCGGAGCGTGCGGTGCTGTAGCCGCTGCGCACGCTGGAGATGTGCACCCGGGGCGTCTCCACATAGCGCCGCTTGTAGGAGGTCGAGTAGTACGGCTCGTAGCTGAAGGAACTCATGGTGGCGGCCGGTGGCTCCCCGGCCCGCGGCGGCGGTGGGAGCCCGGAGAGAGAGGACAGGGGAGAGAGGAAAGTGGGAGGATGGATGGCTGTGTGCGGCTAGGCGCCGTCCTGCCACCCCTATTTATACGCCGGGAGGCTCCTGACGCAGCCTGCGATCGATCACCGCGCGCCGGCCAGTGGGGGCAGCGCGCTGCTGCAACCAAGGCGAGGATTCTGCGCAAAAGGGAAGGCGGGGGCGAGCTACGGTCCGGGTACCTGCGGCGCTCGTCCTTTCCACTTTGCTCAGAGGCCCCTGATTTTCTCAGAGATACCATGCCCCCTTACTCATTTCCCTTCTGTACCCACCCACGCAGCCCCTCCTGTCCTACATCGCCCAGACCCCGTGACACTTGGATCCTTAAGTGTCCCCAAAACAGGTTCTTTTGACACCCGAGTTTTCGGTATCCCGGCACCTCGCACACACCCTGTCCCCTCAACTCTCCCTTTTCCCACCAGGGACCTCCTTAATTATTCCCCTTGGTGTATATGGTGATAGTGCCGCTAGGGGATTTTAGATACAAATAAATAGGCTAGGTTGTGTGTATGCAGTATGTATGGAGAAGTTTTCATTTCTTTCCAGTTTTCTGGCACTTTCTGCAATTCATTTTCTTTCTCCTGATTTTTTTTTTTCTTTAATGCGCTGCTTCTCAACACATAGGGAATGTGCGCGCGAGTGCGCGCGCGCGCACGCACGCGCACACACACACACACACACTCGTGAAACTGCGGCACTACTGCAGGTGTTGGTTTAGCATTTCTAAACCTTTAGAGCAGTTAATCCGCCTGTTGGTGTTTCTAGATTTTCACATTTCTTAACTGGGAATGAAGCCGCGGATGCTTTTAACGTGTTGTAGTGTGTGGGTGGCGGAGGGCAGAGAAAGAGTTGGAAGCTAACACCGAGACTGACTTGCTGAGGCAGCCGCGCGCTCCGCGGCGGGGAGCTTCAAGGTGCCTGGATCCTCACCAAGCTAAATTCCTGCTTGCTTCCACCAACCGCAGCACGTTTCAAGTCCGCTTCCCTCTTTTTACACATGTGTAGCTCACAACTTGATGATTTCGACAAGCCTTGCAGGTGGCTGATTTTCAGGGAAGCCGCTGCAGCCAGCCCTGAGCGCCGCGTGTGGTCTCAGGGGAGGAGAGCTGCGCACCCAGGCTTCTTCAGGAACATATAGAAAATAGCTACAGCCGCGTGATTCTTCCCCCGATACACTGTAATAACCCGAAAACAGATGCAGTCAGGATTGCATGGATTTCCTTCAGGAAGCACCTGGATACCTGAAACTGGCACACGCCGTAGCGCACGTGGATACAGCCATGCGGTTTGCAGGGCATTTTCACATGCATGATGTTAGGAGTCCCCCAGGTTTCATGGAGGGATTGCAGAGATTTACGGGAAACACCTAAGATTTATCTGAGCAAGCGTTTAGTTTTTGTTTTATTTGTATATCGCAGCATTTGATGTGCAACTTATGTTTTTTTAAAGAGGCAAACTGAGGGGAAATATGGTAACTGTTTTCAAATAGAGAAGCCGGAATGGCTTCCCCTGTGATACTCGGAGGGTGAAGTATTTGCAGCGGTGCAGTTGCTTCTGGAGACATTTCACTCCTCTCCCGAGGAAAGGATGGGGGGAGGCTTATCCTCAGAGGCCCTTTCTGACCCCCCCCCCAAAAAAACCTTTGCTTGTGATAGCCCACCGTCCTCATGATAGAAAGACTGCAGCAGATAACTTTCCTTGGGTTTCTAAACAATGTCTGTTGTCGCAAATAATGCAAATTCAGAAATATTGAGATTAGTAGTTTAAATCTATCAAGACTAAGTGATCTCAGAGGACCATCCATGTCCAAATATTCTAGACTTCAAGCCTAAGGTCATGAGGCTGTCCTGAATATTGTTTGTCCCTGGCAGACTTGATAGGTTACTTACTCTGTTGACTTTTCATAGCCTACCTATCCTTGGTCTTTTCACTCATCAAATTCAAGAGTGGAATAGGTTTCTGTGGGGGCAGGGGGTGGAGCAAGGACCTAGATAAGCCATAGCGTCGTCTCCTCCCAATTACCCATATGTAGATGAAGTGTGGCAGAATGGATTGTTTTGTTAATCTGCTCCCTGCAAACCACCTTGTTTCACACTCAGTGTGTGTGAGTCTGCATAAAACACACTCTCAGGTATTTATGAATGCATTTGCTTTGTGCCAGCTCTCTTTCCCAGGAGTTTCAGGTCACCCTCAGATCTTAAGTCCATCAGCGTTGTTTTTTGTTTTTTGTTTTTTTCCTCTTTCGTTTTCTTTTTTCCGCGGCTCCTCCCTGAAGCCTTTGACTGCAGAGTAGGCTGCCCAGAAAGGAGAGGGGCGGCGGGTGCTGCAGGGAGATGCTTCGGAGAGAAGAAACCATTGGGGCACCTGCTGCCTGCCGTCCCCTGGGTAGCTGGAAAAAAAGGAATACAGGAGCCAAGGGTGAGAATGGGACCTTTTCCTGTGCTGAACCTGGCCCACAGAGTGGGGGAAGGGGCAGATCCACCGCGTTTAGGCTTGTCGATCTCTGGTCTTTTTTAATAGCTCCTAGCCTGGCCACCTCATACTCCATGACAGCCTTGCTTTGCCGGACTCCCGAACCCAGCCTGGGTCTGGGTTTTGGTTACCCTACCTTCAACCTTCCTCTGCCAGGTGCCTGCCTCTTCTTTAATATTCTGTCCAGTCATCCTCCTTTTTGAATCTTCTTCCCAGCGTTTTGCTCTAAAACCCCACATGGCATTGCTTTGTGTGGCAAAGCAAAGTGAGCAACTTTAGAAAACCTATTTAGGAAGAATACATATATTGACTTTTCCTTTCCCTTGCCATAAATGTTTCTGATTAGTGCTGTTTATAGTAGAGTTGCAGTCTCTTTAGAAGAAGGCTTTTGAGTCTTGTCACACCCTTATGCATTTATTTCCCTTTAAACTTATTCTCTGCAAACCTGAACTTGGTTGAGGGCTGTCAACAAAACATGCTCCTGGGAGATTAAAAATGTAGAAGTATGTTGATGACCACTTTAACAGAATTCCTACCACTCTGGTTATCCCTAATACTTCTGTAACCCTCCAAAGAACTGTCCCAGCTCATTTAGTTAAAAAGTAAATGTCCTCACATTAATAATAATAATAATAATAACCCCATAAGGCATAACTCTTTTAGAACCACTGAAAACACTTGACTTCTTCTCCAGTGCCAGCAGAGTCTGAAAGCTTCAGATAGATGCGACCTGGCAACTGATGACTTTTCATTTTATTATTCTAAAGCTGTTTGGGAAAGCAGGAAGTTCTATATTGGCATGTGTTTTTGTAAAGGTCAGCTATAGAGTAGGGCCCATGAAAAGCCTCAGTCCAGGGGTCAAAAGAGCCAAGTTCTCCTACCACCAATAAACTCTGGCAGAAGTCCTAGGATAGAACAGCAGATGAGTCGGCCGGGCGCAGTGGCTCATGCCTGTAATCCCAGCACTTTGGGAGGTGGAGGCGGGTGGATCACAAGGTCAGGAGTTTGAGACCAGCCTGGCCAATATGGTGAAACCCTGTCTCTACTAGAAATACAAACAAATTAGCCAGGCTTGGTGGCACATGCCTGTAATCCCAGCTACTTGGAAGGCTGAGGCAGGAGAACTGCTTGAATCCGGGAGGCAGAGGTTGCAGTGAGCCGAGATCACACCATTGCACTCCAGCCTGGGTGACAGAGCGAGACTCTGTCTCAAAAAAAAAAAAAAAAAAAAAAAAAAGCAGATGAGTCTCTATCCATCTCACCACCAGGTAGATACATTAGCGTCACCAAAGCTGGCATCAGCATGTGGATGCAAGGAAACCCAGTAAATAAGCTCATGCAAGATACCTACTATATAACAGGCATTTGCTATCTTGTATTGAATAATGACAAGATCACCTGGGGATGTTTACTATTATTCAGAGCAAACAGCTGAGGCCCAGAGAAGTAAGTAATTTGCCAACTCACACAGCTCCTTCAAACCTAAGCTCTACCTGCTTTCCAGACTGAGGGTTCTACTTGTTCCACAAACTGCAGCCATTGGCATTTACTGCTTCCTTATGTCTCTGTGGAATTTGATAAGCGAAGTCTGCCATCTGCAGAGTTTAGTGTGCATATAATAAACCTCTCCTGCTTTGGGGACACCAATTTGCACTCTTCTGCACCATGAGGAAACCATTAATGAGCATGCTCCATTTGGGCAGCTAGTGGCAGCAAAAAGCTACATGATTGTTGTAGGTTTCTCAAATATCCCAATGTAAAATAAAATGGGTGCGGCCAGTGGAACATGACACATAACTGGCATTGTAACATTTTAGATACAACTCTAAACATCAATTTACAAAACACCCTTTCAGGAATTAATAAGCTGAAATGCAAATTAGCTGACCTAACTCTTTAAAATAGCCACACCATGACTTCCACATTTTTTTTCTAATTACAGTATCTTCATTTTCCACGCTTGTAAATGGGTTTTCTTTGGAAATGTGACCTTAAAAATTGCTCTAAGGAATAAAAGAAAAAAATGCTGGCACTGAACAACTCATTATTGGAGTTTATAATGCTTTCTGCAAGTCTTTAACTTTCTCAAAAGCAGCATGAATAAAGTCAATAGAAATATATAGCTTGTTGAAACCACAAATATCTGTCATCTCTGTTTCTTGTAGCCAGTTTGTTTCTTTGTATATTTAGCTCACCACAGGAATTATGCATGAATCTCCTTCATCTCTTGGGAAATATGTTTGTTTGAAAGAAAACTTTTCCCATTTTAATATCAAGTATGCCTATTTTACAGCACCACGTTTTGAAGTGATACATCATAAAGTGTGCTATGTGGCTATATAAAATTTAGATTGCAGCAGGAATGAGAATGTCATTTGAATAGATTAAGGATGGAAAGCACGTTTATATTCAGAACACGTGCAGCATGAGAAATGATGGGAACTCACCGCTGTCCAAGCAGAAATGATGGTGATAGGTTCAAACCCCTAAACGCTCGCTCCAGAAAACTAGCCGAGGTAATGTGCTTTCTTCCCAGAGGCCTGCTCTACTATGCCTTGTCCTTAATCATAGTCACCAGACTCAGAGGTAAGAGGGTTACACTGGGGACGGCCACTTCAGGCAGGTCACAGGGATATCAGTTAGAGCCGACAGTACTAACCCTGTTTGTTCAGTTATGCTTTCCCGACTGCAAGGAAATACATGCTGCTTCTACAATTTGGGCACTAATCAGCCAGCATATATATATATATATATATATATATTATATATATATATATATATATTCCATGCAGCACTTGAATTTCTTTGCTGACCTTTACAGTGGTTTAATAAATCAATGGGAGGAATGTGAGCTTTAATGTTTGCAAAGATAGAGGATAAGCATTTCTGTCTGCAAGAGACAAAGCCCCGAGATTGTCTCTTTCACAGCCACGCTGGATGCTGTCCAGGGCAGGAGTTCAGTTTCTCGCCAGTACTTCACTGCTGCATGAATGCAGCAAAGGCTGCAGAATTGCGTATGGGCGGATCCCTGGATTCCTACAGTAAAGCAGGCAGGTTTCTGAAGCCAGGATATGTAACGCCGGTGTATGGTAAGTTGAACATGAAAAAGACTGTCCGAATAAGAAAAGCAAAACTTGATCATGTCTAAATGGCTTATTGATTGATTATATAACTCAAATGTTCATTCATCCATTGACTCACCAAATGTTGACTGAACACTTGCAAGGTACAGGATCCTGTACAAGTGTCATAGGAGATGCAGGGAGTTTTAGCCCAGTCCCAGTCTTCGAAGGCCTTGAAAAATATCTGAATACAATAAAAAGAAACCAACTACTACTACATACAACATGGATAAATTTCAAAAATAGTGTACTGATACTGAGTGAAAGAAGGCTTAGATAAAGTATACATGTTGTATAATTACATTTATATAAAATTCTAGGACAGGCAAACTAATGTATGATGGAAAACATATCAGAACAGTGTTTTCCTCAGGGAGTGTGGAGTAGGGAATGACTGGGAGGAGGCACAAGGGAACTTTCTGGGGTGGTGGTATTTTTATGTGTCTTGAGAAGTTTGAATTGTGCAGATGTATCCATCTGTCAAGATGCATAGGATGTACCAAGATTTGTGCATTTTATTAAATGTAAATTTTACATCAAAAGAAGAAAATGAAACCGAATGTGTATATACACATTTATAGATTACATATCATTATCAAAATATAATTTTAAAATTTATAAATATACATATATAACAAATCATGTTAAAATAGCTAAGCAGAAAAAATGCACATGGAATTTGAAAGAACTATGCAAAAGTTAAATAATAAAAGAAATCTAGGAGATGTCAGAAGGAAGAAGAAAATAGTACAAGCAATAACTGCTGTGATTTTAGAAAAGGGAGCAGCGACTGTGGGCTTGAATCAACATTTCTGCGTCTATGGCTGGTTACTATGCCAGATGCTTTGAAGGTATTGTATTTAATTCTCACAGCTGCTCTATGAAGTGGATGTTCTTATTTTTGCTCTAAAGACGAGTAGTTACCGCATTAATATTTCTATTAGTTCATCTTCATCATGTATTAAAAATGTTTAGCAATCTTACATTGCTGCCTCATATTGAATTTGCATTGACTTTTATTAAACATTGAAAATGATTTATACTGTGGCTTTCTAAGAAACCTAAAATATAACTTTCCTTTATTTTCTTTAAATCTAATCTTTAATATAAATACTTCCAGTCCATTTTTCAAACCTGCTGAAATCATTTTAAATCTTTCAACTTTAGGTAAAGTTTGATAATGAATGAATATGCCAATTGGCAATTTTTTTTTAACTTAATACATCAGCAATGCACTTTATATGCTGTGTGTCATAGACTCTTGGGATTGGAAAGTGTTTAAATGTCTTTCAGTCAAGACCTTCACTTGCTTCTTTGTCAGGCCTTAACCTTTGACGGCTTTGGTTATCCTTCTGTAAAGTGCATTATCTTCTTTCTATACCCTGCACTGCAGCCATTGGGCATGACTTCTGAACAGAGCAGAAATTTCTAAGGAAGCAGAGGCATTGATGTCCAGAAATGAGCTTTGGTTTTTCACTTTCACTTTGACACTTAAATTTCTTTTCCATGTGATTCCCATGGCATCCTCACATAACAGAGATGATGTCGTGATATTTAAATGGGGAGTTGAGGTTTCCCAAGCATTCATGAGTTGTATCACCAGTTTCCTGTAGCAATCCTTTGAGGCTTCTGCAAATCTTGCAGATGTCACCATCCTCACAGGATATATGAGGATGGTGAGAGGGCTGGAGAAGTAAGGGATGCACCCCAAATCATATCTCCTATAAGCAATGGAGCCACGACTATAATCCAGCTTTCGTGTCATCAAATTCACTGGGAATTTCCCCCTAAATCTTTCAGTTTTATAAGTACATGTACAAGGTCAATCCCTTTTTTGGATCCTTTCATGGTACAATTCCGGAAAGACAGGGAAGTCCCAGTTGCTGCTCACTTTCTGATTGGATACTTGATGCGTAACTACCTAATCAGAGCTTCATCTCTTTATCTTCAATCACTGTTAATATGCCCATATCAGTGGAAAAGGTAAGGGCTAAAGCTGACATACCTAAGCTTTCTATCTAAGATTGACTATGAGGCTGATAATAGTTTTGAGAAAAAAAAAAAAAAAAAAAAAAGAGGAGAAATCTTGAGGACCTTTGGCAGTGAGCATGGGGCAAGGGAAAAAGGAGACTCAACATTTCCGGGATGAAGTGGACAGTCAGAGAAGAAGCCAGAATAGTGATGGGGCTGGAAGCAGAATATTTCTCATAGACTTCGAGTCTGCTGTACCTAAAGCAAAGGCCTCTACTTCCATCGTATGATTGACTAAGCTATGATTCATACATCAGTCAATTAATCCTTGATATATTTAAATCAAGGGAGAACACTAAAGCTTTATTTTGGGGTATCTTTCCCCACCTGACGTTTGGCCAAAGAAATTCTGTACAAAAGCCAGGCATGGTGGCACTTGTGCCTTACTCCTATCTACTCTGAAGGTAGGAGGATTGCTTGAGCTCAGTAGTTTGAAGCTGCAGTGAGCTATGAATGTGCCACTGCACTCCATCCTGGGCAACAGAGCAAGACCCTGTATCTTGGGAAAAAATAATCTGTACATTGACAGGCATTCATTCAAGCTCGTTTTCAACTCTTACATACTCCAGCAAGGTGCTGGGCAGCCAGGAAAAGGCCATAGGGAGTAGGAAATAGAAAGAGGAGAAGCAAAATGGCAGAATAACCCACATATCAGGTAATTAAACCTAAGGAGGATTGATGGAAAATGAAATCATAATCCTGTAAGTTAAGAGGATAAGGGAAAGGGGAATTTGCATTCATTAAGCATAATTATGTGCAATAATATTAATAGTATCTTTATGTCAAGCACCGTGCAAAGTCATTTACTTGGATAATTTCATTTAATCATCACAAAGTCCCAATGAATTGGGTATTAAAATCGTGTTCATTTCAAAGATGTAATAATGAAGGTTTCAACTAACAGTATGCCAAAGGAACTCTGCCATATTATGTCATTAAGCCCTCACAGAACCCTACTAAGGTAAGCATTATTTTCACTTTATAATGAGGAAAGGGAAATTCAGAGAGTTAATGAATATTGTTCAAAGTCACACAGCGAGGAGAAGGTCCAGCTGAATTCTCAAACTTCCTGCTATGACCAAAGTACAAGATTCTTGAGATGTGATATGCAGATAAGATCTCTCACTCTTTTTTATTTCTCCTACAAAATTTAAATTTGAATATTAATGCAAAAAAAAAAACCCACTGCAATAATCAGAGTCAAGAATGCTGAAATCACATCACTGATCCATATAATCGTCTTTTGGGCAGAGCAGCACAGACAGAAGCCAAATAAGTCCACACTCTGCTTTATTAGCAGCCTGCAAAAAGAGACATCCATCACTAAAATAACTTATAAGAGCCAAACTGCATTAGAGCGTCTCTCTCCAGATACAAGTGCAATGCCTTATTGCTAACTGGCAATTCCTTTTGTTATTATATTATCTGGAAGAGAAAAAAAAAAAAAAAAAAAAAAAAAAAAACAAAAAAAAATTCCCTGCACCTTTCAGGATCACTTCATCCTACAAATCTAATAAACTGCACCACCAAATCACATTAGGAAAACAGATGTGCTTTTAAATAGGCCTTAGATATTTCAGTTTGCAAAGTGTTTTTTTCTTTCTCAGGCCAAAACAGTTTTTGCCCATCACACTGATTAATACTTACTTTAGAAGCTATCCAAATTAAAATTGCCTTCCAAATTAGTTCCCAAAATGAAATTTAGAAAGATTACTTAAGTAAGGCCCATAGCTCTGTTTTAACACTCTCCAGTGTACAAATGGATGGAAGCTATAGGGAGAGAAGGCTCAGCTGCAAGTAACATTCAGAGCTGTCCGAAGGTGGAAGGAACTGCTCCAAGCATGAGGCAAGAGCATTTTAGAAGGAAAAAAAAAATAGTGCTTCACCTCTGAGTTGGCCTTGACCCTAGATGGCCCCTCTGGTCGTCTGCCAAGCTGAGAGTCTCTGATTCAAAAGGACTAAAAAGGTTTAAAGTACTGAACAAGCTAGGGCCAAGGAGTATTCCCATCCTGCAGTGATCATGAATGAGAGCTTAAAAGCATAGCATTTGTCCCCAAACCGAGACTTGCTAATATCTTAGTTTGGAGATGAGTCAAAAAGGCAAATTATGAGCAAGAACCAGCAGAATGAGATTTTTGAGGGAAGAAAGAGAGCTACTAACTGAAGCTTTGGAGAACATATATTTGCTTATTTGCACTGAACTCATCTTTCCTACAGAGTTAGGCTAAGTAATAAACAGCTGAATATTAATCAGTTGAATTGGTTTCCATTCACGTAACACAACAATATTCACTTCCCTTCTTCCATTTTTTTTTTGTTTTCATGGGTTCATTATGAATGAAAGGGGAGAAAAGCAGATGCTTCTCTTACTCTTGCTTTCAGATTAAGTATAGAAAGGAGCATGTATTCAGATCCATTCACCTTTCTCATCTAAGACTCAAATCCAAGCATGAGGAATTGAATAGTCTCTCTCCCATTCCCTACTCTCCAAGTCTTTGGTTCTTTATCTCTTCCCAAAATGTGTGTGTTGCTGATTTCCCTTTGAAGAAAGTAACCTATAAATTGGTCCCCAAAGTCCAGGCATTAGCAGACGGTAGAGCCTGAGGTTTAGAGAGAGGACATGCCAACAATCTCTAGGTGTTACTATGGTGACACGTCCTAGAGGTTGAGTGATGAGCCTGCTCTCACTTCAAAAAAGAAAAAGCGTCACTGAAGCCAGCCAAATGCACAGCATCTTTTCCTGACAACTAAATGTTATGGATGTCATGTTGCTCTGTGTATAATTGTGAAAGTCTATATAGTTTTGGGAATAGCATGGAGGGTAGAAATGGTACTGGATTTGATGTTGAGGTGTCCATTCTAGACCTAGTTCTGCCACTAACCAAGAGCAACTGTCTTTAAACTGGGCCATATGTTCCCCTGGGGAGACTGGAGGTCTTTCTAAGGGGTTCACAGGCGTAGATAGTACAAAGGGAATCTATTTCTAGATCTCCCATCGCCATATGTAGTTTTTTGTAAAATCAATCTGTTTTCAAACTTACACATATTCTCCTTCCCACCTCTACCCTAAAGTGAATGAGGCAAATCTTCAACAGTAAGATTTTGACAAAAATGCATTTAAGTCACATAAGAAAATAATTTTGTAATACTGCATTGAAAAAGATGCATTGAAATTAAAATTATTCTTATTCCAATTGTTTTAAGTCTAATGGGTTAAATAAAGTGTCTTTAAGAGAAAAAAATAACTAGGTATAACTAAGGGTCATTTATAAGACTTGGTAAAGGCTCTTCTTGTGTATTTCCCAGAAATGGAGTAACTTACTTTAATCAGCTAGAGAGAAATTCCTATGCAAGCTAAGTGCTTCCCAATTCTCAGCTTTTAAGAAATTCAAAGGAGTATTTAATCAATTAATCCTCTGATCATGAAAATATTTCTACAGGACTGGGCATGGTGGCTCATGCCTGTAATCCCAGCCCTTTGGGAGGCTTAGGCAGGTAAATCACTTGAGATCAGGAGTTTGTGACCAGCCTCAGCAATATAGCAAGACTCCATCTCTACAGAAGAAAAAAAAAAAAAAAATAACAGCCTAATGTTGCGGTGTGCCTATAGTCTCAGCTACTCAGTAGGCTGAGGGAAGAGAATGGATTGAGCCCAAGAGTTTGAAGCTGCAGTGAGCTTGTGCGACCGTATTGCAACCTGGGTAACAGTAACACTCTGTCTCTAAAATAAATAAATAAAAATAAATAAATACATACATTTTATAATAGGTCAACATGTGCTTTTTGGTTTAAAATTTGGAAACATTTCAAATATTGAGTGACATTGCTATAACTTAATATAAAACTTGTATTCCTGTATACTTATATATTTGTTTGTGTACTTGTATGCTTACATACTTATTTTTGTAAACTATGTTTCTCAGTAATTTTATAGTACATGTATATGTGGGCATATCCGGAAAAAAAGAAAAGTTTACTTTTATTTTAATAATTGCTTAATAAAATTTATAAGGTCCTGTTTTGCACAAAAGATTTGCAAATGTAAACTATATTAAAGGTAAAACAATGTAGGGAAGAGTAATAGAAATAAGAGTTCAAGGAGAAAAAGGAAGCATAAAATTGGTGAAGGCTGGAGAAGAGCTTATTCATGCATATGTCAATTGGATGATGATAGGTAAATGTTGGTATTATATTTAGGTTCCATCTGATATGTCGAAAAGGGTAATTTCCCATTTTTAGAGATGGGGTCTCACTCTGTCACCCAGGCTGAAATGCAGTGGCATGATCATAGTTCACTGCAACCGCAAACTCCTGGACTTAAGGGATCCTCCCACCTCAGCCTCCCAAGTAGCTGAGACTATAGGCATGCACCACCATGCCTGACTAAGATTTCTATTTTTTGTAGAGACAGGGGTCTCACTATATTGCCCAGGCTGGTCTCAAACTGCTGGCCTCAAGCAATCCTACTGCCTCAGCCTCCCAGTGTTGGGATTACAGGCATGAGCCACCACACCAAGCCTAATTTCACAATTTTATTTTAGAATACCTATATTTAAAATACACTGGAGCCAGGTATGGTGGCCCATGCCTGTAATGCCAGCACTTCGAGAGTCCAAGGCGAGCAGATCATTTGAGCCCAGGAACTTGAGACCAGCCTGGACAACATGGTGAAACCCCACCTCCACCAACCAACAAATACAAAAATTAGCCGGGCATAGGGGTACACACCTGTAGTCCCAGCTACTCAGGAGGCTGAGGCAGGAGGATCACCTGAGCTCAGGAGGTGGAGGTTGCAGTGAACCATGATCACACCGCTACACTCCAGCCTGGGCAACAGAGCCAGACTCTGTCTCAAAATAAAATAAAATAAAATTGGAAATTACATCTTTTGCAACTATCTAAACTTAAGAAAAGAATCAAATGAATTTTCAATAGTTTGACAGTTTATCAAAATATTAAACACAGAGTTACCATGTGATCCAACAATTCCACTCCTAAGTGTCTACCCAAAAGAAATGAAACATATGAACACACAAAGACTGGTGTATCAATGTTCGTAGCAGCATTGTTCTTTTTCATTGATACATAATAGCTGTACATATTTATGGGGCACATGATATTTTGATACATGCATACAACGTGTAATGATCAAATCAGAGTAATTAGGATATCCATCACCTCAAACATTTATCTTTTCTTTGTGTTGAAATCATTGCAATTCTTTTCTTCTAGCTATTTTGCAATATACAAAAAGTTATTGTTAACTATGATCACCCTACTGTGCTATTGAACACTAGAACTTATTCCTTCTATTTAACTGTATTTTTGTATCCACCAATCAAGTCCTCTTTACCTCCTCCTTCCCTCTACCCTTCCCAACCACTGATAAGCACCATTCTACTCTCTACCTCCATAATATCTGCTTTTTAAGCTCCCATATATGAGTGAGGACATTTGATATTTGTTTCCTGTGCCTGGCTTATTTCACTTAACATAACGACTTCCAGTTTCATCCATGTTGCTACAAATGACAGGATTTCATTCTTTACATGGCTGAATAATATTCCATTGTGTGTTATTACATTTTCTTTATTCATTTATCCATTGATGGAGACTTAGATTAATTCCATATCTTTGCTATTGTGACTAGCGCTGCAAAAAACATGAGGGTGCACATATGTCTTTGATATACTGATTTCCTTTCTTTTGGATATATACTCAGCAATGGAATTGCTTGATCATATGGAAGCTCTATTTTCAGTTTTTTTGATGAGCCTCCATACTGTTCTCTTCAGTGGTTCTGCTACTTAACATTGCCATGAATAGTGTCCAAATGTTCCCCATTTCTCCACATCCTTGCAAGCATCTGTTATTTTCTGTCTTTTTGATTAAAGAATTCTAACTGGGGTGAAGTGATATCTCATTGTGACTTTGATTTGCATTTCCCTGATGATTAGTGATGTCAAACATTTTTTCACATACCTGTTGACAATTTGTATGTCTTCTTTTGAGAAACGTCTAATCAGGTCTTTTGCCCATTTTTAAATCAGATTATTTGGGGGTTTTTGCCTTTTAGTTGTTTGAGTTTCTTACATATGCTGGTTATTAATCCCTTCTCAGATGGATAGTATAATAGTTCAGTCTCGCACTGCTATAAAAAACTACCTGAGACTGAGTCATGTGTGAAGAAAAGAGGCTTAATTGACTAACAGTTCCACAGGCTTAACCAGAAACATGACTGAGAGGCCTCAGGAAACTTATGATCATGGCAGAAGGGGAAGGGGAAGCAAGCACATCTTACCATGGCGAAGCAGGAGGGAGAGAGAGAAAGAGAGAAGGCGGAAGTGCCACACACTTTTAAACCATCGGATCTCTTGAGAACTTACTCACTACCACGCAAACAGCAAGGGGAAAATCTGTCCCCATAATCCAATCACCTCCCAACAGGCCCCTCCCCCAACACTGGGTATTATATTCGAGATGAGATTTGGGTGGGGGCACAAAGTCTAACCATATCAGATATTATAGTTTGCAAATAATTTCTCCCATTCTGTAGGTTGTCTCTGTTGATTGTTCAGCATTATTCTTACTATCCAAAATGGAGAAAGAAGTCAAATGTCCCTGAGCTGGTAATGGAAAAACAAAGTATGGTAAAACAACGGGAAACTATTCAACATTTTTAAAAAACGAAGTACTGATACATGGTACAACATGGAAACGAAAACATTACACTAAGTAAAAGAAACTATCACAAAGGGCCACGTACTGTGTGGTCTATATGAAATGTCCAGAATAAGCAAATCTATAAAGACAGAATGTAGATTAATGGTTGCCTAGGGCTGAAGGGTGGGAGGAGGAATGGGAGTGGCAGCTATTGGGTATAAGATTTCTTTTGGGGGTGATGAAAATGTTCTAGAATTAGATTATGTTGATGAGTACACAACTCTATAAAAATTCATAAATACTGGTTAAAAAGGATAAATGAATGTTCTTGCATTACTTTAACTTCTTTCACTGGAGACAGAAAGAAGAGATCAGACTCTCTGATACAGCAAGGTGATGTTATTTATCCCTCCCTAGGCACTAGCAAGGTAGCTAGGACAGCCAAATGACCCTGCCTGAAGCCCAGCCCAAGGCAGGACAGGGCAGGGCTGGCCAGAGGCCCCTACAGACCACTTAATTTGTTAATGCTTTATGGCCAGCATCACAGATTTCATGCTTCAAACCAGTTATCTATTCTATCACCGAGCTGAAAGTAGCTAGTGGAAGCTCAACGTCATTTCCTTTTGCATAATTTCCTTCTGTTGCCCTCCATAAGTAGATAAGACTGATGTTCCTATGAGGTTATCAATAATAGAAGGAGAACTACCTGGTTTCTGTGCACCTAGGAATGTGAGAGGGGAAATAAGCAATTAATGCTCAATCTTTCTAGCAGCAAGGATAGCTTCTTTTGTGTACATCTCAACTGAAAAGACTAAAGTCATAATTTCCAATTTAAGTTTAGAATGTATTGAATATTCTCTTTCTAAATATGTGCCTTTATAGTTGAATAGTGTAATGAAGTTGAAAAAGGTGTAATAAGCTTGTACATTGGAGTGCTGTAGAATAGGCACAACATAATCTTTGGAAGGCTACATATTCTAGCTCTTCTCTCATTGTTTGAAACTTGTTTATAGTTTTATAACCAGTTTACAAGCCACACAAGGAAACCAGTTACCCTCATTTTATAATCACATTATGCCTTTCTTCCACTTTTATCTTTGACTTTATATGCTAGTTTGGGTTCTCAGTGACTTTGACCATTTTCAAAATCAAAAGGTAAAATGTGCCACTGATAATTTTCAAAACAATGGGGTTTATTACATTCTACGGACATTTCACACAAAAATGTTTCTGGTCTGAACTGATTATATGAAATGTCCAGAATAAGCAAATCTATAAAGACAGTGCTCCAGGGCAGCTGCACTCCAATGTCCCAGGATTTCCTTTATTTTTACTGCAGGTTTACCTATTCTTAGGTCACATATATTCCTCTTTCTCTAGTTGCAACCTTGTTTTTCTAAAACATATCCTCAAGTTATTTTGTAGGAATTAGGAAGTAAACTTTCTGAATCCATTCATGTCTAAAAATGCCTTTGTTTGCCCTCCCACTGCACTGATACTTTCCCTGGGTATAGAGATTTCATAAAACAATACATCTTACACACACATACTCACTCACACACACACACAATTTCTAAGAGCTCTTTCTTGCTGTCTATTATCGTGGTATCTGGTTCTTGTTTACAGGGATGATGTCTTAGTCCATTCCAGCTGTTATAACAAAATATCATGAACTGGGTAGCTTATAAACAACAGGAAATTATTTCTCATAGTTCTAGAGGTTGGGAAGTCCAAGATCAAACTGCCAGCAAATTCAGTGTCTGGTGAGGGGCCTTTTCACAAATCTGTCTTCTTGCAGTGTCCTCACAGGGTGGAAGAAGTGAGGGAGGTCTCTGGGGCCTCTTTTTTAAGAACACTAATCCCATTCATGCGGGCTCTACCCTCATGACCTCATCACCTCCCAAAGAACCCACTTCCTAATACCATCACCTTGGGGTTAGGATTTTAGTGTACAAGGCAGACATAAATATTTAGTCCATTGCAAATAATATAGTCTCAAATTTGTCTTAATATATATAGTAATTAGGTTAAGAAAGAAGGTGGCTTCTCCCTATTGCATGACCTATTTTCTCCAGGGTCAGATTTTCCATTTCCTTGGCTTTCTTTCTTTCTTTTTTTTTTTTTTAAGACAGAGTCTCACTCTGTTGCCCAGGCTGGAGTGCAGAGGTGCAATTTTGGCTCACCACAACCTCTGCCTCCTAGGTTCAAGCAATTCTCCTGCCTCAGCCTCCCGAGTAGTTGGGACGACAGGTGCACACCCCCATGCCCGGCTAATTTTTACATTTTTAGTAGAGAAGGGGTTTCACTATGTTGGCCAGGCTTGTCTCAAACTCCTGACCTCATGATCCACCCACCTTGGCTTCCCAAAGTGCTGGGATTACAGGCATGAGCCACGGCACCCGGCCAATTTTCTTTTCTCTATCACAGGCTTTCTTCAAAGATCTGTTGTACTCTCTTGTTCCTTATATTGTCCTGTAAGCCATCATAAGATTACATATTTTTAAAATTTATTCATTATCATTTCAGTGGTGTCTCAGCAACGAGGATGAATACGGTGGTTTCAAAACCTCAAATTAGATAGCTTTACTATTCTATTATTACATCTCATATGTATTATAGGAACAAAATATCATACAGAGCATTTAAATCAACGACCTGCATTTTAGTGCCCAATGACTGGTGTCAGATGAGTTGATAACCAAAACCAGTAAGCATCAAGGGCTTAAAAAATAGTAAAAAATACACCCACTTACCCACCCCACCCCGACACATATATGTATGTGGATATATTTCACAGGTCATAGTTTGTGTTTATATTTTAAAGTCACACTGTTCACAGCTTTGTTTCCATTCAGGATCACACAATGGTAATGTACCTTTAAATAATAATAATAATAATAATAATAATAATAA
>NW_016803481.1:5119581-5125011 GCF_001698545.2 Rhinopithecus bieti | reverse complement strand
TACAGAGCATTTAAATCAACGACCTGCATTTTAGTGCCCAATGACTGGTGTCAGATGAGTTGATAACCAAAACCAGTAAGCATCAAGGGCTTAAAAAATAGTAAAAAATACACCCACTTACCCACCCCACCCCCGACACATATATGTATGTGGATATATTTCACAGGTCATAGTTTGTGTTTATATTTTAAAGTCACACTGTTCACAGCTTTGTTTCCATTCAGGATCACACAATGGTAATGTACCTTTAAATAATAATAATAATAATAATAATAATAATAATAACAAATTTTGAAAACTTCCAAGCAGGCATGACCAGGTTTTGGCAATTTTTTTTAATTACAGCATGCAGAAAAATATTAAAAAGTATTAGGACAAACGTTATATATCTCTTGCTTAGCTGTCAATATCGACATTTCATCAGATTTACTTTGGATCTTAAAACAAAATATTGTGGGTACAAAGACCTTTCCATAGCTTTCCCCAATCCCTTTCCTCTTCTGTCTTTCCCAGTAGTAACCAGCAGACTGAATTTAGTATGACTCATTCTCTTGCATGATTTAGAAATTCATATCTATAAATAATATGGATATATATAATAATATAGACATGTCAGTCATAAATAAATATAATTGTATTGGTTCCTTTAACACCCTGAAACCTTATAAATCTTTTTTTCAACTTATTTACAGTTCCATACTCCATTGAACAAAATTAACAATAGCATGTTTCTTTATTTTTTTGCTGAATTCAAAGAAAATGTTTTTAATTTTTCTACATTAGATATGCTTGATACAGATTTGGCAAAATATTTTCCATTAGATTAAGAGACCAGTTAATGGACGCAGCACATCAACATGGCACATGTATACATATGTAACAAACCTGCACGTTGTGCACATGTACCCTAGAACTTAAAGTATAATTTTTTAAAAAGTTCTTCTATTTCTAGTTGGATAAGAAGTTTTATCATGAATGAATATTGGATTTTATGGAATAAATTTTATTTAATGTGATAATCATATGTGTAGTTCCTTTATTCTGTAAATGTGATGAGTGTTTGTTTGTTTGTTTGTTTTGTTTTGTTTTGTTTTTTGAGATAGAGTCTCCCTCTGTCGCTCAGGCTGGAGTGCAGTGGCGGGATCTGGGCTCACTGCAAGCTCCACCTCCCAGGTTCACGCCATTCTCCCGCCTCAGTCTCCCGAGTAGCTGGGAGGACAGGCGCCCGCCACCACGCCCTGCTAGTTTTGCTTTTGTATTTTTAGTAGAGATGGGGTTTCGCCGTGTTAGCCAGGATGGTCTCAATCTCCTGACCTCGTGGTCCGCCCACCTCAGCCTCCCAAAGTGCTGGGATTACAGATGAATTTTATTAATAGGTTTTCTAATGTTAAATCATTTCATCCTGTGACTAAATAGATAGATAGACCATAGACAGACACAGATATAGATGTACATTCATTCATTCTTGGATTCAGTTTGTCTATATTTATTTCAATGTGTTGCATATACATTCATAAAGTGAAGTTAATCTCTACTTTCCCCTACAGTCTTTATCTGATCTTTGGATCAAGGTTCTACTAACCTCATTAACTGAGTTCAGTAGATTTCCCTCATGTTTTATTTTTTGGAAAAATTTGCATAATAGGTTATTTCTTGGATGTTTAATTAAACTTGCCTATAAAATAATCCAGGCATGGTGTTTTATTTTGTATAAATCTAAACTACTGAAAAAATATCATTATAGTTACAGGACTATTCAAGTTCTCTATTTCTTCTTGAGTAAATATTGGGATATATATTTTTATAGACAGATAATTGTACATTGTAAGCTTTCCATTTTATTAACATAAAATCGTTGATGTTGGTGATATTCCTTTATTATTTTCATGTTTGTGTTTTATTGGTAGTTATGCCTCCTTTTTCATTATTCATCTGTGTCTTTTATCTAAAAAAATTTAATTGTGGTAAAATACACATAAAATTTACTGTATTAACCATTTTAAAGTATATAGTTCAGTAATATTAAGTATATTCACATTGTACTACAACCTATCTCTAGAACCTTTTCATCTTCCCAAACTGAAACTCTGTATTCATTGAACAACTTCCCATTTCCTCTTCCCCCATCTTCTCACAGCCACCATTCTACTTCGTATGTCTATGAGTTTGACAATGGATATGGTCTGGCTCTGTGTCCCCACCCAAATATTATCATTTTGAATTATAATCTGAATTCTAATCCAAACATGTTGGGGGAAGAACCTCATGGGAGGTGATTAGATCATGGGGGAGGTTCCCCCATGCCATTATTATGATAGTGAGTGAGTTCTCACAAGATCTGATGATTTCATAAGGGCTTTTCCCCTGCTTGCAACCATTCTCTCTCCTGCTACCCTGTGAAGAGGCACCTTCTGCCATGATTAGAAGTTTCCTGAGGCCTCCCCAGTCATGTGGAACTGTGAGTCAGTTAATCCTCTTTTCTTGATAAATTATTCAGTCTTAGGTATTTCTTCATAACAGCATTAGCATGGACTAATACAACAACTTTAAGTGCCTCATAGAAGTGGAAGCATACAGTATTTCTTGTTTTGTGACTGGCTTATTTCACTCAGCATAATCTTTTCAAGATTCATCCATTGTAGCGTGTGACATTGTAGCATGTACATCCCAGATTGTTGTAGCATGTGACAAAATTATTCTTTTTAAGGGCTGAATAATATCCCACTATATATCACGTTTTGTTTATCTACTCGTCCATTTTCAGACATTTAGGTTGCTTCCAACTCTTGGCTATTATGAATAATGCTGCAATGAACATCGGTGTGCAAATATCTCTTAAGAAACCCTGTTTTCAGACTGGATGGAATTGGAGGTCATTATTCTAAGTGAATTAATTCAGGAATGGAAAACCAAACATTGCCATGTTCTCACTCGTAAGTGGAAGCTAAGCTATCAGGATGAAAAATACAATGGACTTTGGGGCCTTGGGGAAAAGGGTGGGAGGAGGATGAGGAATAATACACATTAGATACAGTTACACTGCTCAGATGATAGGTGCACCAAAATCTCAGAAATCGCCACTGAAGAGCTAATTTATGTAACCAAACACCACGTCTTCCCCAAAAAATCCTATTGAAATAAATAAATAAAATGAGAATAATAATTTTAAAAAATAAAAATGAAAAAAGTATAAACAATAAAATAAAATTGATTGAAATATCTTTTATTAAAAAAAAAAAAAGGAGATCTTCCTTTCAATTATTTTGGATACATACCCAGAAGTAGAATTGTTGGATCATATGGCAATTCTATTTGTAATTTTTTGAGGAACCTCCAAACAGTTTTCTACAGAGGCTGTACCATTTTGCATCTCCACCAATAGTGCATGAGGGTTCCAATTTCCCCACATCCTCACCAACTTGTGCTATTTTCTGTTTCTTTGTTTTCTGATAATAACCTTCTTAAGGGGTGTGGAGTGCTATCTCATTGTGGTTTCAGTCTGCATTTCTTTAATGTTTAGTGATGTTGAGCCTCCTTTCATATGTTTGTTGGCCATGTGTCTCCCCCTTTTTTGGATTATTTTTACCAAAGTTTTATCTGCAATTAGATTCTTTTCAATGGACTGAATTTTCATTTTGTGATCTTTTCTATCTTCTTTCCTGGGTGTTTTAATTCATTAATCTCTGATTTTTATTACTTGATTTCCTCTATTGTGGGAAGTTTTACTTTAATTCTTTTCTAACTTCTTGAAGTGAATTTTAGCTTGTTAATTTTCATATTTTATTTTTTTAATATAAGAAATTATGGTTGTAAATTTCCTTTTAACTATATCCCTTTAGCTGTATTATTCAAAGTGACTTCTGCAGAATTTTTATTATTATTCAGTTCAAATACATTCTAAGTGCCCTCTTATTTTATTCTTTGACTCAGAGATTATTTAGATGCATATCTTTACATTTCTGAACATACGGATTTTTTTCATTTACACTTTGGTCATTGATTTTAGCTTGTTTATGTTGTAGTCAGAGAATATGGTCTGTATGTTTTTTTTTGTCAATGGTGTTATATGTTAAAAATTGCCTTATGACATAGTATTTTGTCAATTTTATATATATACATACACACACATACATATATATATATACATTCTACGGGTTCTGAGAAGACTGGATATATTCTCTTTGACAAGTACGGCACTCTATACATGTTCATTAGACCAAACTTGACAACTGGACTTTTGAAGCTAATCAGTAGCTAAGAGACAGGTGTTAAAGCTTGGGATTGTCAGCTTATTTTCAATTTTTCAACTTTTGCTAACGTATGTTTCAACATATTAATAATATATGTTTCAACTTATATGGGTATAAAATTGTTACATCTTTTTATTAAATGGTTGCTTTTAAAATTACATGTTAATAATCTTTACTCTTTAGTAATTTCTCATAAATAGCATATGGCTAGATTTTCTTTTATCCATTCTGACAATCATTGGCTTTTAACTGGTAAGGTAAGTCTATTCGCATTTATTATCATTAGTAATACGCTATTTATTTCTACCATCTTGTTTTACACCATTTACTCTGATTTTTCTATGCTTTATTTTCTCTTCTTCTACCTTCACTTGAAATTGAACAAGTTTCCTTTTTTTCTCTTTTCAGTGACTAAGACTTAACACAAAGTTAGAGTTACTGAAGCCAAAGTTAGTGTTGCCCATCAATGTCTTCCTCGCATCTGTCATTCAGGCAGCTGCAAGTGGCTGTGTGTTTCCAGTTACCTGATTCCCTCAATGCAATCCCTACATGGTTAGTTGTAGTGTGGAGAAAGGACTCTGATTCAGAGTAAAAAGCTTTGCATTCACATCCCAGTTCCACACTGTACTAACTGGAGGGTCTCAAATAACTTTCTTGAGTTTTACTTTTCTCATCTGCACACAGAATCAAGCATGCCTGTCTCATAGATGTGCTGGGAGCATTAAATAAAGTATCATATGTAACTATGTATTACATTGCCTGGATAACAATAGCCAATTAATATTTGTCAGTTTCCCTGTTGGTTTCTTTTATTTGAAAGTCTTGATCCTGAAAACCAAAAGATTTGTGAAGTAGCAATGATTTCATGTTTTGATTCCTTTATAGGTTAAGGGTATGTTGTTCATTTTGTGTACTACTCATCATTTTCTTTTTGTTTTTTTTAGAAGAAACCAGAACTAGTTTCCAAGCTATCCACTTACCTGCCATCTTCTAATAAGAACTGAGATTTATGATCAATGTTCTCTTCTTCCAGACTTAACTACTAAAATTTTTCCAACTTTCCTTCAGCTTACTAAGTTTTCCTCTAGTTAAATAGATGTGATTGTTCAGAAATTATCCTGATGGACTAAACAGTCAGGCCAACAAAGAATCAAGAGAAAGATCCCTTTTTTTTTTTTTT